>NW_020664462.1:2678237-2769323 GCF_002925995.2 Terrapene triunguis | reverse complement strand
GTGGGATTTGCAAAAGTATTTAGACATTTAACTCCCACTGATTTCTATTCTAACTCCCGTTGAAACCAATAGCCTAAATATCTAAATATCCCTTAAGCTCTATCTTACATAGCTCATATCTTAGACCTTAAGAGACTCACCCAAGGTCACATATGAAGTCTATAGTGGAGCCAGGCAACAGAACTCAGATCTCCTAACCCTGTCCTAATAGCCAGCAGAAGACTGGTCTTGTGGTTAACACAGAGGAAAGCCAAAGAGAACCAAGGGGAAAAAATCATCATGTATAATGTAAAATTCTCTGTGCAAGGGCATTTAAGAGCTTGTGATACACGTAAAATCTAAAGAGGCTCCACCATTGAAAATCACCTGGACTTCAAGGCCAGAAGGGAACATCTTGATCACCTAGTCTGACCTCCAGCACATGTGCGTGTTACCTTCTTTGCATGAATCATTTCACTAAGAATTTCATTTCAAACTTGATATGACTGGCATTTATTGACCAGCTCTGGCATATCCCAGTGATACTTTCCAGCATATTCTTCAAGCTACGCCAGGCGGCTGTTAAACATATTTTTTTGGCTGAACATAGGTTCCTGGAACTGATGCAAAAACTAGAACTAGTTGAGGGGGAGGAAGGGGCAAAGGGTTTTCTGCAATATTTTTTAGTGGAAAACTATGTGTGCCTTTTTCATTCAAAAATTTCAAAGTTTTTGGACCAGCTCTAGTAAAAACATGAGGCTAGATCTTCAGCCCCATCCAGCCCTTTGCACCATTTTGATGCTGCAGAGAGGCCAGAAAGCCTCTGTAACCGGTTCAGCTGGGAGCTGCAGCTGACCTTGGGGAATTCTTGAGTGCTACGGAGCCTGCTCCACACCATCCCCTCCTAGGGGTGCGCTGGGGGCTTGACTGAGCATTGGGGGTGTGGCCAGGAGGAAGTGGGCATAGCTGGAGAACTGAGGCTGCTCTAAACCTCACCAGGGGTGGCAAGGGTGTAGAACCAGCCTCACGCGGCTCTTTGCAGCTCTCCTCCCAATGCTGCCGACCACTTAGAGGGCAGAGCTGAGGCCTCTCTCTCTCAGTATGGAATGCTTTAGCTTTACTGTTCTCCTGCCATCCTTCCCTGCCAGCAAAGGTAAGATACATACGCCAGTGGTAATCTAGATACCCCTGGCCTAACCTCTCCAGCAACATAGCAGAGCAAAGACGTCTGAGGAAGATGCTCTCCCAGGATACATTGTATATACTGGTGAAGCAAAGGAAGACTGGCAGAATCAATTCTTACAACGGTCTGGAGTATGTTATAAGGCGGATGCTGCTTTTCAGATACCATTTTCGGGACTGACCCAGATACCAACCCACAAATGTGTTTTCCACTGAGTGACTCCTTTAGAAACATTCCACAAACCTCTGGCCAAATCCCAACGCCATTGGCTTCAGTGGGAGCTGGATCGGGTTCACAGTTGCTTTGAAGACACTTCAGAGGTGAATCTCATTTTCTTTCTGCTTCTGGCGGCGAAATCAGAAGCGATTTGCAGTGATCAGTGATTTGGGCTTCTCCGTGCCTGAGTGAGATCAGCATGTGTTTTCTCTTGTGGATTAGCTGGGCGCTGTATGGTCTTTAGCAGCCCACAATTTTGGCCTCCTATTTACCGAGAGTGCTTGTTTTTCCTTACAATTTTTTCTGTTTTCCCTCGGTAAGCCTGGGTCATTCTGCTGATGATCTTCCATCGGCAGCGAACTTTTCCCTCAGAACACCCCAACGTTTTGTGCTGTCAGCCAAGGTTCTTTGCTAGAAACGTCATGTGCTGTATGTGCACAGTGTGCGTCCCATAGACGTACCTATTGTTAAGAAAAACGCTCAATGGGACAGATGTTGAACCATCCACAAATCAAGACCTGGGCCCTGAGTCTCAGCTCTATAAGTCAATTCAGTTCAATTAACCCAGTGGAGCATTGCCAATTTACACCAACTGAGCACGTGCTCCCTGGGGACTTTCTCATTAGAGCTGGTTGGGAATTTTTCTATGAAACATTTTTTTTCCACTGAAAAATGCAGATTCTCCTAAGCTGAACTCATTAGTGAAACAGGATTAGGGCGACCAGACAGCAAGTGTGAAAAATCGGGACAGGGGGTGGGAGGTAATAGGAGCCTATATAAGAAAAATACCCCAAAATCGGGACTGTCCCTATAAAATCGGGACATCTGGTCACCCTAAACAAGATGGGTTTGGGCAAATTTCCCAACTTGAAAAAATTTTTTAAAACCAAGTTTTGAAATTGTCAGCAAGTCCCGTTTTGGTCAAGAGCATAATGAAATGTTTAGAAATGATCAAAACAAAATGTTTCAATTGCCCCCAAAATATTTTTATTATTATTTTCGATTAGTGAAAATTTGACATTTTGCCATTTCAACCCAATGTGGGATGAGACCATTTTTCAAAATGTCAAAAATTCTCAGCTCTGTTCTTCCTAATCAGAACATAAGAATGGCCACACTGGGTCAGACCAATGGTCCATCTAGCCCAGTATCCTGTCTTCCAACAGTGGCCAATGCCAGGTGCTTCAGAGGGAACGAACAGAACAGACAATCATCGAGTGATCCATCCCCTGTCATCCATGCCCAGCTTCTGGTAGTCAGAAGCTAGGGACACTCAGAGCATCCCAGACCATCTTGGCTAATAGCTATTGATGGACTTATCCTCCATCCTCCTCATCTAATTCTTTTTTGAACCTTATTATAGTTTTGGCCTTCACAACATCTGCTGGCAACGAGTTCCACAGGCTGACTGTGCGTTGTGTGAAGAAATACTTCCTTTTTTGTTCTAAACCTGCTTCATTGTGTGACCTCTGATTATTGTCTTATGCGAAGGAGGAAATAACACTTCCTTATTCACTTTCCCCACACCAGTCACGATTTGTATAGACCTCTATCATATTGTCGCCAATATTCAAGAGTTCAAATTTGCCCAGCTGGGATATTGCCCAGTATTTTAACAGCATAGAACTCCCATCTCTGAAGGCCCAATGTCCTTTCTGCTATGTGATTTCTCCCTCAGGCTCTTTGAAAACATTTCACCCAATTGTTTTAGTGATACATTTATAGTGATTCTTTCCTACTTCTGGCTCCTTTCCCATGATGATTTACTCTGCATGAACTATTGACAGCTAAATGGAATAGACGAAGGCCAGAAATACCATTTGTTTGTCTAGTCTAACCCCTGGCGTAATACAGGCCATAGAAATGCAGCCTTGCTGCCCTTGGATCGACCCCAATGTCTTGTCTGACTAAAGCCTCTCTTCCAGAAGAGTACCCAGTATCCTTTGCTGATGCAGGGTGTCTGGCGTGGTGATCCAAGAAAGATTCCAAGAAACTCAGTGCACAAGTGGGGCTGAGAAGTATAAATCTGGTCATTTTGGTAGCGCTCAGTTGGTAGCACTGGGGTAGAAGTCTCAAGTGGACCAGTGCTGCTGCTACAGGGCAGTGCTAGGGGGAAGGATGCTCCCGTCTTGGAAATGTCAGTGGGGTAAGGTAAAGGCGCTGCAGCCTGTAAAAGGCTTAATGGGGCCCCTGACTGCTTGGGGCAGAGTATAAAGGAAAAGGGAAGCTGAGTAAGTGGGGAAGGATGTGTCTTCTCTTCTCCTGGCTGCCTGAAGCCTGTGGAGATTCTTGCCCGGTGTTTCTCAGTTGATTTGCTTTTGTGACCGTCTTATGGATAATAAAACAAGCCCCGAGGAAAGGGCCTTGACTAAAGACCTAATGCATGGAACTTTATTTCCCTTGCCTGGCTGACGAGACCACCCACTACCCTACAGTCACCCTGGAGGTGAAAGGCAAAAACTTTACGCCACGTCTCCACTATCCGCGCTACGGCATCACAACTACAGCACGGTCGCTGTGCCTCTGTAGCACCGTAGCATAGATGCTTCCTGCAGCGACGGAAGCGGTTTTTCCGTCGCTGTAGGTAATAATCCACTTCTCCGAGCGGCAGTAGCTGGGTCGATAGCCACACTGGTCAGGGATGTGGGTTTCTTCAGGCCCCTGACTGACCTAGCCACATCTACACTGGGGGGGGTGAGGTCGCCATAGCTACAGTGCTCAGGGGGGTAAATTGTCAGCACCGTAGCTATGCCGACCTCCCTTTTACGTGTCCCGAGTCTCTCACCCTTTTGGAGGCGTGTGTGCAAAGCTACACTCCAAAGCCACTGATCTAGAAGTACAGGTTCCACCTATAAGATAGTGATGTAGACACAGGCGCTGACTCCGCCGGTGCTCTGGAGCTGGAGCACCCACGGGAAAAAAATAGTGGGTGCTCAGCACCCACTGGCAGCCCCGCGGATCAGCTCCTTCCGCTCCCCTCCAGCGCCTCCCGCCCACTGCAATCAGCTGTTCAGCGGTGTGCAGGAGGCGCTGGGGCAAGGGGGAGGAACGGGGGCAGGAAGAGGCGGGGAAAGGGGCGGGGCGGGGCAGGAAGAGGTGGGGCAGGGATGGGGGCTTGGGAGAAGGGGTGGAATGGGGGCAGGTCCTGAGGTGGAGCGGGGGGTCAAGCCCCCCTCGGGAACTCGACACCTCTGGCTGTAGATGTGCAAGACTTCATTCAAGCCACTGACTGAGGCTATGTCTACCTTACAGAGCCTATGTTGGTATCGCCACCCCTCCTGCCCCAGTGGGAATGCAGCATATGCCAACAGAAGGAGCTTTTCTGCCAGGATAGGAACACCACCTCCCCAAACAACGTTAGTTCTGCTGGCTGTGCCCGCTTCTGTCAGCGTCGCTGCATCTCCACTGGGGGCTTTCTCAGCATAGCCACACTGGTCAGGGATGTGGGTTTCTTCAGGCCCCTGACTGACATAACTAGGCCAGCATAAGTTTTTAAGCGTAGACCAGGCCTCAGAAGAGCAAAGCTTTATAGCCCGTTGCCGATCCCCCCCAGCCACTACCCATCACCGATATTCATTGGTGCAGATCAGTTCTGTAATTCACACTGTGCCCACACCAGCAGCTCATTATGATTAGCACTAACACAATGAAACCAGGTAGGCCCTGGCAATAAGTTACCTGCTTCCACTGTATGGCGAGCAGGCAGGAAATACTATAGCATGGTCCAAGCTTTCAGCCAAACATCACTGGTAGGCCTGGAGTGACTCCAAGATCAATTTTGTTTGCAGGAACTTAACGTGAGCTGTCGCAACCATGCCTGATTCCAAGTAACAGATACTTGTTCTTTCCTACCATGCTTATTGTAAGAATGTGAATCATCCCCACCTCTTCTGGGACTTAGTGGGATATAATATGCAAGTCTACAGGAATTCCATTGCCATGTAGCGGGAATCAGTATCCTCTGATTGCACCAGATGAGTCCAAAAATATTTTGTGTGCACATAATGGTTCTTCCCCGATTTAATGGTAACGGGGAAGTATTTAAAGCACAGATAATGAATGTGAGCCGGTCAGCTGATCATAGAATTAGTGATGGAGCTAGAATGGCCGTTTTTCTAACTTGTGGAAATCCTATTTGGAGAACCCTGCTTCCATGCTGCTAGATCTTAAATAAAGAACACTAATGCCAGAACACATCCTTAAACCTTGGGGGATTAAACTCAATAATTATAAAAGCTAGCTATGGTAGCATATGTCCGTTAGTACTTTTCTTATGATATAATGGCAATGGGAGACCTCAGAAATCAAAACGATCAGGGAGGTGGGCTGGATCAGGGACACAGGCTTTGGCATCTTTCATTAGTAGGTCGCCATTTCTAAACCTATAGTGAGAGTGATCGGCGGGCTCTGTAAAATAAGTTGATGGCTTTAGTCCAGTTCTCTGACTGGCGTCCGCATTCCCCAAAACTATTCCAATTGTAGAAGAAGAAGCATGAGCTTGTGGAGAAGGTGCTGCATGAAGGCTTAGGAGATCTGGGTTTGATTCTTTACTCTGCCACACATTTGCCCCGTGTAACGCTGGGCAAATCACTCTGTGCCTCAGTTTCCCCCATCTGTAAAGTGGGGATGAGACCACTTCCTTTGCCTTATTCCCTCTCTACATGTTTATCCACTGCTACTGGTCACAGATCTCACTCCAACTTCTGCTTTCTCCCTTGTTGGGGATGCATGAGTCCCAGGTATTAACAGAATAATTAATACCGATACAGCTGTTCTCAGGTGCAGCATGCTTGATAAACACCAGCTCTCGCCAAACACTTTGTAAGGGTGATAACTTGTATTCTCCCCATTTTGTAGATGGAGAAACCAAGACACAATGGGCCAAGCCCATCCCTGTTGTCACACCAGGGAATTACACCAGCATGAATGTGACCCAAGGACCTGGAAGGACTTGCCCCAGGGAGATGGGAGGGGAGAGTGGGACATTCACTGCCAATGCTTGAATTAGAATTCACAGTCCCTAGTCCTGCGCTGATGACATCAAGCCAGATCTCTCAACCAGATCATTGAAAAGACACTTTCCTTTCAAGGGGCTGGAGTGTGACCTCACAGCTTGCCCTGAGCAAGAGGAAGCACATAGCAGGAACAAAGTGTGACTGAGAGTTACAATGCATTCCTGCTTCCTAGCTTGTCCCGGTCTCGGGATGTCATCTGCTATTGAACTATACCAGGAACAGGTTAGCCCCCACTTTCCACGCAACAACTGAGCTCTCCTGGCCGGTGTATGGGATAGCAGAGGAGTCAAGGCTCCAGTCATGCTCACTCATGTGTACAAGGGGAAGGAGCAGTGTCGTGATTCACAGGTGGTCCAGCAGGGGGAGTACATAAGGACGGTCATACTGGGTCAGAGCGATGGTCCATCTAGCCCTGTATCCTGTCTTTTCACAGTGACCAGTGCCAGGGCAATTTATTGAGTGATCTATCCCCCATCATCCAGTCCCAGCTTCTGGCAATCAGAGGTTTAAGGACACCCAGAAGACGGGTTGTGTCCTTGACCAACTTGGCTAATAGCCATTGATGGACCTAGCCTCCAATAACTTATCTAATTCTTTTCTGAGCCCAGTTATACTTTTGGCCTTCACATCGTCCCCTGGCAACGAGTTCCACAGGTTGACTGTGAATCGTGTGACCAAGTACTGCCTTTTGTTTGTTTTAGCCCAGCTGCCTATTAACTTCATTGGGTGACCCCTGGTTCTTGGGTCATGCCAAGTGGTAAATAACACTTCCCTAGTGTCACTTTCTCCGCACCCTTCATGATTTTATAGACTTCTGTCATATCCCCCCTTAGTCATCTCCTGTCTAAGCTGAGCTGGAGGAAGGGAGTATCTTTCCTTTCTCTGTGGCTGTTTTAGGCCAGTAAGTTTGCACAAGCTTTGCCGGCATAAGATGACTCCTTTAACCGTTAAAGGTGGGGTTTTCAAAAGCACATCAGTGACCGAGGAGCATAAATCCCATTAGGTGCTTTTGAAACCCCCCCCCCCATAAATACATATGTGGCCCCAATAAACAGACCCATAGATGCTCCCTCCCATATTCACTCCACCTGCAAGTCCCCGTTCCTAATAAGGCTCCTCCAAATGCTCCCATGCTGATTTCAAAGCACCAACGACGCCCGCTCCCGAACAACCCTACCATACCAAACTGATGTGCCGGGGGGAGAGATTTGGAAAGGCATCACATTCCACTTGCGATCTGTTTACCCAAAAAAAAAAATCTTTAAAATGGCTTTTTAAAAACTACCCCGACAGTGTCCCCTTTAGAAACAGCGTCTTCCAAAAAAAATAAACAAACAGGCCTGTTTGTCTGGTGTGTGAAAAAAAAAATATCTTGTGGGATCCACGAAATTCCTAAAACACAACACAAGAACCAGCTTGAGCAGGGCTGCGCGCAGGTCTCAGGGGTTTTTCCTCTCGTGGTTACCGTGATGTCATCAGCAGGCTTGGATGCGTGTGTGCGAAGAATAAATGTTTGTGTGTGCAAGGGAGAGAGAGAGGGGAAAAAAACTCAACACAGATTAATTTGTGAAACAAGCCAAGCACAATAAAGGGCTGGAGGCAAACATTCCGAAAAATCCTCCTGCAATGCTAGCCTATGTTCCATCTGCTTTAAAGCACAGGGACTGATCCAAAACCAGTGAAGTCAATTCAGAGGCCTCCTGACTTAAATGGGCGTTAGATCAGGTCCTGAGTGCCTAGGCTTGTACTCTCCATCACACCCCAGAGCTCAGACAACTGTGCTGATGGGAAATAGAATTTGTTGGGCAATAATATAAAACCTAAGAACTCAGTAATGCTCCTTGGGCTGTGGGACTAGTATCATCAAGTCTCTTTATTATCTGCAAAACCCTCCTGCTCTTTATTAGCAGCTTTTCCATCCCAGAAAATGATGTGGTTTGATTTTTGTACAGTGCCTAGTAGAGTGGAGTAAATAACGGATTGCTGGTTCGGTGGGAGACCCAAACAAATAAAATAAAAAAAATCAGTTCCGATCCAAACAAATCTGACATTTTCCAGAAGTTTCGGGGAATTTCAAGAGTCCGATTCTGGTCTGTTCCAGATTCAAACCTGGATCTCCTACATCCCAACTGCTTAGCCAAACCCTTGGGTGAAAGGGTGTGAGATAATATTAAAAAATGATATAGTGCACAGGTTAAGAAAAGAGTGTCTGTACATCTGGGTATAGTGCTTAGATTAGCCACAAATACAAAGTTTGTTTTTAAAGTCATAAGACACATCAGCAATAACCCACATTTAGGTGAATAAATCTAAGAATACAGTTTCGATATTAGCATCCAAGTATTCGGGTGCATCACTCATGCAAAGTTATACAGAGAGTTGGTTGTGGAAAGCAAATATAGCAATGAGTGAAGATTGTCCCTCAGTAATTGAGAATTTAGGGTAGGTTGTCCATTTAGAAAATACAATCCATGAGGAAAGTATTTCAGTTACTTTCCCAACTGTGCTTCTCATCGGCACTCCCACTCATCCCTCCTGGTATTGCCGATGTCTGGTGATATGTTCTATGTAGATGTCCTTCGACCATCTGATGGCGTCCGACACTATGAGTTGCCACATCAACCAAGCGTAGCGCTGACCGATTCCGCATTCTCTCAACACTTGCTTGTCACTGGGGTCTCATGCACTGACAATCAGCGCGTGTGTCTGAACCTGGTAACCCCTAGCTCTCAAGGTGTCGGCCAGAGGGGCGTATTTCTCCACCTTTCGAGCTCGGGCATCGCGGAAGGCCGGGGTCCTGTTCTGGAAGGGCACTGTCACGTCCACCATCATGATCTTTTTCTGGTCCTCGTTGGCGATGACTGCCAGAAACTGGGAGTGGACAACAGGGGATGGATCTCTTGAAAATTGCCCTGTTCTGTTCATTCCCTCTGAAGCATCTGGCACCAGCCACCATCAGAAGACAGGATTCTGGGTTAGATGGACCACTGGTCTGACCCGGTATGGCCGTTCTCATGTAATACATTGATACACATTTAATCCTTATTATTGGTATTACAGTCACATCTAAAGGCCTCACCCAAGATCTGAACCACAACATAGCCTCTGCCCCAAAAAGCTTGGGCAACACTAGACCTTCAGAAAGGCAGTAGCATTGTCACCACCATTTTACAGATGGGGAACTGAGCAATTAAGTGACTTGTCTGTGGTCCTACAGCAGGTGATTGGCACAGCTAGGACCTGAATGCAGGTCATCTGGGTCCTAGGGTCAGTGCCTTAGCCATAAGACCAGCTTCTCTCTCTCTACCTTTTATGCTGATGGCCGTCAGCTGTTCACACCTTCCTTGAAAACCTCTGCCCATTTTGGCCAAGTCCATCTGTGTCTTCTACTCAACCTATATCAGGTGAATGCCTCCAAGATGGAAATGTTTCCCTGGGGCATTTGGACCCACCTCAAGCTCTTCTGTCTCCCTATGCAGACATCTTCAACCATGCCTTTATCGCCTCTCACTTTACCCGGTGCAACTAATTAAGATGGGCTATTATCAGCAGGAGAAAAAAAACTTTTGTAGTGATAATCAGGATGGCCCATTTCAGTTTGACAAGAAGGTGTGAGGATACTGAACACGGGGAAATAGATTCAATTCGAATCAATTCAATCTGAGCCATTACACACATTGAATCTATTTCCCCCGTTAAGTATTCTCACGCCATCTTGTCAAACTGTCTGGAATGGGCCATCTTGATTATCACTACAAAAGCTTTTTTTCTCCTGCTGATAATAGCTCATCTTAATTAATTAGCCTCTTAGAGTTGGTAGGGCAACTCCCACCTTTTCATGTTCTCTGTATGTATATATATCTCCTTACTATATGTTCCATTTTATGCATCTGATGAAGTGGGCTGTAGCCCACGAACGCTTATGCTCAAATAAATGTGTTAGTCTCTAAGGTGCCACAAGTACTCCTTTTATTTAGACTGAGCTTTTTGAGGTAGACTGTCTCTCGTTATGTGTTTGTTCAGCGCCTAGCACAGCAGGGCCCCGATCCTGCTACTGTGATATACATAGTAACCCTCATGCTTCTCATCTGTTCAAGCATACGGTTCAAAATGATCATCACTCACTATCTGCTAAATAACACCCATGTACGTGGCATTGGACAAGACCCGGACGATGACACTGTCCAACCTAAGGAGCTCCCTGTCTCAACTGCAGTCAGATCTGACCCTTCTAGTTTCTAAAACTTCCCATCCTTACTCATAGACCTCATCCTCTCTCCCTCACCTTCCTTGCCAGGAAGCTCCCGCCTCTTTGTCCCTCCATGATGGGAAGGTACCAAATTACTGTGACTCACTGTGGCTGATATGAATAAGTGTGCTAAGCATGAGTTTGGTATGGCTTGCGACGTCTGAACTTGCTAGAGGATTCTGAGAGCATTAGACAGATGGTGTGGACATTGACTGGAAGTGCTGAAACTGTACTTGAATGGTTAATAAAGGCTCTATCTGCGTGTATGTTTCAACATCGAACTTTGGAATATATCAGCCGGGGGACCAGCTCAGGGGACCAGCTTTATCAAAGAAAAGAAGACATAAAAACATGTGATCAGTGGGCTTGGTACAGGCTGACCGGGGTCAAAATGACCCCTCTGGATGGCATCCCGCTAAGAGCTTAAGTGAATGATTGATGAGAGGATAAATGATGATTGAGCTTTGGTCTGTGCCTGTTTTGCAGCCCCCTTCTAAAATATTAATTAAAGAAAACCAGTAATGAAACGCCCACAGGGCATATTTCTGGGACATGTGATTCCTTTGAGAACAAAAGGTATAAATGCTAAGCAAAGTAAATGAGTTATTTAGTTCCCCAATTAACATCTGAAGAGGCCCGAGACGCTGTAAGACAGAAGGCCTCGGGGTAACTAAGACCCTGCTACGGGGGACTTTTGTGGGACTTTTGAACCAGAGGGCCTCGGGGTAACCAAGACCCTGCTTCGGGGGACATTTGACAGACCAAGTACGTGAGAGAGGGAAAGAAGAGAAGAAAAGACGTCTCCATCAAGGACGGGTAGCTATATCTGCTTTGTTTGCCAGTCAGGATACTGTGTAAGGCCAACATAGTTACTGAGGGTTTATGCTTGGGGAATTGAGGCTGATTAGGGATGTGTATTATATAACCGTTACTGCTTGTGTGATTCTGTCTCAAACAAATGACTATGCATTAAGCATATTGTTTTCCGAATGTTCACCGGTACTGGTAACAATCCGCCCAGCTGTGGGCCATTAAAGATCTGTTTCAACACTCCACACCACCTCAGCAGTGCTGGCGAGAGAGCCTTCCCCCCGCCCAGAGCTATGAAATTTGCAAAACACATAGTGACTATGAAATTGGCAACAAGTTTTATGAATTTCCCCCTCCTAATTTTTCTACCCGTTCTAATTATTATTCATATTACGGTGGCACCTACAGACCCCAATTTGGGATCAGGGCCCTGTTGTGTTAGGTGCTGCACAAACACAGAACAAAAAGAAAATCTCTGTCCCAAAGAGCCCAGGCTCCAAGTAGAAGACAAGAGGTGGATATGACCGACCGACCGACCGGAGCAGCACCAGTTAGCTGTGAGACCAGTGTGGCTCTGTTGGTATGTATAAGCTACTGAAACTCATTTAAATTTGTGAAGTATTCAGGGTACAGCCTTTATGAAAGGGACTGTACAAAACGGAGCTGTGTTGTATATGACAATTCTGACCCTTTTCAGCCATTGGGCATATTGCATACAGTATTGCCAGCTCTTGTGATTTAAAAGTTTCACTATATTGTCTTCCTTAAAGCACCTGTTCCTGGAGTCATGTGGTTCAGGGGCAGTATGGCCTACTGGATAGAGCACTGGGGTGGGACTCGGGCAATCTGAGCTCTAGTTCTGGTTGTGCCACTGGCCTGCTGGGTGATCTTGGGCAAGTCACTTCCCCTTTCTGTGCCTCAGTTTCCCCATCTGTGAAATGAAGAAAATGATACTGACCTCCTTTGTAAAGCACTGTGAAATCTACTATGTGAGACTCTCAGCTTTCATTTTTAAAAAGTTTCTAGGCCTCCCGGCTGCAGAAAAAAAGCCGGAAAATGGGACCGCTACGCCAGAAGATAAAATCAATAAATAAGTAAAAGGAACCCACCATCATTTTATTAAAAAAAAAAAAAATCTCATGATTTTTAAGCCAATCTTATGAATATTGGTTTTGGAGGGCGAGGGGCTGGCTCGGGAGTTTTGAACATGTAGGGTTGGCCACACTACATGTGCAGCTGCCTTAAAAAAAATTCAGCCCCATTCAATGGTGAAGGAGAAGGCCCCTATCCAGAGCCCCCTGAGGGTGCGGAGGGGAACGTTTACCCCAGGCCACCTGTTAGAGAGGATCCCCTGCACAAGGTTGCAACGCCCGGAGAGAGAAGCCTGGCCCAGCCCCACGGGACAGGAACTGCCGCTGTGAGGTGAGCTCAGGGCAGACTGGCTCTCCAGCCCACCCCCCCTCAGTGGTGATTTTCTTGGAAGGGTTTCAGATTTTGCCCCAGGCCCCCAAAAACAGCCGTGCAGCCCCGCCATGCTCCCTATCTCACTTTTAGTGTCCCTTTCCAACGGCTCCTGATTTGATTTCTCTCCCCCGCCCCGAATAAATGTCCCGCTTCAAGCTAGGAAAAGAGATCAGTTCAATTCACCTGCTTTCACTCACAACATCTCCTCTGCCTCCCCACAGCTGCTTTTCCCACGGTTGGCTTCCAGTACAGCATGGGCTATTCCCCGTCCTGCTCCATCTGAGAGGGACCATTGTGCCCTCGTTAATTGCCCTGTGTTGAGAGGCTCTGGCTGATGGGGAGAGCCGGACGTGCTGGGAATGGAGCTCACAAGGTGACGTGTGTTGGGGGACGCGCGCCTGACCTAGACAGACAGCAGTTCAGCCAGGTTCATTTCTCCATAAACACTTCTGTTTACGCAGCAATTCCCCCCCCCCCCCCCCCCCCAGGCCCGGTTTTATTTTTATGTTTGTTGATTCATAACGATACATTTTTTAAAAGCGAGCATAATAAACGCAGTGTTTCTCTCCTCAAAAGAAAAATAAATAAGTTCGTGCTGCCCAGGATCCAAGTCGAATTATCTCCTTTCGTCCCCAACTCCAGCCTGGAGCAGATTAACACAACCCGGGGACCTATGCACAGCTTAACGGACACCTATGCACAGAGAACAGGAGATTAACACAACCCAGGGACCTATGCACACTTCAGCCTGGGAACACCTGTGACCCCATTCCCTCCTTAGCGAGGTTGCTGGGCTGGCGCTCGTCTCTGGCCACCTTGAACCTCCTCCCACCGGGGATCACCGATCCATGTCTTCAGATGGGCTGGGGTCTGCCCTAGAGGAAGGAGGACCCAGACCCCACCCATCCAAACATGGGATGCTTTATGTAGGGGCCCATGGTCAGCTGGCAGAAGCAAGGGTCTCCCCACACATATAGCCCCACAGATTTCCATTAAGATGAATGCATCTGCTTACCCCATTCTGAGCTAGTGTTTCAGGCTCTCTGCAGATTCAGGTAGATGCCACAGCATCAGTTACATTTAGACCACTTCAGAGCCTTTAGGGGTAGAAACTTTTTTTTAAATGAAATCTGAGCTGGTGGGCTGGGAATGGATTTATAATGCTTATGCCTTAATCCAGTCCTGACCCAAGTGCCTTTTGTTCTGCAGCATTTCACTACCTTCCTTAAGCTGATCTACCCTTTCACAGGCTGTGATTTATAACAATTCTAGGAAGCTGGAGTCGGGGGCACCGTAATGCAGCCACAACTAAAATGCAAGCCAGTTTACAAAGTGAGGCCCTGGAAACCACACACGGGCTGCCGGACAAATTGGTCTGGTGGTTTATTACAAGAATGCTCAGCAAGCTGCAATGCTAGAGGATTATAAACAAGGCAGCCAGCAGAGGGGGGAGCAGGAAGGTTAAAGAAGGTGGCTGTCTTATTCCGAGTGTGGTAACAGAGTGGTAATATTTTATCTTTTTAGGCCAATGCAATATACTCACATTGCTGGCTGGAAGTGAAATTTCTGGGTGGCCACCATGATAACTACTATCATAAAAACTAGAGCTGGGTGGGAAATGAGGCAGCATAACTTTTTCCTGTTCTGCACTGGGACCTTTTGAATTTTTTCACAAAAAACAAAAGGGACACCCCACCCCCACCCAGAGCAGACAATAGCCCAGTGATGCGGCTACTATTTAGGATGTGAGAAACCCCAATTCAAGTCCTGAATCAGACCCACCGGGAGGGGTCTCTCTTCCCCCCATGCCCGCCCTAAAATTCCATCCTGGAACCCAGCAAAAGTTTTGTCAAAACTGGCCCCTCCCCCTCCCTTTCATTAAAGGCCAGTTTTGATTTCAATGAATCAGCATTTTCCAATGAAAAACCATGTGATCAAACAAATAATCCCTGACTGGCTCCAATCTAAACAGCAGAAGTGGGGTGAATCCTAGAGCACGTTCTGCTTGTAATTTGTTAGGATCTGGTTTTGAGCAGGCACATATCAGAAAAGTGACCTTTTCCATGCTCCAAAACCCATGGAGATTGTCCGTTTAAATTATAGAATCTCTGTGCTGCGAGTGATGCAATTTAATACATGCAGGAAATCATGCACTTGTTGTGCACCATCGGGTATGTACATGTGAAAGGTTGTGCACATTTACAAGTGGAGGCCGGTTTGAAACCTCCCTTGAAACCAGGCTCTTCAAGTTTCTTTGCAACTCTCTGGGGCATTTTAAGACATGATGGTCTTGAAAGTTATCTTCTAACTCCTTCCATACGGCAATGGGTGTTGCCTAGCAACTAGCACATGGACTGGGACTCTGGAGTCCTGGCTTCTAATCCTGGCCTTGCCATTGGCCTCCTCAGTGATCTGGGGCAAGTCACTTCCTCAGTCTCCCCATCTAAATGGATCTAATGATACTGACCTAATTCACAAAGCACTTTGAGATCTGCTCAGGAAGAGGTTATATATACACACAGACAGTGTGCACATTATTATTTCTATAGATCAAAACGGCCGATCATCCTGAAGACAAATTCTTTCCCCCTAGATTTAGTAAATTGTGGCTCACATTAACCCGATCCAGTTCCTAGTCCGTACCTGTGCTCCTTAACTGAGGGCATTCCAAGATAGCCCCTCTGCCATGTTTGCAAAAGTCCTCCCTGAACATTGCCACCTCTAATGGAATGTAGGCTTCACTGCGTCACAGGCAGTGGGATGCCCATGGACTATCTGGAATAGCTAATGCTGTTGGCCTTAGGATCAGTGAACTGGAACAATTTCTTTCTGCGCTCTCACCATGAAGGTCACGGTCCCTGGTGACCCAATGGCCAAACCACCACAACGTGCTGGCTTGTGTTGTATGTGTATCCCACTGCCACCTACAGGGCTCAACACTTGGCCATTGTCTAGCCCTTTAGGGGCAGGAGGCCCATAAAGATACAAGCCCCACTCAAAGTAGGTTTCAGCTGGACCCCAAGGCATTCAATCCAGTCCAGGCTGACAGAGACCAAAGCTTTTTGCCATGGGGCAACTGCTTTGCAGAGCAAACAGGCGGGTCTCTGCCATTTCCTAGTGAACAACTATACATATCGATCATGGGCTTGGTCTCCCACAGCATCCCCTTCTGGGAGGGTGGTTGGGCCATGCACTCACCTGGTCTTCAGCGAGGGAGGTTTGATCTGAACTTGTACCCTAGAAGTAAAACGCTCAAACACATCATTCAAGTTCCCTGAACCCTCCAGCTCCCTATAACTCTCTTGACTTTAAACCTAGAGCCTACAGTAGTTAAAGTTTAGTGTGTCTGTGTTTAAAAGATGGGGCAAAGGGGGGAGAAAGGAAGTGCTAAGGTGAAAAGAAGTCTTGGCCAAGGTCTTGTGAAAGTCAGGTTTTTTTTTCTCCCTCTCTACTTCCCGTCTTTCTATATTTGGTGTGAAGTGAAATATAATAGTTTGGTTCAGCTGTAGTTCTGTCCAGTTTTTCCCCAGTATGAAACCTGAAGTACAATTCTAACCTTTCCCTTCTGTGCAGAATAAATCACAGTGCTAGGCTTTTACCAGAACGTGAATCCGCAGCTCTGCTCCCCTAAACCGAAAACAACAAAAAACACAAAATTGAAAACCGGAGACACAATCCAGTCGAGTAGAGAAGAAATGTTGATGAAGTTAACACACATGGTACCAATTACCACCTCCAGTGCCTGCCAGCCACTAAATGTCTGGAGAAACCAAATTTCACACCTCATCTTGCTGCTGGGGCTATAATTGCAACTCCAGAGAGCCTTGGTGACTCCCCTCCCTTTCTTTCCAGCTATTCCAATTGGTCTGTGTTTCCTTGCTGGGATGCAACACTAGAATTTCCCTTTCCAATAAAACTCCGTAAAAGAGTTGACCTTCTTCACAGCCGTATTAGTGTTCAGCCCAGATCCTGCAAACGTTTAATGTATGCGCTGATCAACTTTGCACGTGTTCATAGTTCCACATGAGGGAAAGGGTTTATAACAGAAGAAATCAAATGCCCATCACAATAAAAGGAGCAAAACCAGCTTCATTAAAGACTGGAATCTATGAACGCCGAAGACCATTGTGCTTCGCTGGGACTATTATTTAGGATTTGTATTATTGAAGCACCGAGGAGCCCCAGTCCCCATTGTGTTGGGCGCTGTACAAACACAGAACAAAAAGTCCATCCCTGATCCAAGAAGCTGACAATCTAAGTAGAACACAAGAGACAACAGATGTAGACAGACAGATGGGGAAGTACGAGGAAACAATGAGACAATATTGGTCAGCATGATAGGCAATCACGTTTCTTGTAGGCATCCCAGCAAAAGGAGAGTTTTATAGGAGGGATTTGAAGCAGGATGCAAATTACAATCCCCAGGACCCGGTGTGCGAGTCGGGAGTTCAAAGCCTTCTCGGCCAAGGTGCTCTGGCTGAGGAAGAAACTTCCAGAGGAAGGCCTCTTCTGAGACTAACCATCTTTAAGGAAACTCCTTCCTCTTAGGGTATGTCTACACTACGGGATTAATCCGAATTTAGATAATTCGAATTTGGGAAACAGGTTGCATAAATTCGATTGTGCGCGGCCACACTAAGCACATTAATTCGGTTTTTAACCACATTAATTCGGTGGTGTGCGGCCACACTACCCCATTAATTTAACCACATTAATTCGGTGGTGTGCGGCCACACTAACCCTAATTCGAATTAACAAAATCGATTTTGGCGCTACTCCGCTCGTCGAGGTGGAGTACAGAAATCGATTTTAAGTGCCCTTTAATTCGAATTAACTGGCTCTGTAGTGTGGACGGGTGAAGGGTTAATTCGGATTAACGCTGCTAAATCCGAATTAAAGTCGTAGTGTAGACCAGGCCTTAGACAAAGCCTTTCCACCATCACAAGAATGACACTTGCAACATTGACGTTCCCATCTACCTAAGCAACCCTCCCTCCCACACAGGCACTGACACAACCACATCAACCAGCCAGCCAACACAACCACACCAATACCCAAGCAGTGCTTTCCCCTGAAAAGAAGTGTGAGAGACTCCATGAAGGTCCCTAGGGTCTTCAGGGTTGCTATTGATTTCATATGGAAGGTACTCAGATACTACGGGGATGGGTGCCAGTATTAAACTGATGGATGGGTAGATAGATAGAAAGAATGAATGCGGCATGAAGGAAAAGCTGTATCTGAATGCTGGCCATTTGACTAGCTGCGCACGTTCCAATCTTACACTGAAAACGTGTTCTCTCTTGCACGTCTACAAGAGAATGGGGCTTTTCTCCTCACAGCTTTCGGACGAGATGTAAAACTGAGGGCCTGACCACTTGTGATCCTTAGAAGTCCCTGGCACTTTTTTGTAAGAGATGAGGTGTTAATCCCACGGGCCTGGCCAAATTCCAGGTTGAGTAAAAACATTCTTCCTGCTTGAATTCTCCCTGCAGGTGTCCTTCACTTGGTTATTGACAGACTACAGAGTATGCATCTCCTTCACTTCCTGCTCCAAACTGTTGTGCCCTGTTGCTCTGTGTTGCTAAATAGTGGCCACCCAGAATGCAGCCACTTCTAACCCAGAAGTGGCTGCATTTCAACGGTAAGTGAAGCGATCTATCTACATTACTTACTTCACAGTAATGCAGTGATACTCAATTAGATATACCCGTGGGCCAATTTGAGAATTTTATGACAAGAGGCGGGTCATTTGTGCAGAAGGCTGACCAAAAATTTTAAAAAACAGCTGCCAATAAATAAAGATCTTGATTGCAATACAAGTATTAGTGTTTCTATCTTTTAACAAAGCTTATAAATCAACATGACCTGTGTTTGTGGCAATCTCTAATGGGAAACGTGACATCGACGATTCCCGGCAAGCTTTGTGAAGAGTGGTTTGTAGGGGGTCAAGGGAAGGCGCATGCACTGGGAAAGATGTTCATCTGTCAGGCGATTGAGGTGTTGGTTTTTTATAATGTTCATGATAGAAAACCCAGATTCGCAGAGATACATTGACCCAAACATCGTTAAAATATAGATGGCTAGATACTTGCTATTCTGAAACTGGTCAGCATATTGAGTCCAGAAATCGCCACGTTCTACTTCTCTGAATTTTGCCTTCAAGATATCTGAGCTTTGGAGTCTTACAATTTCTAATTGAAAGGCACCTTCATCGACTGAATCAAGAATGTGCTTTGCTTCAGAAGGGCCAGGTCCACCGGCAGAGACAACAAACAGAGCACGAACAAATAAAAGCAAATCCTTCAGAATTTTAAAATTCTGAAATCGCATTTCAAAATTTTCAATCAGATTGTTTAGGAATTCTTGCATTGTTTTCATCGAAGTTTCATTAGTAGCAACAACGCGCAATGTGAGAAAGTGCAACATCTTTCCCGTTCAGTCTGTCTGGAAGATTTCAAGATTCCTCTGAAAGTCACACCCTTTTTCAAACAGATCCCCGACACTGCTTGCACGGCCTTGGAGCTGCACGTTGAGAGAATTCAAGTGACCAGAAATATCGCCCAGAAAAGCTACCTGTGACATAGAGGGGACATCATTCATAAATTCCAGGCACTCACAAGTCTTGTTGGTTTTGTGGTTGGAAAGAAATTCTATTATTTCTTTTTGAAGGCACAAAACCTCTCTAACACACGCCCCCTACTTAACTAACAAACATTGTTATGCTGCAACTGATCATTGTATTCAAAAACAATGTAAACTAGAAGTTGAATGTATGTAGTTCACTAATCTCATCACAATGCCTATTGTTTTTTTCAAGTCCCCAGACAATTTACTGCACCAGACAGGCTGGTGAATGCTGCAGTGAAATGTATTTAATGAAGGGTGTATCGTTGCCAAACGTGAAGCAAAGTCCTTCTCTTTCCCTGTCACGGAGGGACCTTCGTCTGTAACAAGCAAGTTTACTTTCTGCAGATCTAAACCATTTTTTTCAAAAAAGCCTTTTACCCTTTCAAAAATTCTCTCTCCTGTGGTGCAGGTTTCTAATGGTATTAAGCACAAAAATTCTTCCTTGAAAATTTCACAATCATAAAATCTAACAAATAGCGATAGCTGGGCAGTGTCACTTAAATCACTGGATTTGTCCGCTGCAAAAGACATGTATGTGTCATTTAAATTGGAAAGCCGTGATGACAAACAATCCTTGTAAATTATCTCCATAACAAAAAGAAAATCCGCTGTCCAATTGGGTTAAAAGCTCGGTTTTCGCTGTCGACTTTACGACATTTACTCCCTCTTGTATTCATTTTTGGCTCCATTTCCATCACTAATGAAAAATGGGCAGCACCCTTGCTCCATCGTAGTCGATGCTATCATGAGAACTTAATTTGTGCTGGGAATGAACCCCAGCACCTCTAGGCTTGGCAGTTCATAGCCCCGGCACCTCTGGGCTCCCGGACAGCAGCTACTGCTCTCCAGCCGCCCAGCTCCAAAGGCCGCACCACCGCCAGCAGCAGCGCAGAAGTAGGTGTGGCAATACCATACCAGGCCACCCGTACTTCTGCCCTGCTGCTGGTGGCAGCGCTGCCTTCAGAGCTGGGCACCCAGCCAGCAGCCGCCACTCTCTGGCCATCGAGCCAGTGCTTAATGTGTGCCGTGGCTTGCCGGCACCTCTTTCATTATAAATTAAGCACTACCAGTAAGTTACTCACTAAGGAAGTGATGGGCAAATGATAGTGCATCACTGTTTGTGAATTTAATTATAAACATTTTTTATGGTACGCTGGTGGGACACACACGAAGCCTTGGCAGATCACATTTGGCCTGCGGGCCACCTGTTAAGTATCACTGTTGTAATGTCTGATCATCCCTGACTATATCATTAATAGCCTCACACTGGGTACACTGCCCTACAAAGTCATTTGGGTCTCATTGCCACAGAGGATAGTATGGGGCAAGAAAATGCCCAACGCTCCTCCTTTGCATGCAGTTCAGAGACATCAACATTCAGGTGGACCACGCTTGCCTCTTGAGTGAGGGAAGGATGCAAATAGATCAGAAGACAGCAGTGCTCTGCCAAGACAATTCAGGACAGCAAGATTGATGGTGACTGGCAGCTAGTCTGAAACAGAGCAGCCTCCATCCTCCGCTCGACTGGTCCTGTGCTAAAGGCCCTCCTGTCATGCATCTATTCAGACTGTGTAGGCAGGAGAGACAGTGCTTGATTCCTTCATAAAAGGAATCTGGGGAATTTAAAGAGCTTTGCCTAGCTTTACGGCCCAGATCACGTGTTAATTTTCTCGTGTCTTGAACATGTGAATCTTGCCTTAAAACAAGAAGAAGAAAAAAAACCCGTAGACTTCAGTTTCTCTCAGAGGCAAATATCATCAACAACAGGGGTTCTCAAACTGGGGGGCGGGACCCCTCAGGGGCCAGGTTATTACATGGGGGGATCGCAAGCTGTCAGCCTCCACCCCAAACCACGCTTTGCCTCCAGCATGTATAATGGTGTTCAATAAATAAAAAAGTGGTTTTAATTTTAAGGGGAGGGGGGGTCGCACTCAGAGGCTTGCTATGTGAAAGGGGTCACCAGGACAAAAGTTTGAGAACCACTGATCAACAACTTAATGCTTTGATTCAAGGCACTGGCAGCACATTAAAACAGCAATTAAGTCACTCTTGTGACGGTGAGCTAGTTTCTATTGAAGGCTGCCATGGGTGGCTAATATTCAAAGTGAGCAGGAAGGGAAGGGGACAGACCAGGGAGAGAAGCTGAGAAAGGAACAGAAGGGAGGGGACTTTACAATCCGGGGTGGGAGAGTTTGAACGCGAGGGACATGCAGACACAGAGATGGGCAGAGACAGAGAATGAAGAGGTGTTGCACTGCCTGGGTCAGCTCTCGGTGTACTAGCAGGAGACAAGGCTGCCAGGGAAATTTCTCTTTGGGCTACAGAGCCCGGCCCCTGAGACCAGCTAGAACTCCCCTGCCACTGCAGCAGGAGGACTGGGGTTTGGAGCACAAAATGGCAGCCAAGTGAAACGAAACCAGCAGCGCTGCCAGAAAAGCAAGTGGATTTCTGTGACAGGGAGGAGGACTTCTGCAGCTGCCGGTCAAAGGGGGGGTCATTCAGAGGCTGCAGCCAGGGAATTGACAGGGCCCTAGTTTCAGGCCAGGATTTGTCAATCACAGCATACATGGAACAGATCTGGGCCTCCGCTTGTGGAAATCAGGAGGGAACTAACCAGTTCGGCAAACTGGTAGGCATGGCAAATCCTTTCACTGCTGGGTTGCGAGTTCATAGCCACACCTAGTCTTTACTTCCCAGAAGTCTTTGATGGATGTCCAGTGATCCCTGTTTGATGTGATGAGGGCCTGATCCAAAGCCTGCTGAAATAAGTAGCAGTCTTTCCATCATTTTCCATAAGTACTGAGTTAAGCCTGAAGTTAATAGTAGTCTCCTTCTAGTTCCTGCTGGACAACCATACACCTCACGATAAATACCATCACAACTGGCCTTCACCAGCTTGTGAATGGTCTCCATAGCAACCAAGGCCCTGCTGGCCGTGGAGAGCTATCTCCTCAGTACAGGCAGTTTCTCCTGGTCCAGATGGAGACACATGATCATGGGAAGAAGGGATGAAGCATGTGCTGTTGTTGACTGCTGTACCCGGTCTGTGAGCCAGATGTACAGACCGGGTCTGATTTACAGGACAAGCAGCTTGCGGGGAGGAATGCAGCACAAAGTAACTTGTTTCGAACTTGTCAAACAGCCAGATAAATTATTCTCCAATTTTTTGTTCCGTTCATTACAGTGTATCTTTATCTACTGCTGGGGATAATTTGATTTATACAAGGGTTTGTAACAAAAAAATTGAATCAATAGTACTATACAGAAAATTGTTCAGTCAATACCAGTTTAGACAGAGGGCCCAATCTTTCTGCATTGCACACAGTTTATTGGATACAAGCACTAAAAGTTACAAGTGTCCACCTAACATTCATTAGCTCTAGCTACGGGTTACATAGCTAGCCTTGTGGATACATTTTTCTGGCTAGACTTCCCCAGTGATAGAGAAGAATAGAGCCAAGAGATAAGTCTTTAAGGGTCCTGCTTGCCCATTACCACAGGGGAAAAAAAGAATATTTGGTCTTTATATGCAGAACCCATCTTACCAGAAGATCCCAAATATGTAGTAATGTCTGGTTTTGCACTAGGGTGACCAGACAGCAAATGTGAAAAATCGGGACAAGGGGTGGGAGGTAATAGGAGCCTATATAAAAAAAAAGACCCCAAAATTGGGACTGTCCCTATAAAATCGGGACATCTGGTCACCCTATTTTGCACTGTCTAATCTTGCAGCTTTGATGAGTTGTAAAACTGCATAATTTTATTGAAGAACCAACGAAGCGTTCAGTGTTCAGGAACACAGACAATCTGTAAGTCATTTACTTTTGTGTGTTTTTCACTGTGTCTTCATGGGGGGAAAAAACAATAAAAAAACATAATCACACAAAAATTGCAGCTTAGGGAGGCAGAATGTAGCTTCCCAAGTTGGAATCTAGCTAGATCTCCTGGGATCTTTAATTACCACGAGTGGTCAGAAGTTCCATTTTCTTGTCCAAATAGAAATATGAATGAGAGAACAAACTTCATTGTAAGGGTTGTTTCAGGTCCACACAGGGCCGGCTCCAGCTTTTTTGCCGTCCCAAGCGGCGAAGAAAAAAAAAAAAAAAGAAGAAGAACCCAATTGATCTGCCGCCGAAGTGCTGCTGAAGACGAAGAGAGGGAGTGAAGGACCCGCTGCCGAATTGCCGCCGAAAACCCGGACGTACCACCCCAATAACGGATAGACTGCCGCCCCTTTCTACTGGCCGCCCCAGGCACCTCCTTCCTTCGCTGGTGCCTGGAGCTGGCCCTGGGTCCACAACCAAATGATTTGTCACGGCTGTTCTCTGAATCAGTTACTAACAGGGCCGGCTCTACCATTTTTGCCGCCCCAAGCAAAAAAAAAAAAAAACCGCTCGGACTCTGCCGCCCCAAGAATGGAGGGAATGCCGCCCCTTAGCATGTGCCGCCCCAGGCACGGGCTTGCTCTGCTGGTGCCTGGAGCCGGCCCTGGTTACTAAGGCAGGTTTTAGAGGAGGAGGTCTGGGATAGATACATAAATAAAAAGAGCACAGAGAGCTTCAACCAGCTGTCAGCCCATTGATATCAAATGGGATAATAAAGCCTCAAGAGAACAGGCTAGATCAAACTGATGGTGGGGGAAAGTAAGCGTCATGTCTCAGCAGCTAGTTATACATGTATGGGTGGGAAAGAATTCTCCCGTTGTATATTGAGTAGGGCTAGGAAGGAATCCACTGCCCATAATAAGGTATTTTATAATTGTCTAAGTGCACAATTGGGGGAAAGTGGAGTTTTCCTTCCCCTTAAAACATTAAGAAAGGGACGACTGTTAGAGGAAGGGTGGCAGATTAGATGGCTCCTTGTTTTACTCCCCTGTAGAAACAAATCTTAACTTGCCATGTTGGGTTTGTTTGTTGTTGTTGTTTTTTAAATAATTTACATTTTAGAGCTCTTCTCGTTGAGGGGAGTATAGTGCCATCTTGTGGATCTGGCAGGAATTAGCAGGAAGTAGACTAGAGTGAGTCATGGGGACACATTCTCAATGTACAGCGGCAGTCCAAAAAGCTAACAGAATGGTAGGAACCATTAGGAAAAGGATAGATCAGAAGACAGAAAATATCATAATGCCACTATATAAATCCATGGTAAGTCCACACCTTGAATGGTGTATGCCAGGGGTCATAGAATCATAGAATATCAGGGTTGGAAGGAACCTCAGGAGGTCATCTAGTCCAACCCCCTGCTCAAAGCAGGACCAATTCCCAACTAAATCATCCCAGCCAGGGCTTTGTCAAGCCTGACCTTAAAAAACTCTAAGGGTATGTCTACACTACCGCGGTAGTTCGACGGCTGGCAATCGAACTTCCGGGTTCGATTTATCGCGTCTGGTCTGGACGCGATAATTCGAACCAGGAAGTGCTCGCCGTCGACTGCGGTACTCCACCTCAGCGAGAGGAGTACCGCGGAGTCGACGGGGGAGCCTGCCTGCCGCGTGTGGACCGCGTCTGAACCGCGGTAAATTCGAATTAAGGTATGTCGACTTCAGCTACGTTATTCACGTAGCTGAAGTTGCGTACCTTAGATCGAATTGGGGTGTTAGTGTAGACCAGGCCTTAGGAAGGAAATTCCACCACCTCCCTAGGTAACCCATTCCAGTGCTTCACCACCCTCCTAGTGAAAAAGTTTTTCCTAATATCCAACCTAAACCTCCCCAACTGCAACTTGAGACCATTACTCCTTGTTCTGTCATCAGGTACCACTGAGAACAGTCTAGATCCATCCTCTTTGGAATCCCCTTTCAGGTAGTTGAAAGCAGCTATCAAATCCCCCCTCATTCTTCTCTTCTGCAGACTAAACAATCCCAGTTCCCTCAGCCTCTCCTCATAAGTCATGTGCTCCAGCCCCCTAATCATTTTTGTTGCCCTTCGCTGGACCCTTTCCAATTTTTCCACATCCTTCTTGTAGTGTGGGGCCCAAAACTGGACACAGTACTCCAGATGAGGCCTCACCAATGTCGAATAGAGGGGAACGATCACGTCCCTCGATCTGCTGGCAATGCCCCTACTTATACAGCCCAAAATGCTGTTAGCCTTCTTGGCAACAAGGGCACACTGTCGACTCATATCCAGCTTCTCGTCCACTCTAACCCCTAGGTCCTTTTCTGCAGAACTGCTTCCTAGCCATTCGGTCCCTAGTCTGTAACAGTGCATGGGATTCTTCCGTCCTAAGTGCAGGACTCTGCACTTGTCCTTGTTGAACCTCATCAGATTTCTTTTGGCCCAATCCTCTAATTTGTCTAGGTCCCTCTGTATTCTGTCCCTACCCTCCAGCGTATCTACCACTCCTCCCAGTTTAGTGTCATCTGCAAACTTGCTGAGAGTGCAGTCCACGCCATCCTCCAGATCATTAATGAAGATATTGAACAAAACCGGCCCCAGGACCGACCCCTGGGGCACGCCACTTGAAACCGGCTGCCAACTAGACATGGAGCCATTGATCACTACCCGACGATCTAGCCAGCTTTCTAGCCACCTTATAGGTCCCCGCCGGGGCGTCTAAGTGCACCCGTGTACTGGCTGGCGGACGAGCATCCGCCGAAATGCCGCTGAGAAGCAACGTCATACAGAAATGTCGCCTCCGAAATGCCGCCGATTTTTGGCGGCATTTTGGTGGTGACGCCTCTGGATGAGGCTGCTTCTCGGCGGCATTTCGGCGGCAACACCTATTGACGTTGCAGCTTGTCGGCGGCATTTCGGCGGATGCTCGTCCGCCACCACGGTCCTCTGTGGCTCGTCGTCTGGCGCCCGCCAGACGAAAAAGGTTGGGGACCACTGGTGTATGCAGTTCTGGTCACCTCATCTCAAAGAAGATATATTAGAATTCAAAAAGGTGCAGAGAAGGGCAATGGAAATGACTAGGGGTATGGAACAGCTTCCATACAAGGATAGTTTTTAAAGACTGGGACTGTACAGCTTAGAAAAGAGGCAACTAAGGGGACGAGGGAAATGATAGAGGTCTATAAAATTATGAATGGCATGGAGAGAGTGAATAAGGAAGTGTTATTTACCCTTTCACATAACACAAGGACTAGCCATCACCCGATGAAATTAATAGGCAGCAAGTTTAAAACAAACAAAAAGAAGTATTTCAATGCACAGTCAACCTGTGGAACTCATTGCCGTGGTATGTTGTGAAAGCCAAAATTATAACTGGGTTAAAAAAAGAATTAGATCAGTTCATGGAGGATAGATCCATCAATGGCTATTAGCCAGGATGGTCAGGGATGCAACCCCATGCTGTGGGTGTCCCTAAGCCTCCAACTGCCAGAAGCTGGGACTGAACAACAGGGGATGAATCGCTCAAAATTGCCCTGTTCTGTTTATCCTCTGAAGCACCTGGCACTGGCCACTGTCGGAGACAGGACATGGGGCTAGATGGACCATTGGTCCGACTCAGTATGGCAGTTCTTATGTTCCTATGATAGACAAGGAATATGGGGGGTGGAGTTGAGTCATACATTGATCCGGGTTCAGCCGTTAGTGTTGCTGATTAAATTGTTCAATGAAAAGCATTTCATTAAAACCTGCGACTTACTGTTCCCTCAAGAATACTACCATTAAGCAACAAGAAATGAGACAAACATTCTTAACAGTGAGGGCATTTAACCAGAGGGACAACCTAGCCACATGCTGGATTCTCCTGCAGTCTTTACAACGAGACTGGCTGTCTTTTTAAAGGGTAAGCTCTAGCTCGAACAGAAGTGATGGGCTTGATGCAGCAATCACTGGGTGTGGCCCTCTGGTCCGTGTTCTGCAGGAGGTTAGACCAGATGATCATAATGGTCCCTTCTGGCCTTACAGTCTCTGAAGCTATACAAAGTGATCACAAAGCACTTTGCAGATGCTAGACACAAATAAACCCTGCTTTCAGGGGTGCTGTGCTCTCCAGACACACCCTGATCTCAGCTCAAGTTGCGTGTACTCAGCCCTTCTGAAAAACCAGAGCCTTGTAAGTGACATGCACAAGGTCACATACTGAGGCTAGGTCTACACTACAGCGGGGGGTCGACCGAAGATACGCAACTTCAGCTACGTGAATACCGTAGCTGAAGTTGCGTATTTTAGGTCGACTTACCTGGCTGTGAGGACGGGGGCAAGTCGACCGCTGCCGCGCCGCCGTCAACTCCGCTGCCGCCTCTTGCCGCGGTGGATTTCCGGAGTCGACGGCAGAGCGATCAGGGATCGATTTTATCACGTCTTCACTAGACGCGATAAGTCGATCCCCAATAGATTGATTGCTACCCGCCGATCCGGCGGGTAGTGAAGACGTGCCCTGAGTCAATGGCAGAGCTGAGAAAGGATCCAGAGTCCACTATGACTTTCCTGATATGACACCTACACAACGCTGCCTCTCAGTCTCAGTGTGCCTACACGGGGCCACGTGAGAGCAGCCTCAGGGTCCATCCAGGCCACTTCTGGAAAGTGGAAACAGAATCACATTTCAGTTTATATAGCCCGGAATAGCTGTCCTAGGGACAGAACAAAGTGTTTCTTCCAATATAAATAGTTCATATTTAGCTCGCTCTCTCTCTCATCAGTGTTAAGTGTGTGTATTTGTGTGTGTGTGTGTGTGTGTGTGTGAGATCGGTGTTAGGGGGAAGGGCAGTGTCTGGGTGTGTGTGTTAAATTTCACTTCAGGGGAAGGATGGCTGCAAACGCTCTAGCCCTTTAAATTTGTAGGCAGACGTCTTGCCTGGGATCTTTTACCGATGGTCATGTGAAAATTAAAATCAGTTCCAAGGGACAAGAGTTTTTCACACCGTAACGAACCCTCCTTCCCAACGTCAAATCCACGCTGAGGTGGAAGGAGGGGAGCCAGGAGGGGGCCCCTGGGGACCTTTTAATTAGGAGGAAGGTCTCGTTAAAACCTTTCCAAATACCTGCATTGATGCCCTGCTGGCCCGGTCCCACCGTGCTGACAGTCAATACTCTGTCTTATGGCCTCCCCCTCGCTCCCCCTTCTCAGGAGAACCCTGGCACTCTCAGCGAGGTGTTGCGAGCGGTCAGACGGGGAGAGGGAAGGCCATTTGCCCGGCAGCTGGGGAATTTCCCATTAAATAAGCTCCCTGCGTATGTCCCCATACAGACTGGCCCAGAGAGGCTTGGGAAAATACAGGACAGTGGGGCCAGACACAGGTAAAAGCTCAAAGAGGCAACTGGGCAGAGGCTCCAGTATCTTGTCTCCCTGCGGGTACCCGGGGGCATCCGAACACTCCCCCTTCCTATGTTATTATCTGTGCTCAGCAGCACAGAGGCCTCAGCTAAGATCCAGGCCCTATTGTGCTAGATTCTGCACATGTGTTGTGATAAATGAAGGGGGGGGACACACTCCCTTTTATGGACACCCAGACAGCCAGTTAGCTATAAAATCCCTCTCAGTAGCTGTTCTCTAATTGCTCTACCTGTAAAGGGTTAAAAAGTCTCACTGCGATGCATAGGTAAAAGGAAGTGAGTGGGCACCTGACCAAAAGAACCAATGGGAAGGCTAGAACTTTTTAAAATTGAGAAAAGACTTCCCCTTTGTCTGTCTGTGGATGTTCTCCGGGGTGAGGCGGACAAAGCTATGCTGTAAGAGCTTGGGCCAGGTATGAAAAAAATCATCAGTATCATACCTAGAAACTACTCATTTAAAAACCCCAGATATGTAAGTAGATCAGAAAATGTCTAGGAAGACGCGATTAGGTTTCTCTCTTTTATTTCTTTATGGCTTGTGGATTCCTCTGTGCTAACCCCAGGGGCTTTTGTTTTGCTTGTAACCTTTAAGCTGGACCTCAAGAAAGCGATTCTTGGTGCTTAATCCTTGTAGTTGTTGTTTTTTAAATGCAGCAAAAGCCTAAATTCCCAGATGTATTTTCTTCTTTTTTTTATTAATAAAATGTACCTTTTTTAAGACCAGAATTGGATGTTTGTGTCTTAAGAGGTTTGTGCACATGTTGTTTAATTAGCTGGTGGCAACAGCTGAGTTCTCTTTTTCCCCTTTCTCAGCTCTTCCCCGGATAGGGGGTGAGAGGGCTTGAGGGTACCCCACAGGAAGGAATTCCCAAGTGCTCCTTCCTGGGTTCTCCAAGGGGTTCTGCACTTGGGTGGTGGCAGCATCTACCCATCCAAGGTCAGAGAAAAGCTGTAACCTTGGGAGTTTCATACAAGCCTGGAGTGGCCAGTATTAATTTTTAGAGTCCTGGCAGGCCCCCACCTTCTGCACTCGAAGTGCCAGAGTGGGGAATCAGCCTTGACACATGTGTAGTAAGCCAGCTCCCACACTGAATAGCCGACAGTGCTAAATAGACAAGGGGTGGGAAAGAGGAGGATCAGTCACCCCCATTTTATAGATGGGCAACCGAGGGACAGAGAACGAGCGCCACTTTCTCCTTTTCTTTGCCAGAGGACGTTGTGAAGGCCAGGACTATAAAGGGGTTAAAAAAAGAACTAGATAAATTCATGGAGGATAGGTCCATCAATGGCTATTAGCCAGGATGGGCAGGGATGGTGTCCCTAGCCTCTCTTTGCCAGAAGCTGGGAATGGGCGACAGGGGATGGATCACTTGATGATTCCCTGTTCTGTTCGTTCTCTCTGGGGCACCTGGCATTGGCCACTGTCAGAAGACAGGATACTGGGCTGGATGGACCTTTGGTCTGACCCAGTATGGCCACTCTTATGTTCTTATGTTAAAAGCACCTCAGGAGCCTGAGTCTCACTCCCTTTCAATGGGACTTAGGCACCTCTGAAAATGTTACCAAATGTGACTTGCCCAAGGACACCTGGGGAGCCTGGAATTGACTTCAGGTCCCCTCAGCCCCAGGCCAGCGCTTTAACTACAAGATCATCTGTGGTCATCATTCTATTCACAACAACCAATGGGTGTCAGCCCCTGCGGTGTGAATGCCAGGAAACCCGCCTGTAGAACCAACGGTTGAATGAGGGGGTTGAGGATACTCCAACAGCACTGCAAGGGCAAGAATCGAGGTGTCTTTCTAAAGGGTCTGCTCTAGTCCAATCCCAAAGTTATTGGGCTCAATGGGGTTCACTTAGCTAGAAGGGAAGAGTCATTCCCTCCAGGAGAGGCATGACGGTGAGCCTAGATGATCACCATCATCGCTCTTGCAGTGTTGCTGTAGCCGTGTTGGTCCCAAGATGTGAGAGAGACAAGGAGGGTGAGGGGCTCTGTGGAACTCAAAAGTTGGTCTCTTCCACCAACAGAAGTCGGTCCGATAAACGATATTCATTCATCCACCTGGTCTCTTTCATTTACTATGGATGACAGCTCTCAAGGTTAAATGTCTGTCTAATCAACCCTGAGTTTTTCTAAGGCCTTTCTCACCGTAGGGTTCTGCCATTAGCTATGTGGGGGTGACTTCAGTAGGAGCTGCACCCATGGAATTGAGGGCAGGAGTTCTTCTCTCCAGGTAATGACCTGAAGAGTGATATGAGAAAGGAGCTGTAGGCTGACTTATGGAGTGCAGTGTTAGCGTGGGTTGGGAGTGCATCAGAGCTCATAGGCTATTGCAAAAGCAAATCTTCAACCCATAAACATCAGTCTTCCTGGCGGAAGCCAGATTCCAAGCGTTACACTCATCCAATCGCACTATCTGACCTGCGTGTCCAATCACAATGCCCAAGCAGAGCTGGGTGAAGAAGAACAATTCCATTTCATGGAGGATTTGAGTATTTCATAGTTTGGCTTCATTCCGGTTAGGGATAGAAACCTAAAAGTTCAAAGTTATCCACAAAAGTGAATGGAACCCCACCCCCCTGGCAGTCCACCTGGTGGGCTGCCCCAGAGCCAGGAAGTCTGCGCTGCTGAAGGAGCCACGTGGGAGGGCTGGCTGGAGTCTAGGCAGGATTCCAAACTGGTCTGGCAGGCAGGGGATCTGTCGGAACTCTACCTGGTTTCCAAGGTAACTTCGTCAAATTCAAAACATTTTGATTTCAACAAAAAAATATTGACAAATTCTCATGAAAGGAGGTAAAATTCCAAGAAACCTACCAGCTCTACTTGATAATTCAATGCTCAAGGGGTACCACTGGAAGATGATCTACACACAAAGGACTATCCAGCAAGTCATTTCACGTGCCAAGGAAATTCGAGAAAATTGGTCACTGGAAAAGCAGCAAAACATGCCCTAAATTTAGTCACCAGCCCTGATTAGCCTCCTCTTAACTTTGCTGCCGCTTCTCTGTTAAGTGACTGGCCCAACACCACAAAAACAGGCAATTTTATGGCTGCTAGTCCCATACTCACATCACTAGCCCAGCCTTTTAACTTTGCTGGTCTAGGGTTTACCAATAAACCGAATCAAAGCAACACAATGTCACACATTCATTGTTATGGCCTATAGCATAGTCATCTGTATAGATCAGTCAGCTCTGCAAAGAAATCTACTATCGATCAAGTAGGCTCAAATGATGTGTACAATTCCCTTACACTGAATAAAGAGATACAGCTTAAGTGAAAACACTGCATATGACATTTCACGTGAATCTCTGGCCAACCTATTATTCATAAACTATAATAAACTAATTCATTATATTATCCAAGATTGGTATGTCAGCCAAGACACCTCATCCGTGTTGTTCCGCCTCCACATATCAATTTTCCATTTATAAGTGTTATTCTCTTTCTTGAGTAATACCCTTTGGAAACAAGACAAAAATCGGTGTTGCTTTGTTTTTGAGAGAACTGCTGACCAGAGAGGTTAGCTCATTAACATAACAAATTTGAGATGAACCCAAAGGAAAACAATAGGAACCAGATCCCCTCCATTGAACATAGGGGTCCAGAACTTCATGGCTGGCCTCTCTATTTAACAATTGGCAGTGTATACAATGGGCAGAGCAGGAGACCGAGAGTAAGATCTCCTGGGTTCGAAGCACAGTATTGGAGAGAGTCCAGAGAACAGCAACAAAAACTATAAGAGGTTTGGAAAAGCATAACCTATTGGGGAAAAAAGGATGAAAGAACTGGGCATGTTTAATTTAGAGAAGAGAAGACCGAGGGGGAACATGGTAACAATCTTTAAAGATGTAGAAGGTTGTTATAAAGAGGACAGTGATCAATTGTCCTCCATGCCCACCGAGAGTAGGACAAGATGTAGCGAGCTTAATTTGCGGCAAGGGAGATTTAGACTAGACATTAGTGGAAACTTTCTACCCATAAGGACAGTTAAGCTCTGGAGTGGGCTACCAAGGGAGGTTGTGGAATCCCCATCACTAGAGCTTTTCCAGAACAGGTTAGACAAACACCTGTCAGGGATGGTCTAGGTATACTGGGTCCTGCCTCAGTTGGTGGGGGAGATGGATTAGATGACCTTGAGCTCCTTTCTGGCCCTACATTTGTATGATTCAAGGGGTGTCAAATTCTGTTGGGAGAGTCAACCCCCATTTTTAATTATGGTCACCAGGCCAGGGTATGCATTTAGGATGCCGTACTGCCTAAACACACAGGAGAGTTCCCAGTGATGTCAACAGGAAGTTAGTTCAGAGATCAAGATATGGCCCTCTTGTAATAACTAAGCTGTTAAGTCATTTGTAGAGCGGGTTGGAAAATAGGCTCCTCCCTACCCCAATACAACATTTCAGATTTTTGGCAAAAACCCCCCCACAAAACAAGTGTTTGGTTTTTCGGGGGATTTTTTCCACAGAAAGAATATTTTCTGCTCCGATTTTCATTTAATCACAAACCCTGTTTTGCATTAGAAAGGGTTTTGATGGAAAACGTTCAGCCTACTTCTTTGTCTATTATCATATTGTCAATTTAAGCATTTCCCAATGAGAAAATATATTCTCCCCTTTAGGACCATTGCTATTTCTGACTTTTATTCTGTTCCTTTACCTTTCTGTTTCTCACCCTCTCCCCCATCTTTATGCATCTCTTCTGTCCCTCCCTCTACAGCAGCTCCCAATTATTTAGGTTAACGAAGAGAAGATTAAGGGGTGACTTGATTACAGTCTTTAAGTACCTACACGGGGAGCAAATATTTAATAATGGGCCCTTCAATCTAGCAGAGTAAGGTGTAACATGATCCTGTGGCCGGAAGTTGAAACTGGACAAATTCAGACTTGAAATAAGGTGTACATTTTTAACAGTGAGAGTAATTAACCATTGGAACACGGATCATGGTGGATTCTCCATCACTGACCATTTTTAAATGAAGGCTGGATGTTTTTCTAAAAGCTCTGCTCTCGGAATTGTTTTGGGGACATTCTCAGGCCTGTGTTATACAGGAAGTCAGACTAGATGATCACAATGGCTCCTTCCGCCCTTAGAGTCTATGAATTCCCACCTCCCCATCAGCTTCTCTCTCCTTTCCTTCTAGCGACCCAACTAAAATGATCATTGTTGGGCTCAGAGTTGACGCTCCAAAGAGAGTGGGCGAGTTCACAGCCGTGTCAAGCTCCCAGCAGACTCAGATAGACATCAGTGTATTGTTCACATTATGGTCTCATTTTGGAAGGTTTCCTTGACTCTCGTGAAAGCTAGAAACTTTGTTTGTTTGTGTTTTAAATGAAAGCTGGGATTCTTGGCAGTCAGAACAAGTCCACATAAATACAACCACCCTAAATCCAGGCACTTCAAACTGGTATGAAGATGCAGAGTAATTCTGCTGGCTCAGAATGGAAGGTGGCTCGTGTTAGCAGCATCCCGGATATAAAAGGGAATGGAGAGGCAAAGGCGGGTAGTGTTCGATGTATCGGGAATTGATTTATCGCGTCTCGTCTCGCGAATCGACGCCCATACTCCACCTTGGCAGGAGGAGTAAGCGGAGTCGACGGGGGAGCCGCGGCAGTCGACTCGCCACCGTGAGGACGGCCAGGTAAGTTGAACTAAGATACTTCAACTTCAGCTACATGAATAGCGTAGCTGAACTTGCGTATCTTAGTTTGAACCCTCCCGCTAGTGTAGACCAGGCCAGTCAGTGCCCTACGCACAAGACCATACTTCCTTCGCCAGAAATACTGGCTATAGTATTGCATTTACACACCACATACACACTTTATATAGACCTACAAACAGCACTGAAACATTTAACATCAAACAGCCGGCAGAAAGCACTGGGTCGTTTCCAAAGTCAAACAATCTTCCACGTCTCAAGTGTCTAACACGGGGGTTAATTAAAGGGGTGCCTCTCTTTCTCTCGTTTACCTGAACAACAATTGTTTTAGTGTTGCCAGAAGTTATTTGGATGTGGCCAACTGGTCCGACGGCACCAAAGTGCGGGAGATTTAAGAGTCTAGGTTTTACAACGCACGGCTGAGGCTTAAGAGTTTTCATAGTGTATCCAGTTAAAGTAGACTCAAGCCAGTGTAGGTTCCACTGGGGAAGGCAGGCCTCCAGCAGCAAAATATTGATTTTGATCATGCCCCAAACTCTGGAGTAGGAATTCAGAGCATTGTAAACAGTTTCAAACAACCCCAATGTGTAGAGGCTTTAGTCTGCCTCCATCTTGCCTCGGTGCGTGGATCGCCTGCAGATGAATTGCTCCAGGTTAGATCCTGGAACGGCCTCAGAACGAGTATGTTCCTAGGGTTTCAGATGGGACTGTATTCAGGGCAGCTAGCCCATCTCGCTGCCCTTACAACTGTGGCCACCTAGCTATTTTTAGCACACCAACTCAGAGCTAGCGTGGGTATGGAAATTATATCTCCAGCCAGGGCCATCTCCACGTTTTTTGCCACCCCAAGCAAAAAAATTTTCCCGTGCTCCCCCAGCCCCACCCCAACTCTGCCCCTTCCCTGCCCCAGTCCAACCCCTTCCCCAAATCCCTGGCCCCGCCTCCTCCCCCGGGCACGCCACATTTCCCCTCCTACCCTCCCTCCCAGGCGCCTCGGAGGAGGAGGCGGAGGTGAGCTGGGGGGGGGGAGCGGTTCCTCTGCCCCCTCCCAGGGTTACTTCCTGCGGCCCTCCCCGCGCCCCACACCGCCGCAGCTCACCTCCGCTCCGCCTGCTCTCCTGAGCGCGCTGGCGCCGCTCCACTTCTCCCCCCCCATCCCAGGCTTGCTGCAAAACAGCTCATTCGCGCGGCAAGCCTGGGAGGGAGGGGGGAGAAGCGGAGCAGCGGCGCGCTCAGGGCCGCAGGCGGCAGGGGGGCGGGGGGGGGGGGGGGGGGGGGGGGGTTCCCCCCCCCCCCCCCCCCAGGGTTAGTTCCTGCGGCCCTCCCCACGCCCCCGCACCGCCGCAGCTCACCTATGCTCAGGGCCGGCTCCCGGCTTTTTGCACCCCAAGCAAAAAAAAAAAAAAAAGGAGCCGGAGTGCCGCCCCTTGGAAAGTGCCGCCCCAAGCACATGCTTGGAGCGCTGGTGCCTAGAGCCGGCCCTGCCTCCAGCTCCAATGCAGACATACTCTTTGCTACCGGGTGTTCTGAGCACCATTACAGTGAGTGTCATGCTGCAAGCCCTTTTTCTAAGACCTAGCTGGCATAGCTGTGCTCTTAACACCACTTTAAAATGAGTTCAGTGGCAAGATCTTTTCAAATCACATTAACCTGTCCCCGTACCTGCTGTTTGTCTGCATTTCCTCTCGGGGTGGGCAATGCTTTTATATGGACACAGGCTCATTTCACTTCTGTTCACACTTTCTTGCCCTCCTGCGCCAGTCCAGCGCGGTGGCGATTGAGTTATTTACGCACGCCGAGAAGGAACATTCCAAGTCAACCCTCAAAGTCCTACTTTAAGGGGTGATTTGATTTCAGTCTGTAAGTATTTACATGGGGAAGGAATATTTAATAATGGGCTCTTCAGTGTAGCAGAGAAAGGTCTAACACGATCCAATGACCGAAAGTTGAAGCTGGACAAATTCAGACTGGAAATAAGGCATAAATTCTTAAGAGGGAGAGCAATTAACCATTGGCGCAACTTGCCACGGTGGATTCTCCATCCCCGACAATTTTTAAATCAAGATTGGATTTTTTTTTCTAAAAGATCTGCCCTAGGAATTATTTTGGGGACGTTCTATTGCCCGTTTTATACAGGAGGTCAGATGGGATGATCAAAATGGTCCCTTCTGGCCCTTGGAATCTATGAATCTGCTCACTGCTCTTTGACATGTGTATATATCCTAGAAACTTTCCTGTGGGGCTTACATTCTACAGAACATCTTTTACAGAACTTACTGCAAATTTCAGGCCTAAACCGACCTCTAAATTTACAACTGCTGTGACAGAACATGGAAGAGTGATATTAGGAAAGGATGTGTCGTTATCTGTCTTTGAAAGCAGCTTAGCCAATAACAGCAAAGCAAAGAAAAGGGGCCAGCACCTTGAGACCACAGTGCTCCGTGGACCACCAGCAAGTTGCCCAAGAGCCTCTGACTGAGAGTATCTCGGTCAGATTCAGTTCTCACTTCAACCAAAGTAGCTGAGCTGACCTCAGTGGCTTTTTAACATGCTAATACCCTTCACTGGGGTTTCTCCAGATTTACACCATCAGGACAGCGTGCAGAATTTGGCCCTTTACTTTAACCCATCATTATACAATATCTTCCCACTCCCCTGATTAAACTGGTCACCGAGAGCTTCAAAACAGGATCAGGGAAGGAATTATCACATGTATGCCACTTAGTGCTGGGGAAAACAATTTCATGCAGATCCAATTAAGCTTTCATAGTCTTGGAAATAATTAAAAATCCTGCATCAGAGATCATCTTAAAATAATCACGGTTACCAACAGAGTTCACTGGGCTTTTCTTCTTTGAAGCCCATGTGAGGCAGCGGTTTGTAAGTTCAGTGACGGCCTATCTCAGCGTTGCAGATGGGTAAATAGAAAGCCCACCAGTGTAGTGCTGGAAGATCATTTAGGACACCCAGACTCACGCTTGCTCTTTGATGATCTCACATTTTATTGGGGACTCTTTATTCTCTCATGATTATTTACTCCCATGACTGACGCTGGCTGTTTTTCCAAACCATGCTCAAGAGCCTTTAGCTGTTCCCAACTGTAATCCCCTTCTGCTAAGCTTCTTGAACAGGATAATGAAAGAAAAAACTTATTTATAACGGGCTGGCCCAGATCCCCAGCTGCTCTAAACCAGCCTCAATCAGCTGAAGGCACTGGAGTTATAGGCGCTGACTCCATGGGTGCTCCGGTGCTGGAGCACCCATGGAAAAGAAATAGTGGGTGCTCAGCACCCACCGGCAGCCCTGCGGATCAGCTCCTCCTCCTCCCTCCCAGTGCCTCCCACCCACCGCAGATCAGCTGTTCAGTGGCATGCAGGATGCTCTGAGGGGGAGGGGGAGGAGCAGGGGCAGGAAGAGGCGGGGTGGAGGTGGGGCCTTGGGGGAAGGAGCGGAGTGGGGTCGGGGCCTGGAATGGAGTCGGGGTCCAGCACCCCCGGGGAAATCACAAAGTCGGCACCTCTGAAGTCCAAGGAGCGAGGCCAATTTATATCATTCCATGGATCTGGCCCAAAATTTGGCATCATGGCTATTTCTCTCCCAGCTTGGTTAAACTGTTAAGGGCCAGATTCTGCCCCCTTACTCACATTGAGTAGTACCTGACTCTGCTAGGATTCCCGCTGAGAAACCACAAGCCAGCCCTGAATGCGTACAGGGGACACCATGCGAGGCAGGAGACAGACTCTTATCCCATGAGAGCGGGGCTGGCTATGCCACCGTCGTTTCTAGTCAGCAGTGGCCTCTGCACTATTCCAGAGCTTGCCGAGCTTCTTGAATCATAGAAGATCAGGGTTGGAAGGGACCTCAGGAGGTCATCTAGTCCAACCCCCTGCTCAAAGCAGGACCAACCCCAAGTAAATCATCCCAGCCAGGGCTTTGTCAAGCCTGGCCTTAAAAACCTCTAAGGATGGAGATTCCACCATCTCCCTAGGGAACCCATTCCAGTGCTTCACCAGCCTCCTAGTGAAATAGTGTTTCCTAATATCCACCCTAGACCTCCCCCACTGCAACTTGAGACCATTGCTCCTTGTTCTGTCATGGTACTCGCACCCCAGCCTTTTTAGACACCTGCCCGCCCCCCGTTGCCACCCACGCCCATCCAACTGGCCCAGTGGCGCCACTTGTGCCAGGAGCTCCTAGCTCTCCATCCGTTGCTTTGATAACCGGGTAACCCCACTTTGCTTCTCGTTCCTTTATGCAGGTGTAACACGCTTGTACAGTCAGTGGGGCATTCCCCTCGCGTGGCTGGTTCACATACGGGATAACAGCCAATTACTGCTGCCGCCCAATGGAGTCACTCCTTTAACTCACATAGTAGGGGCGTGTATTTGGGGGCTGAAGGGCCTAGGGTTGAAAGGCTGTTGAGGAGCTGTGGTAGGCATATTTACACACGCAGTGCCCTCCGTATTCCAGTCTGCCAATCCACTGCCCTGTTCTTCATTCAGGCCAGCCCTTAAGCGCATCCACAACTTTCACTGGAGTTAAAGGGACTTAAGCGTATGCTTAACTTGAAGCAGGTGCTAAGGTGATGTCCTGAACAGGGACATTTTCCTAAAGTCTCATTTCTTCTGCAACACCAGAAAAGCGCCAACAAATAGTATCCATGGAGGCATTTCCCAGTAATTTGGGTCAGATCTGCAGCTGGGGCAGGCATCACGGTTAGGAACCATCTTATACTCAGCTCCGTTTCCATCTCTCACTGGCCTCCTTGCTCTGTGGTCGCTGGTGCCTCTGCCTGCAGAGTACCTGCTTTCTCCAGCTCTGACTTGTGCACATGGAACAACTGAACCGGAGCCCGTTGGTGGTCCGAAATACCAGAGAGCAAGGAAAAGTGCCAAACGTGGAGGGTCACAGACCCGTTGGGAAGCTGGGGAAGTCTGGGGTGAATCCAGATGCAGGCTGAATTTATGTCCTGTATATATGGGATTCATTACGGCAATGGTACTAATTATCTTCAGACAATGCGCTCATGCAATGTGTTCTTCTTTAATTGGAGGCTGTTGGATTAAACCACCACATCTTGATGGCTAGAATCTAAAGGATTTATAGGCATACCTATCTGAGCATACCACAGTCCCAACACCCCGTGAGGCAAGGAAGTGCTAATTTCTCCATTTTGCAGAGGGGAAACTGAGGAAGAGAAAGGCAAAGTCACATAGAAAGCCAGCAACAGAGCAGGGAATTGAACCAGGACTCCAGCGGGCCAGGCTAGCCTGCACCCAAAGCATTGTGACACAAGTAGGACAGGCTACAACCTAAAATGCTAGGCAGAGCAGTTCGGACCTGGGTTTGAGTCCCAACTAAGCCATAGATTGTTTGTGCTACCTCTGGCAAGTCATTTAATCCATTTTGTGCCTCAGTTCCCATCCCTAATACAACGCAGCTCAGAGCTCTGTGGATCTTGGAGGGCTAGATTTGGCTTCCTTTGTCTGGGAGAGCGGGGAGATCATGCCCCTCAGATCTGAGCCGGGGGGAATCTCCCGTCTCCTGCACAGAGTGGGTGGGGTCAGCCCATGCCGATGACACCCTCCCATCCCCCAGGCTGCATTCCCTATTCAATAGAGCCTCCTCCGCCGTGCAGAAATGCCTTTGCGGAGACATGCTGGGGTTAGTCACAGCCAGGGGCAGCCAGATGCATGGGAGCTGCCTTGCCAGCGAGCAGGGAGAGGACAGAGCTGGCTGGAGGCACAGGTTCTCTGCCCAGATGGTCCTGGGAGCCAGGCAGGGTGTGTGAGTGGGCCCCATGGCTCATTCCACAGGCAGGGCAAGCCCCACCTATGCCACCATCAAGGAGGCACCTTTGCAGAGACTTCCTCCCCATCAGCCTCCTCCCATGGGCGGGGGGGGAGTGTGGAGGAAGGGAGGTTAGTACAAACCGCCCGTCAGCAGTAGAGATAGTGCTGTCTGAAATTCGTACACGTTGCTGTGAGCTAGAGCAGAACAATGTTACCCCTTGGCATGTCAAGGGCTTTGCACAGACTGGCAGATGAGCCGTGAAGGGGTCACTGCAGAGTGCAGAACGAGACGCACACCACATGGTCTCCCATGGAGACTTGACTCACGTTCTTCCCTAGTTTATTGCTCTCCAGCTACCCTTCCTGTAAGCAGGGTCTGAATGAGCTCTCCCTTGACATCTCGTGACGAGCTGGGGGAAAAGACTCCAGGAGCAGGCCAGGATTGCACAGACGCCTGCTCTGCCTAGCACATGGAGCTGCTTTGCCAAAATGATCGATTTTTGGCTGGTTTGGGGTTGCAAATCACTCTGGGATTTGACTGCAGGGGTAATGAAAGGTTGTCATCCTTATTGTACAAGTAATAGGCTGCAGAACTCTGCATATAATGCCCTGATTGTGGGGGGTCACCCTAAACTGAACCTGGGTAGGGATGCCAAATCCCAATGAAGATGAGAGTAGCTGGGGACAGGTGTTTCTACCCTTTGCCTAAAGAGTCCTACACCCCATTTGACTGGCTCCTCTCCGGTATTTGAGGACAGAGCTGATTATACTCCATTAAGAGGCCTTGTTTCTGGTTGGGACTTCCTAGAGCTGATATCACTGCTGAGCAGACTGAGGGGCTGAGACTGTGTGTGGGGATAGTGAGAGACAACAGAGGGACTGCAACAATCAGCGTTGGTAAGAGGCAGCCATCAGGGGTCCAAGAGAGAGACAGCAGCAACAGAGAGTGGTGGTAGAGAGACAGTGGCAGCTTTGAGCCAGTTGCAAAGGCAGGTGAATGGCCCTCTGAACTCTGGGTCTGCGCTAACCAAGACCCGCCAACTGCGAGTGGGGTGCAGCGGAGGGAGAGAGGAGTGTGTGTTAAGGGACATGCGTTTGTCAGACTTCCACGCCGCCAGATGAGAAACTGAGGCAAAGGATGCTGCCCAGCGCACTGCGGGGTAGGGGGTTGTCTATGGTCACATGCTTTTGAATTACGGTTGTGGTGTTTTCCCAGATTAATGCTGGGGGCCCTTTTCCCTTTTAATAAAAGTTGTATTTTGTTGCACGCAGATGCCGCGCTTGCGAGTGAGAGGCACGCAAGGATGGTGGTAAGTTTTCCCAGATTACTGGGTAGGGGCTCGAGCCAGTTCTGTTGTGTGGTGATAAGAGAACCCCCTAGCGCAGGGGTCAGCAACCTTTCAGAAGTGATTTGCCAAGTCTTCATTTATTCACTCTAATTTAAGGTTTCGCGTGCCAGTCATACATGTTAACGTTTTTAGAAGGTCTCTTTCTATAAGTCTATAATATATAACTAAACTATTGTTGTATGTAAAGTAAATAAGGTTTTTAAAATGTTTAAGAAGCTTCATTTAAAATTAAATTAAAATGCAGAGCCCCCTGGACCGATGGCCAGGACCCAGGCAGTGTGAGTGCCACTGAAAATCAGCTCGTGTGCCGCCTTTGGCACGCGTGCCATAGGTTGCCTACTCCTGCCCTAGACACTGAACCTGGCCCTTGTGCCGCCTCCCCCTGGCAGAAGGGGTACATAATGGCCGTTCAGTTTGACATATAGGACGTGCTTGGGTTTTGGAGCTGCTAAGGATTTAAAACATCCATTGAATTCAATGGGAGTGAATAGAAAAAAGAATAAATCAGGCCCTGTTATGGCTGGCAGAGCTGGAAACATAAGTCAGATCTCCTTTATCCCAGCCTATCTGTGACATTTCCATGGTGCTTATCACTACTATACATAGACTCCACACCACTATCCACCTACCTGGCACTATCCCACTCCCATCCACCCCATGCCACACCCTGTCTTCTATTTTCCATTTCCATACTTCTGTCTAGATTACAGGCAGCTACCCCGCTGTAAGTGCATCTGAGACACGCAGGACCCCGGCTTTGCCTTCTAAGATCCAACAACCTTCCTCGGCGTTTTATTTTTTTAGCATCCAGCTCATTTCAAACAACAATTTATAGCTGTTCATCTGAGGGGGAAATCTAGTCAATAACCATCTTTTTTTTTTCCCTTTAGAAAAACAGCTGCAACTGGAAAGCCACCCACATGGATTTTATGACCTTGCTAATTTCCCATCAGCCCTGCAAGCTATCAATTGCCTATGCCCATATAAATATTGTCCTGTCTCAGAGGGGGGAAATTAGTGTTTAAAAAAAAGGGGGAGCGGGAGGAGGCACTGCTACGTGTCTCGTATTCGCTGGAATACAGACATTTCTCCTCTATGCCTTAGCGGGGAACCCAGCCAGGACAGAAGTGATTGAAATATTTTACCATCCAACAGCTGACTAGTGACCACACGGGGCATCTACAGGGGGTACCAGGCCTCTTGATGTTTCACTGCAGCTAGCAAGATGATGCATTACATTCAAAGGATCTGACCCCCAGCGTGTGGTCTCCTGGCCGGGGAACAGCTTCCCCGTGATGCTGAGAAAAAGGGAAAGGGGCTGGGGTGCAAGCCAAAGAAGACCAAAGAAGCGTAAGGCCCTATATGGCCTGATGAGGGGGGCATTTGCAATACATGTTCATAGCTTCTGAGGCCAGAAGGAACCACTGTGACCATCTGGTCTGACCTCCTGCCTCACACAGGTCATGCCGCAGACTGCACCACTCATTAACATATTCTATTAGGCTATTTGCATATGCTAATTTTGTGTCATGCCCCAGAAAGGCACAGTGCAAAATATGCCATGCAAGAGGACTGGGGAACAGCTGCCTGCTGCATCCAATGTTGCTCCAAGGGACTTTTGTTGCCTCTTTCCTCAGATACAGCGATGGTGCCTGCACATCAACCCATTCCCAGGCAAACCCGGCCTGTCTCTTTCTCCCCCAGCCACCTGCACTTTGCCTGCTGGTTCTTCAGAAGATGGCCCAGCCGGTAATGGTAAGCTCCTACACCAGGCCCCCTCTGATGGCCGCTGGTGCCCATCTATGCCCAAGGTCACATCTGGAACCCACCCCACTGACATGTACCCAAAGCTGCACTATGCCTAGTGCGGGTGGCTCGTTCCTCTGGGCAAGAACACAAATATTCCTCTTTGCCTAGGAAGAGCCACTTGTAGGTAACCCATGATTCCACAGCATAGTTCTCTGTCTCCCCCGAGTGGCTAGTCCATGTCTTCTGATATGAGGCTGTCACTGCCGTGGGGCTTTGAAACCTGGTTACTCTAGTTCAGGCTTTCAGCTGCAGGGTTCTCAGGTTCAGGCCCTGTTGACAATCCCATAGCGTGTCATATTACACTTATACTATTAGTATTGTTTATACAGCACCGTACGTAAGGGTGTTTATACAGCACCGTACGTAAGGGGTGTTGAGTAAAGAGCTGTTCACTAAAGGAAACATTCCAAACTACCTGGGACTCTTGGGCCCATTTGCATTTTATCCTGAAGTTGACGGATGGAGAGTTTAATGCTAGCACAAGAGACCCATCCCATGAATATGTATGACCCAAGCAATCAAAATCCCCAATAACCTCTCAAATGCCAACTGCACGGGAGAGATTTCCGGGCCACAATAAAACAAACAGGTCTGCTCTGCAGATGGAAAACAATAAAACCGGAGAAACCTGTTTGCTCTTCCCCCGCCAGAGAAAAATAATCTTCGCCTACAGCAGATTTATTCTGGCAAAATTATTGTCCTCAAAATTAAACATAAAACCTCTCACAGAGAAGAAAATCGAAGGTCTCTGAAGAAATCATTTCCAATGATGAACCACTTGTACAGCCAAGACATTTTCAATAATGAATGTCATGAACAAGGGCAAGAAAACCGGACAGAGAAACTGCATTAGTCCAAACAAACCACACACAAAAAGGCCTAATCGTATAATTCAAGCACTGTGGACTTAAGAAACACGATACGGGTCCGGAAATGAATGGATCAAAATTGATGTGATAAATATCAATGGTGGACAAAAGAATGAGGAAAGGAACAATTCTGCCCACTTTGGGGGGGGGGGTTTACAAAGAGGTTTTAAAACAAACAATCCAAAAACAAACAAAAAAATCTCACCCAAATTTATCCCACCAGCTCTCGTCTCATCTCAGCTCCCAGCTCAGCTTCACTCATCTCATTTCCTCTTCCCCAACCCCAAATCAGAGGGAATAGACCAGTCCAAAGGATCCCCCACCCCCCGAAGAGGAAGGCCAGGAGGCCTTGATATTGAGTAAAGAATTTTGATTTTACCTGTGAGTCCTGAAAGTCGTCATATTATAATATCATGACATCTAGTCCTCAGCCCATTAGTTGGGAGGCTTAATTACCAGCACCTCCATGGCACATAAGGTCCTGTTCTGTATCCCTCCCCTCTGTGTTACTTTCTGTCCCCTCCCCGTGTCTTTCACTCTCTCGGCTTCTCATTCAATCCTGAAATCAATGGCACTGCATCAGCACAGCAAAAATCAAATGGCCCCAACTCTGCTCTGTCTAAGGAAAAAGAACCCGATCAAATGACATCCCTGACCAAAATATAAACTAAGATGCAAACGACCAGTGTCGGAGTCAACCTGCCAGCCAAAGCATCTATTTGTAACTGTCCGGCCATCCAGTCTGCCAAAAATATCAGCAAGAGCCGTATTTCTTCTGTCCTGTCTCTCCTCCGCCTTATGTCTGTCTGTTCAAAGCAGAATACGAGAATACCCTTCACACATCAAAACTAAGGGTAAAATGAACCCTCTCTTTTTCACCGAAGAAAGATTGTCAATGAAAATAAGAAACTCTAATATTTAGCCTCCAAAAGACAAAGAGACTATAATACATTTTAATTAAGTTTGTTTTGCATAATCACTCAATTTCAGTTTCATTACAAATGCTTGTTTTCATTTATTTGGGTTTTTGTGTGCAATCAGTAAACTTGGAGGATAGGTCCATCAATGGCTATTAGCCAGGATGGTGTCCTTAGCCTCTGTTTGCCAGAAGCTGGGAATGGGCGACAGGGGATGGATCACTTGATGATTCCCTGTTCTGTTCATTCCTGCTGGGGCACCTGGCACTGGCCACTGTCGGCAGACAGGATACTGGGCTAGATGGACCTTTGGTCTGACCCAGTCTGGCCATTCTTATGTAACTTTAAAATGAATGATTTTGAGTGTTTGCCAAAATAATAAGTAAACCAGGGCCTCTATGAAAAACAAACAAACTCAACCCTATGTATCACTTTTTAAATGTCAGACAGGCCATGGGGTGAGGAGCAGTGGGCTAGTCCGAGTTCAGTGAAATTATTGACAAGAAACGTGTCCAGTTCTCCACTGCTTTGCCCCTTGTGCAGTCTTGTGAGAAACGGATTTAAAATGCAGCCGTGCTGATGTAGCCCAGGCCTGCTGGGTGTGGAGCTCTGTCCCCCTCTAGTGGCACCGAGACCACTTAGAGAGAGATTAATGAGCCTGCTACAGCCTTAGCTAATGGCCAGGTGGCTTTTAGCTCATGCAGTAGAGGCTCATACATTAGCTCTGGAAGGCCCAGGTTCGATCCCGCCCACCGACACCAGGGGTCTGTCAGTGTTACACTGGTGCTACACACTTTGGTGTAAATGTTGACATAACATACATGGCAGTGAAAAATCAGGTCCTAGAGAGGAGACCCTCAACTGGTGTGAATCAACATGATTCCCTTAAAGTCCAAAGAGCTACCCCGATTTACCTGGCTCAGCGTTATTTATATTCAGGCTTCAACCAGGATCAGGGCTGCAATGCACTAGGCGCTGTACAAACACAGAACACTGCCCCAAGGAGTTGGTCATCTAAGTATAAGAGAAGATGAAACAATTGAGTGTGACAAACCATGGGGCCGTTTCTCAGCTGGGGTAATTCAGCATAACCCTGCTGATTTCGATGGAGCTATGGTGCTTTAGACCAGGTTTCTAGTCATGCTGACAGGTTTACCATGGCCAATATGGAATAGACTGGTTACCCATCTCCCTCTAATTCCTCTCATCATGTGAGCCAGAAGGACTGTTACATACCTGGGAAACCGTCCATTGGATTCCCAGAGAAGGAGCTGGCGAGAGATCCTGATACACACAAGACGGCTCACTACTCTCATCTAATCATATGCAACAACACCTGTCCAGTCACATGTGCTAACGAGGCAGTTAGATAAGCACCCTGCTGAGTAGAGCGCCTGGCTAGAAAAATTACGGCATCGAGTGATTTCTGATTATTCATTATTTCACCATCTAATGGCCCCTTCATAATGAATTTGCTTTTTACTGCCATCATTAGATGTTAAGCAAAGAGTATTTCTCGCCCTTTTTTGCTCACTTCCTGAGAGATCCTCGGCACTAATCATTTATTTTATTTCGCCATTCTTTACGCTGAAAGCTTTTTGATGCATTTAATTTTTCAGCTTGTAAATGAGGTGCTTGGCAGCGAGCAGTGATTTCTAACGGCCCATTTACAAATTATCAAAGCAATTCACCACCAAGACAGCTTACATTAGAGTGTTACAATATTAGCCCAGCTTTGCCACTTCCTAATGATGCAGTTCATAAACCTGGGGCAGCCACTTAGCGTTGCAGCACGGGAGTGAAGACTGCAGCAGCATTTCCACTGGAGATGAGCAAGCGGCAGGAGGGTTGGAAGTTCTGCTCCAGAAAGCACCTCAAAGTTCAGGCATATGCCTGATCTCCACGCCGACTGTGGGTCAGATCCAGCACTCACCAACGCCAATGGGCATCTTTATATTGGCTTGAGTGATGGCTGGATCAGGCCCTATCTCAGTTTCTTTGGGGTGTAGAATTGCACTGGAGTTCTTGCCCGAAGAGGCTTGTGTGTGAGATTAATGGCACTTACTCCCAGCTGGGCAGTCAACCTGTGGAACTCATTGCCTGAGGATTTTGTGAAGGCCAAGGCTATAACAGGGTCCAAAAGGGAACTAGATAAGTTCATGGAGGATAGGTCTATCAATGGCTATTAGCCAGGATGGGCAGGGAGGGTGTCCCTAGCCTCTGTTTGCCAGAAGCTGGGAATGGGTGACAGGGGATGGATCATTTGATGATTACCTGTTCTGTTCATTCCCTCTGGGGCACCTGGCACTGGCCACTGTTGGTAGACAGGATACTGGGCTAGATGGACCTTTGGTCTGACCCAGGATGGCCGTTCTTATGTTCTAAATGCCAAAAGAAGAGACTCTTTTGTGAGGAAGACCAGCCTTTCCGATTCAGTTCCTGACTGGGTCCATGGGGCCCATTCCTGCTGTTGGCATCACTGGTGTAAACGTGGCATGATTCAGCCAAGTCAGTGGTGTCACTTTTGATTGACACCGGCAGAAGCGAGAGTAGAATTGGGCCTCGGACGCACAGTGGGATTTTACAAAACATGGAGGGAAGGGGGCGAGAGCACCAAACTTTCCAGCCTTTAAAGCAAGGTTTCAGCGTGAGTTTGGAGCCCAAGGAAAGTTTGCAGTGGGTGGGGCTTGGGGTCCTTGCTTTCAGAGGGCCCTGTACCCCCTTTGACAGCTCTATACCTAGCAAAACTGGCTCCAAGCTGGCATCTGACAACGAGCCATACCCACGGCCATCTGTCTGGTTGCTTTATTCAGCTGAGGTAGCACAAAGCCCCCAGGAAGCTAAAGATTCCCCCAAACACAGGGGAATCCTTAGCTGGCTCAAACCTGGCATGCCGGTAGCACCTGTCCATGTGGAGGGAGCACTGGACCAAAATGGAGCCTACAACCAACACTTTGCCTGATCTTTGACCCGGAACCTGCCCCAACTCAGATCAGTGGCATGTTGTCCGAGGATCAGGGGGGCAGAAAGACAGCTCAGTGAGACAGCCATGCCAAGCGTAAGCTCAGCTCAGCTGAGAATGAGCGCTGCCAGCCCAGCCAGGGGTTATTTCTCATTGTGGCTAAAAACAGACTAAAATGACCTTAACTGAGCAATTCACCCAGCTGAGGTTTTAGCCTCTGAGAGGAGCGGGAGGGAGTCTTTGGTATTCATCCAAAATTACAGCTGGATTTATGAGGTGAGGATACAAGACTGAAAAAGCCCTCGGACTGAAATGCCTAAGTGAGGCTCTCCATTTCGTAACCTCTTTGAAAATGACTTTCCGCAGTAAACCGGACCAGTTAGGGAGGCAAGGGAGAAACCATGCACCATAGAATCATAGAATCATAGAATATCAGGGTTGGAAGAGACCTCAGGAGGTCATCTAGTCCAACTCCCTGCTCAAAGCAGGACCAATCCCCAACTAAATCATCCCAGCCATGGTTTTGTCAAGCCAGACCTTAAAGACCTCTAAGGATGGAGATTCCACCACCTCCCTAAGTAACCCGTTCCAGTGCTTCACCACCCTCCTGGTGAAATAGTGTTTCCTAATATCCAACCTAGACCTCCCCCACTGCAACTTGAGACCATTGCTCCTTGTTCTGTCATCGGCCACCACTGAGAACAGCCTAGCTCCATCCTCTTTGGAACCCCCCTTCAGGTAGTTGAAGGCGGCTATCAAATCCCCCCTCACTCTTCTCTTCTGCAGACCAAACAAGCCCAGTTCCCTCAGCCTCTCCTCGTAAGTCATGTGCCCCAGCCCCCTGATCATTTCCGTTGCCCTCCACTGGACTCTCTCCAATTTGTCCACATCTTTTCTGTAGTGGGGAGCCCCAAACTGGATGCAGTACTCCCAGATGCGGCCTCACCAGTGCCGAATAGAGGGGAATAATCACTTCCCTCGATCTGCTGGCAATGCTCCTACTATCTATGCAGAAATGGAGATCAGTTCTCAGCAGCACCATGCCTCCCATTTCCATATATTCTTCTGTGGGAGACCCTGGGCTATATACCTGACTATCCGAAGGGGTTATTCAGTAGATGCCGCTCTGTCCCCCTGAGCAGCTCCTTCTTGCCTTTGAGATGGAAAACCAAGACTCCAATCGCCCCTCCTCATTAGAAGTTTCACGACACCTTTCACAAGAAGTTCTTTGACCGCCAGGGCCAAATTCTAATTGGGATAATTACACCGGGTCTTCTGAAATCCCCCCACAGTTTAAACTGGAGGCAGCACTGGGTCAGATCCTCAGCTGGTGTATATTGGGGTAGCTCCTCTCAAGTCACAGCAGCTATGCCAGTTTATGCCCGCTAAAGATCGGGCCCAGCAGACATCACTTTCCGGTCCTAGATTGTTGTGTCGCTAAAGAGCTGCCACCCTTAAAGTGAGAAATACCAACACGGTGGTGGTAGATAAAGCAATCCCCATCTCTATACTTTATAAAGCACATAAAGGCGCCATTATAAACGTAACACCGAATCAAAAGCATTTGCACAGGGCTTCGTCCCTGCACCTGGTCCAGATTCGAGATCACAGAAAGCAGAAGGTTTTCAGGTTGGGCTTAACCGACCCCCGTGTGAATTCCGAACCTTGCTTTCCCAGGCTCATCCTGAGCTCAAAGAAGAGAAACCCCTTTGCCCAGTGCTCTCCTCAACCCAGAAGGAGTAAAGTAAGTGACCGTCCAGGCCTCAAAATAAACAAAAAAAGTCCTAAGGAAGAAAGGTCTCCGACCCCAACAGAGAACGGAATTGGGTGCAGGTGCTGAGCGGCAGCGTTAGCAAGCTTCCAGGACTTGTTACACACACGGCATAGTGCCTGCTGATAAAAAGCACCCCCAGCTGATACCGCCGCTCCCTTTAGTGAGCTGTAAAGTGATGTCACTGCTCCCCGGGACCATCTTCCTCTCACCACGACAGCGTCCTTTGCTTCCCTGGACATATGGAAGTCAGGTAACTAGCTACTCTGGCCAGTACCCCATTACAAGGCCCATCTTTAAAGTGGTGGAACCCCGGCTCCAAGCCTTGCAGCAGAGAGACAGAGATCACTCACACAAGGAAAAAGGCCTGCAGCAGGCAGAAACTGGGCAAAAGCAAGGATTGTATCACTTTGCAAGCAATGGCTCTCCACCTCCTTTCCCTTTATGAGGCGTGGCTGGGATCCCAAACCTCTCCGGCTCTTCGAAAGCTAATTCTAGCAAGTAACAAGCTACATGACGGCCTGCTGGCGAGCAGAGGCGGAAGGAACGGTCAGATGGAGCTTGTGCACACTGTCCATCTCTGAGACAATCGACTATGGGTACATCTACAATGCAATCGGCAGGTGTGATTGCAGTGCGTGCAGACGTACCCGAGCTAGATTTGATCAGGTGACAATAGCCGCGAAGCCGTAGCAGCTCGGACAGCAGGGGCTCGATTCTGTACCTGAGGTCCCAAGCGGGCAGAGCTCGCCTGTGCCTCTGTGACTTCACTGCTATGGTTACTCGAGCTAGCTTTCAGCACGCTAGCTCAAAGCTAACGCGGGTATGTCAATCGCGCCTCCCGACTGCAATGCAGGAACCAGCTCCTCAGCTGGAGGAAATGGTTATACCCCACTCAAGTCATTACACAGCGGAGGATCTAGCTCTCAAAGGGAACTTTCCAGTTGGGAGCAAGCTAGAGTCCTTTAGGTTATGAATGTGTTTACTCTCCTCAGGTTTGCTGGTCATTCGGCCAGTGGAATGTTTTCAGGAGGCCCCCGATATGGCCAGACCGAGAACACAGGTCATAGAATCAATCATAGAATATCAGGGTTGGAAGGGTCCTCAGGAGGTCATCTAGTCCAACCCCCTGCTCAAAGCAGGACCAATCCCCAACTAAATCATCCCAGCCAGGGCTTTGTCAAGCCGGGCCTTAAAAACCTCTAAGGATGGAAATTCCACCACCTCCCTAGGGAACCCATTCCAGTGCTTCACCACCCTCCTAGTGAAATAGTGTTTCCTAATATCCAACCTAGACCTCCCCCACTGCAACTTGAGACCATTGCTCCTTGTTCTGTCATCTGCCACCATTGAGAACAGCCGAGCTCCATCCTCTTTGGAATCCCCCTTCAGGTAGTTGAAAGCAGCTATCAAATCCCCCCTCATTCTTCTCTTCTGCAGACTAATTTTTTATTTATTAATGGAGATATCCCATCTCCTAGAACTGGAAGGGACCTTGAAAGGTCATTGAGTCCAGCCCCCCACCTTCACTAGCAGGACCAAGTAGTGATTTTGCCCCAGAACCCTAAGTGGCCCCCTCAAGGATTGAACTCACAACCCTGGGTTTAGCAGGCCAATGCTCAAACCACTGAGCTATCCCTCCCCCAAACAATCCCCATTCCCTCAAAAACAACAAGGCGTCTGGTGGCTCTTTAAAGACTAACAGATTTATTTGGGCATAAGCTTTCGTGGGTAAAAACCTCACTTCTTCAGATGCAGTTCCCTCAGCCTCTCCTCATAAGTCATGTGCTCCAGCCCCCTGGTCGCACTGTATTGCTGGCAAGAAAGCAAAGGGCGATGAAAGAGGCAAATGGTGGAGGAAAGTTGGAGAGATACTTGCACTGTGGCTTCTTTGATGCAAAAGAAACATGACAGCTGCACTACAGAGGCTGGGGAGTTGAATAGCATCTGAGTAGCTTGTCAGAATGGATCTGTTAACGCTCAGGGCTATTCCGTCCCTGGGGAGGGGGAGTGGGGACGACATCAAGTCCCCCAAGGGTGGAGGAAACTCAGCAGCTGGAGCGATGGTTGGTTTTCTTCCCAAGGAAGCGCTGCTAGCCATTTTTTTCCCCGTATTCTGCCCCAGTCCTTACTACTAAGCATTTATATAGTGTGTTTGGTGCTTTAGACTGTAGAATGGTCTCCCACAGACATGGCAGAATGAACTTTCATTCCCTGAGAGAGAATCATAGAATATCAGGGTTGGAAGGGACCTCAGGAGGTCATCTAGTCCAACCCCCTGCTCAAAGTAGGACCAATCCCCAGACAGATTTTTGCCCCAGATTCCTAAATGGTCCCCCTCAAGGATTAAACTCACAACCCTGGATTTAGCAGGCTACTGCTCAAACCACTGAGCTATCCCTCCCCCAACTGAGCTAGCCCTAAAGCCAGACTGGACAAAGCACTAGGAAACTTCCAAGAGGCAATAATTCTGTACGGGCAAGGGGGAGCAGGGGGGAGCGGATGACCTACAGAGTCACCTGTCTCCAATTTCCATTATTGGGAATGACCCTGAAGTTCCTTGTTGTGAGAGTCTGTTTAGACTCAGAGATCTCTGTGGAGAAGCAGTTTATGTGGTTTTATGATTCCCATAACCATCCTGGTGACCTTTGCATCACTGTGCCGGCAAGCGCTTTGTGAAAATATTTACCGAGTCGCCATGCATGGTTTTGCGTCATTTGAATTTAAATGCGCATCGGAGGTAAGTAATCAGTTCGTTTATGGAAATGGCAGCTGCCCAGGTTCTAATTGACCAAGACAGATGATGCAAATTTACAGTTGGCTTTTATTGCCTCCTGTCTAGCAGTAGTTATTAATACATTTCCCCATCAGATTTCTATTTAGATTTCTCCCCCATTAGCCTGTGGGAGCCTGAATTTATGTACTGCAGCTTAATCATTGTGTAGAGATGAAATAAAGTGGCTTTAAACGTTTGTCAGGCATACAGTGATGTGGTAAAGATTTTTTTAAACCTCCGGCACAAGGATTTCCCCTGCAAAAAAACCAAACTTTTGCGGCTTCCCGGCTGATTTTTTTTCTTTCCGATCATCAATTTATTTAAGCCACTTTTGCAGGCAAGAAACTAGAGCTACCGGTGCTCAGCTCTTCCTTAGCTCCGAAGGCACTGAGCTGGGGTCGCTTGCCTTTGTTTTACCGAGGGGGAAACTGAGGCACGGTGCAGCAACGTGATTCACTTATCGCACAACAAGATAGGATTAGAACAAGGTAGGATAGAACCAGGGTCTGAAGCCGAGATGCTCCAAAGGCTAACGAACCCCATTGATTTCAGTGCGAGTTAGGCACCTAGCTATGTTTGAGGATCTGGGCCCTAGTCACTAACCAGTGCTGCCCTGAATGACAGTTCTATGTGCCTTCCACTAAGTACAGGTCCAGCCTTAGGATGGTGGGGAGCAGCATGAAGGCCCCATTTTAAAAGGAAGGGTGAGGAACTCCCATGTGGGTCTCTTTGCTGGGAAGTGGGGGGGAGCTCAGTAACTAATTCTTTAAGGGGTTCCCAATTCATCAGGCTGACAGCAACCTCCAGGCCTCTCCTTCAGGGCAGCTGGCCAGGGGTCGCTGCAGAGCTGCCACCTGCAGATGCTTGTGGACAGCCTCCTGAATTGCAGAGTTACTTCCTTCTTCTCCAGCTAATTAAGTAGCTGTGGCATCCGGAGCAGCCAGCGGTATTAACACAGTACATCAAGACAACCACCTCGCCATACCCCCGGAAGCCACAGAGATGTCTCTTATTGATTGGCCAGGCAGGGTAATGCAATAAAATAGACGCAAATAACTCAATTAAATAAAAACTTCATTAATCTAGAAATTGTTCTCTGGCTTTTCCCCTCCATCGATTTCTTTATTTCCTTTCCCTTTTCCTCTCCTTCCATATCCGATTCGTTCTGTCCATTCCCACGTGGATTTCTTCCTTTTCCTTCATTCTCTCCTCTCACTCTCTCTGTCTCTCTCTACTATAGCTCTTCTTGAGTCCTGTTTCTATGAGAAGCAGCATCTCTTTTCCTCTCTCCTACTTAGATCCTTCCCTCTTGCACAACCATAGTCGCCTCTAGGTCCCTTTGTTGCCATCTCTCTGGCCCTTTTGCTTCCTCTTCAGAACTACTAGCCCCCCCCCCCCCCCCATTTCCCTCCTCATCTCTATCTTTCTCCTCCAGAGTCCACGCTCGTGGCACCATCTTTCTCTACCCTGCCTCCCACACCTGAGATCTACACCTCTTCCTGCTCAGGTCTCCTCTCATGGCGCATTTCCCCCCCTCTCTTTGGTTCATGTTCCCTCTAATTCCACCCCTCACAAGACAGGCTGAAGATGGTGACTGATTGCACTGGTACCTTTTCCCCCAAGGGAAGATGCTGCTGTGATGGCAGAAGTCTAGATTTCTTCTTACTTGAGCTCCCAATATAGTGATTGGGGGGAAGCATTAGCGGCGTGTGACTGTGGCTGTCTTTTCTTGGTTGGCCTTGTGGCTGAAGACCAGGACTAGATGTCAGGAGATCCTGGGTTCTGGACTGCTTCCTTTGTATCCTTGGGCAAAAGAGAGCTTTGCCCACACTCAAAAGTTTGGCAAGCATGGACTAGGGTGTGTTTACACAGCTAGGGAACCCCATGCTAGCAACTCTCACAACAGTACTATGAACATCAGGCTGTTGGGTGGTTTCCTAAAAGCCCCAGCTGCTGGAGTCATGTTATTACATCTGACAATCAACTCTTTTAAAAACTAACAGTTTCTAGCCCTTATGGTTGTTGAAAAAGACTTGAAACCATGAATCCTAAAGGAACAACACCCAGAAGACAAATCGAGAGAACCCCAAGATTTATTTAAATCATGTTTTCGGGTGTGCACTGACTCATCAGTGTTTAAACATTCAGGGTTAGCAAAATCCAGACTACAGAGTAAATCAATTTTTGTGTGCTTCTTTGATTCCTATGAAGCAGGAAGCGAGGTGGCAGAGGAGGGTTGTGAACTGTGATTTCCTAGGAGGGCGGGATCCTTAAGAAAACCCACCACACACTGGATACTGAAAAGCAAAGTGGGGAACAGAGCAAGCAAGCCAGAAGGGAGGGGTGCATGAGGGTGAAATGTGATCAGTGAGGACTTCCCCAAAGAGACTCAAACACTCTTCCCTGGGAGCAGAAGTCAGATTTTGAGGTGGATTTTTTGGCTTGTGAGGCTTGAGAAGGGTTATATGAAACATCAATAAATACTTAGCTCTGCATTCCTCTGGGATTCTCCTCAACAGCAATTGCAGGTGCTTTAGCACAGGGACTGGGCGTGGGTGCCAATGGATTGGACACAGAGCTCAGGAGAGGGAAGTGTAGTCCAATGGTTAGCGCATCGGACTGGGACCCCAGAAACCCACCATTGACCTGCTGTGTGATCTTGGAACAAGTCACTTGCTCGGTGTATGTCTCTGCTTCCCCTCACACCTATATTCTCTTATCTACGGCGACAGGAAGCTCTTTGGGCCAGGGACCGCAGTGTTGCCAACTCTTGTTATTTTTATTGCAAGACTCACGCTGCTTGGTGTTTCTCTTAAACCCCCAGCTCCTGGAGATGGGAATGTGAGAATATCCCAGCTTTCATTTAAGAACAAAATATTTAAAACTGCATGGTTTTAGCCCTCGTGGCTGTAGAGAAAAGTCCAAAAACGATACCTTTAAAATGGCAAGGAAGGACCCCAAAGTGTATTTTTATTTGTCGCAAGTTTCGTGACTGGTTGGGGCTTGACTCATGATTTTTGAGCACTTGAAGTTGCCAGTCTCACTAAGTGTCTGTACAGCGCCTTGCACAATGGGGCCCAAATTTCTGTCAGGTCCTCTAGGCACTGCCATAATACATCTGATCATATGCATCCTTCTGACCCTGACACTGGATCGGGCCATTCAGAAAACCTCTCAATCTAACATTGATAGATTCCTATTGACATAAAGGAGGCTCGGGGTCTGAGACCGAAAGGAGCCGTACGGCGCTCCCAGAACATACACTGAAATTGCCAGGGCTGATCCGTCGGGCAGCCTTCACAGCTGCCATCTCTACTGCAGATTGAACAGCGCTCGAGGAGCAATAGTAGGATGTGATGTTAGAGCATGAGTTCTCCACCTGGCGATTATGAGCCCACAGTGTGGGGGTGAGGGAGGCTGGAGGGACATGAGGTGGCAGCTGCCCTACCCTTCCCTTATGGCTAGAAGCCGCAGGAGGGAAGAGTTTGAGAACCACAATACTAGAGGGACCCAGACAGAGAACAAGAGGGATGAGAAGAACTGCTGGAGGATAGTTCTGAAGAAAGCCCAGCCCATCAGCAGCACCAGTGCCCATCCTGGAGGCCTTTCAGGCCATGGCCATGGTCACATGGAATGTCACACCGCTGACTGGGTTCTGGAGAGCACTGGATCTATGATCTGCTACAGCAGTGGAGTACACTAACGCATTGAGATAACTAACGCATTAGACACCCTCCCCCCCAAGGTCAAAATCTTCCCTTCCCTACAACCATATCTGAGTTCCGCACATGGAGTTCAGTGGAAAGGGTTTCTTTCTTCATGGCTTTGCCACTGACCATACTCTGCACTTGCCCTTTGCGGCGGCTGCTCTTCCGTACAGGGCTTTGCAACTATCATCAGGACTCTAGCGCGGAGGCACCGTTGTAGATGCTTGATCAGCCTGCCAGGGAACAGCCGGAGAGTCATTCCCGCCACTAGCGGCTGGAATGATTATGTTCGTCTTAACGTACATTGTAGGCTGGGAGACGATCTCTGGGAGACGCGGCCATGCTGGTACACAGGATTTTGCTTTGACCATCCAATGCTAGCTAAGTCGGAGTCCAAAAAAAAGACAAAGTTTGCCAGTAACTATAAATCAGCTCCGGTTCACTTGTCACTTGGCCTGGGTACACCTAGGCTTGCTCAGAATTCAGCTTGGGGCTCCCTGCAAACTCAGCCCAGGTTTGTCTAAAGCTCAATCCAGGTTCACCCAGAACCATGAAAGTCAGACCAGGTTTGCTCAAGCTTTGGCCTATCCTCACTTGAAATTCACTACACGCACCATGGAAGGTAGACGGATCCCAGATGCAGCTCAGAACTGAGTCTCCAGGGTCACCTGCCGCTAGCCAAGATAATGCAACATGTTGGGTTGTATTCTCATCTCCGTGGAGTGGGAGAGTTCTTTGCAGAGGGTAAAGGGAGGGAAGTTGGCTTAAATTCATCCATGGGAAAATTATGATTGCCTCTTTTGCAAGGCATTTATTATTTTCACAAAACATTCGATGTTTTACAGTGCCATTAGCCTTTATTAAACCTGTGCTGTGGGCCAGGCTTTTTTAGTTATAGGTCCTTGCCAACTTCTTGCAACAGGGTTAGACAGGAAAATGGAGTCAGCTGGGTTCCATAAACACTCTCACAGGCCCACAAATCTGTCACTGGAACTCAACAGGAATTTTTTTTTTTATTTGTTACACAAATTTTAGAATAGGCACAACGTTTTGGAAGCCTTCCTGATTTTGTTTTTGCCGCAAAACAGAACTGGGGACTGTCGCACAGCAGGGAGGCTGGGACAAATAACACTGTTATGGAAACCCACAAGCCACTATAATACTTTATACTTCTCGGGTGTCTTTTATGCTATGAGCATAAGAATCGGCGGCTGGAAGTTAAAAGCGAGACACACTCAAATTAGGGGGAAAGGTGCGTTTTCAGACGTTACCAAGAACAGTGGAGGCTTCTCCATCTCTTGAAGGGTTCAGATCCAGACTGGCTGTTTTACTGGAAGAGATGTTTTAGTCAGGATGAAATTCTATGGCCTATGTTGTCAGCCTAAATGCTGCGATGATCCCTTTTGGCCTTAAAGGGCTGTTCTTCTCAAATTGCTACATTCATGTGAGTGAATGTGGCATCAGAACCTCCTTCTGATGCACCTTACGGCAGCGCTAGTGCAGATCAGTGCCTCATTGTACTAAGTCCTGTGCAGGCACACATAGCCAGAGACCGTCCTTTAAAGCTGACCCTTTCAAATGGAGAAGATGCAGGAGAACTGGAAGTATCCTCCCTATTGTACAGACGGGGGGCTGAGGGACAGGCCAATCTCATGACATGCCTGAGGATTTTCTGTTGTTGTTCTGTGGTTGTACAGCACCTAGCACATTGGAGCCTTGGTCCATGACATAGGCGCCAACTCCATGGGCACTCCGGGGCTGGAGCACTCACGGACAAAAAATAGTGGGTGCTTAGCACCCACCAGCCACAGCTTTTCACTGTACCCACTCATCAGCTGATGCGGGGCACCGCCACTGCCGCCCAACAGCTGATAGAGGGTGCAGCCACCAAACAGCACCACTGCCAAATGGCTTGGAGAGGGGCCTCAGGGCAGAGCAGGGGTGAAGCACCCCAGGTGAAGGGAAAAGTCGGCACTTGTGCTCTCAGATGTTACAATAGGACAAATAATAAATAGTAAGGTCACTAAGTATGTCTGGCAGAACCAGGAACTCAGTGGTGGCAGATGACAGAACAAGAAGCAATGGTCTCAAGTTGCAGTGGGGGAGGTCTAGGTTGGATATTAAGAAAAACTTTTTCACTAGGAGGGTGGTGAAGCACTGGAATGGGTTCCCTAGGGAGGTGGTGGAATCTCCATCCTTAGAGGTTTTTAAGGCCCAGCTTGTCAAAGCCCTGGCTGGGATGATTTAGTTGGGGTTGGACCTGCTTTAAGCAGGGGGTTGGACTAGATGATCTCCTGAGGTCTCTTCCAACCCTAATCTTTTATGATTCTATGATTCTATGAAGGGTAGTTCGAGTGCAGTACCTTAAATTCAAGATCATCTCTCTCTAGCATGCAGGAGATACGAGGCTGGGTCAAAGGGGAATTGCCTACCTTCCATGACACATACTCTTAAGAGGGACTGTCCTCACGCTACCATTTCTTTCACTACCATTGTACTGTGTAGACCTCATGTAGTGCCATTTGACTCCAATGGCTGGCCCTGTATAGTTCAGGTAACCAGTTCCCCGAATTGCCAAACCAAGCGATTCATAGAGATTTAGCAACCCGGCTCTTTCTTTACATTGGCAGAAGTCATGCACCTAAAATGTAGATGTCTCTTCTTTAAATTGCGATCTGTTTAGACAAGAATGGAGCTGGTGAGTCCCCGATCGAGGTCTTGGAAAGGTGCAACAGGAAGCTGAATGCACGTGCTGAATAAGGATTGGTGGATTTTCCATCCAGTCGTTGATTGCGTGGGCAGTAATGACTTCTGCAGCGACAGTGCTGCTAACGGCTCCAACCAGAAGAGATCGTACGATTTCCCAAATCCCAAACAATGAGCGAGTAGTCAAGAGGTCAAGGGAGGCAGAGCCACAGTTGCAAAAACAGAGCCTTTAGCATTGATAAACCAGATTACAGTGTTCGGCCTCTGCACACAGCTGAAGGGGGAATGTCTTTTAAACAAGATAGCAGGTTTATTAGCACATGGAAACAATTGCTAGAACTGTGGGAATTCATCTATTTCAGTTCATACGGAGGGGGGCTGGGAACCAGGTTTTGTTTGTTTGTTTGTTCCAGTCTTTTTGTGCAGTTCGATTGAGTTTTGCTTGAGTTGTTTGGTTCAAGCAGCAGCAAGAAGGGAAAAAAAAGTAAAAAGTCAGCTGAAAGAAAGAGTCTGCCTGAAGCTATCAACCGGCCCCTCGTCCACTGGAAACTCTGTCTGGAACTCTGCCCTCTTCTCCACATCCCTCCAGCTTCGGGGCTGGAACTCCGGACTCCCCACCCGCCTCCAAAAGAGGTTACAAATGTCAGTGAGCCTGAACTGAGTTGTGACGTTTCCAACAAAATCTAAAACCAGGCAAAGCTGAGAACCCCACCGCGGGCTCCTCGGTTGTCAGGAGCATGTTTCCACCAGCTCTGTTTATAACGTTGCCTGGCGATGGTGCGAGACATCTGGAGCAAGAGACACCTCGTAACTCAAAGGCTGAGTATGGCGCGAGGGTCTCCGTGTGCTATTAAACTTGAACTTTGTGTTTTACGAGGATGGGTGGGGATAGGAACATCGCATTTATCAGCGTGTCTGACAGATGATCCCTTTAGTCTGGTATTCTGCCTCCCAAAGTAGCCAACACCTCAGGCTTCCACAGAAGGCAAAACCCTCTATCGTGTACCTGATTCATTGAACAGTCCTGTTAGTGGAGAAAAGACTTGCTAGCTCCCGAGACGACCAGTTTATGCCTTAAAGCATAGAAAGCAATTCCCTCATGGCTTATCTGGTACCATGTCAAAAATGTCTCCATTTAGAATCATAGAATATTAGGGTTGGAAGAGACCTCAGGAGGTCATTTAGTCGAATCCCCTGCTCAAAGCAGGACCAATAGCAACTCACGCACAGGTAGTCTGCTTTTCTATCTGCACAGCGTCCCTCTCACCTGTGGATAGCCTAGCCCACCAGCTAGCCCCACCCTTCCAAGGGAAACTAAGAGTCCAGATGAAACAATGCACAGACTTTTGCCCCTTCCCAAACCATAGTCCTCTCCCCAGGAACTGCACCATCATCCCCCACCCAATACTGAGAAGTGAAAGGTCCCTATCATCTGTGGGACTCCTAGCCTTGAGCCCATGGACATAAATTAAATAAATAAATGGAGATATCCCATCTCCTAGAGCTGGAAGGGACCTTGAAAGGTCATCAAGTCCAGCCCCCTGCTTTCACTAGCAGGACCAAGTACTGATTTTGCCCCAGATCCCTAAGTGGCCCCCCCTCAAAGATTGAACTCACAGCCCTGGGTTTAGTAGGCCAATGCTCAAACCACTGAGCTATCCCTCCCCCCTACAGGTTCCCACTCAGGCCTCACGCTCACATAGTTTCTTTTGCCTCGGGCAATTGACTTCACCCTTTTCCCAAGTCCATCCCCCACACTGAGGCATCCTACCTTAGTCTTGGACCCTCGGCTTCTCCTCATGCTGCCTCTGAAGTCCTTCTATCACTGCTGATCTGTTCGATCGAAGTGTCTTCCCCAGAGAGACTCAGAACAGACCCTGCACAGATACGTGTGTGCTGTCATGCTGAGCAAAGGCTGCCTCTTATAACCAGCTTCCTTTCCCAGCAGGCATTGCTGCGACACCTCCCAGAATCCAACTTCTGGGGCTGTAACTGGGAACAGGCTGGGCTGGGCCTGTAGCCTCCCTCACAGGGCCCGCGTTCTCTGTAATGCCAGGGTTGGGAAACTAAAGAGCACAAAACTCAAACCAGCTCTGCGGTTCTTAGCCTTGTTTGATTTTCATCTGCACATTCTTCCTAGGACGTCCCAGTTTCCCTCAAGGCACCAAGAAGCCGCTCTGAGGTTTTCAGCCTCATTTCTCGGGCAGAGGTTTAGCTTAATCTGGATTTGTATGCTTATCAGGCCCTCCAAACGAGCTGAGGTTTGCTGGTCACTGATTGCTGTTGCGAGATGTTATGATTATGCCTGGGAACTTGGAGAATTATACTCTGAGGAAGTGCTTGAGGAGAGAGAACAGTGTAAGCGCAGGACAGAAAAGCCCTCAGCATGGCTCTGCCTCAGCACTTTCTCCTCACGCTCCCTACACCCAGGGAGCAGTTGTTTTCGTTCTGGGAAGAGTGTTGTCTAGCAGTTAAAGCAAGGGATTGGGGACCAGCATTTTTGTCCTGGCTTGACTTTGCCACTGACTCTTGGTAGGACCTTGGCCAAGTGACCTAGGGTATATCCACACAGCAAAAAAAAAATACAAAAAAAATACCACAGTGGCAAGTCTCAGAGTCTGGGTGAACCTGCTTGGGCTCGTGGTCCAGGGCTAAAAATAGCAGGTAAGATGTTCCCATTTGGGCTGCAGCCTGGGTTCTGAGACCCACCCTCCTCTCCAGGTCTCAAGCTGGGCTCCAGCCTGAGCGGGGAACGTCTACACTGCTATTTTTAGCCCCGTGGCATCAACCCTGCAAGCCCAAGTCAGTCGACCCAGGCTCTGAGACTTGCTGTCACAGGGGTTCTCAATTGCTCTGTGCTTGAGCGCCCCCTCCTGAACGATGCGGGTAACACTCGCTAGTCTACTCACAAGAGTTTTGTGAGGCTTAATCAAGTCACGTTGAAGAAGAACTTTGAGGCCTGGTGAGTACCAGAGAAGTGCTGAGTACTGGTGTTTTAAAGCAGCATGATTCTTCTTTAGAACGTGCTTCTTCCAATGTCTCAGGGCATAAATCATCCGAACAATTTGGCATTAGGAAAACACTTTCCTTGGGGTTATCTTCAGACTGCCTCCTGCAGAGACCTTGAACCTTCTGCAGAAGCAGCTGGTGCTGGCCATCTTTGGAGACAGGACTGTAATGAGGTTTGCTTACTGCAAGAGCACCTCCTCCTGGCCAGGCATGATGTACCAGCTTTCTTCCCTCATGGCACTCCCTGCCCATGGCCACTCCATCGCTGTGGTAGTCTCTCTGCCTGTAATTCACAGCACTCCCTCTTCACGACTCAGCCCTCAGGCTAGGTCAGTCTATGGTCCCCGCTTCCAGGGTATCAAAGTCTCGCCAGACCAGCTGTCTGCATTGCACCTCCCACAGTCCTGCACCACTTTCCAGGGGCTGGTAGGGAGACCCAGCCCCACCCTCTACACTGAGTTCCAGCCCAGGGACCATATAACTAGCAGCCAGACTCTACACAGTACCCTTCCTTACTGCTCTTTCACAGAATCACAGAAACTTAGGGCTGGAAGGAACCTCTAGAAGTCATCAACAAGCATGCGGACAAAGGAGATCCGGTGGATATAGTGTATTTAGATATCAGAAAGCCTTTGACAAGTTCCCTCACCAAAGGCTCTTAAGCAAAATAAGCAGGCATGGGATAAGAGGGAAGGTGCTCTCATGGATTGGTGACTGGTTAAAAGATAGGAAACAAAGGGTAGGAATAAATGGTCAGTTTTCAGAATGGAGAGAGGTAAATAGTGGTGTCCCCCAGGGATATGTACTGAGCCCAATCCTATTTAACATATTCATAAATGATCTGGAAAAAGGGGTAAACAGTGAGGTGGCAAAATTTGCAGATGATACAAAACTACTCAGGATAGTTAAGTCCCAAGCAGACTGCGAAGAGCTATAAAAGGATCTCACAAAACTGGGTGAGTGGGCAACAAAATGGCAGATGAAATTTAATGTTGCTAAATGCAAAGTAATGCACATTGGAAAACATAATCCCAACTATACATATAAAATGATGGGGTCTAAATTAGCTGTTACCACTCACGAAAGAGATCTTGGAGTCATTGTGGAGAGTTCTCTGAAATCATCCACCCAATGTGCAGCGGCAGTCAACAAAGTGAACAGAATGTTGGGAATCATTAAGAAAGGGATTGATAATAAAACAGACAATATCATATTTCCTCTATATAAATCCATGGTACACTCACACCTTGAATACTGCATGCAGATGTGGTCGCCCCATCTCAAAAAAGATATATTGGAATTGGAAAAGGTTCAGAAAAAGACAACAAAAATTATTAGGGGTATAGAACAGCTTCCGTATGTGGAGAGATTAATAAGACTGGGACTTTTCAGCTTGGAAAAGAGGCGACTAAGAGGGGATATGATAGAGGTCTATAAAATCATGAGTGGTGTGGAGAAAGTAAATAAGGAAATGTTATTTACTCCTTCTCATAATACAAGAACAAGGGGCCACCAAATGACATTAATAGGTAGCAGGTTTAAAACAAACACAAGAAAGTATTTTTTCACGCAACACACTGTCAACCTCTGGAACTCCTTGCCAGAGGATGTTGTGAAGGCCAATAGTATAACGGGGTTCAAAAGGGAGCTAGATAGATTCATGGAAGATAGGTCCATCAATGGCTATTAGCCAGGATGGGCAGGAATGGTGTCCCTAGCCTCTGTTTGCCAGAAGCTGGGATTGGGCGACAGGGGATGGATCACTTGATGATAACCTGTCTGTTCATTCCCTTTGGGGCACCTGCCATTGGCCACTGTCAGAGGACAGGATACTAGGCTTGATGGACCTTTGGTCTGACCCAGTATGGCCGTTCTTATGTTCATATCTAGCCCAGCCATGGTGAGGTTGTGCTGCGGTCAGGGACAGGCATTTATTTGGCCTTTTAGTGTTTTATACCTTCCCTCCAACCCCCCTTTGTCCCTCCTGACTGGTTGCTTGACCTTGCCTTGAGATAGGGGTTGAGGCAGTCTTAAAGTGTGCTCATATATTACACTCCAACCATGCCCTGTAACACTTTAACTGCTCTATCCCTTATCTCTTCCCATTGTACTCACAAACCCATTGGGCCAGGAAGAACAACACACACAGTGTCTTTGTTCTTTCTTCATACATATTAGTATAAGATATAAGAGTATCAAAAGTCTATTTCAGACTGACAAACAGGCTTATATGCTAACTCACTGGTCACCTCCATTATGGTGACACATTGGTGTACCATAGCTGTCAGGCTAACAATATAATACTTTGCAGCGATGCACCATTTCCCAGCCGTGTGTGTCAATGCACATGCATGAATTCACACAGCAAAGCAGCCCCGTGGGACAGGTAAATAATTGGATCCCAGCAAGAAAAATTGAGACACGGTGGTGAAGTGACAGGCCTAGAACTTGGATTGCCTGACTTATAGACCTGGACTGTAGCCCCCTGGCCCATGTCCTCATACCTAAAAGGCTTTGGGCCAGGGGTGGCCAACCTGTGGCTCCGGAGCCACATGCGGCTCTTCAGGGGTTAATATGCGGCTCCTTGTATAGGCACCGACGCCGGGGCTGGAGCTCCAGGTGCCAACTTTCCAATGTGCCGGGGGGTGCTCACTGCTCAACCCCTGGCTCTGCCACAGGCCCTGCCCCCACTCCACCCCTTCCCGCCCCCTCCTCTGAGCTTGCAGTGCCCTCGCTCCTCCCCCCACAGAGCATCCTGCACGTCATGAAACAGCTGATCGGGAGGTGCGGGGAGGGAGGGGGAGGTACTGATCCACGCGGCTGCCAGTGGGTGGGAGGCACTGGGAGCCGGGGGAGGGGGAGAGCGGATGGGGGGGGCTGCTGACGTACTACTGTGGCTCTTTGACAATGTACATTGGTAAATTCTGGCTCCTTCTCAGGCTCAGGTTGGCCCCCCCTGCTCTGGACCATTCCCCCTATTTGCACAAGTCCCTCTGGTCTAAAGATTTTTTTTCTTCCGCTCTCCTATCCTTTTAGACTGGAATTTTCGATGTGGCCTAAAGGGGAGGTAGATGCTTCAACCGCACCAGAATTTCATGGGAGCTGGATGCCAAACTGCCTTCGGCTCATTTGAAAATCTCGGCCTTAGTTGTTTTGTTTTATAGGCACGCTAGGAAATATCGGGACACTCGAATTGGGAAGCAAAACAACCTAGAGAGCCAATAAAACAAGAGAGAGAAACATACGATTGGAAATGACAAGCTGTCAAAGCCCTTTTCCCTGAGGGGAGTGGATTTATTACATCACCCCTTATGAATTCCTCTCTCCCTCCTCTTTCTTTGTAAGCACATTCCATGGCCAAGCTCAAGCTGGGTGACAAATGGAAGCACCACGCCGACACCATCTGACTCAGAAATACGTGGGTAAAAATACCGCTGCATTCAAAACAATCAGATTTATTTTGGGCCATCATGGAAAAATAGCACAAAATATTTCACAGCGTAGACAAGCAGCGCAGTCATTTGTTCAAAATAGTAACACTTCGCTTTTATGGAGCTCGATTCAATCCATAGCCACTACAAAGGAAGGCAAAGAGCTTCATCCCCATTTTATAGGTGGGGAAACTGAGGCACAGAGCAGGGAAGTGTTTTGCCGAAAATCACACAGCATGGGAATAACCCCTTCTCTGCTCCCTGCAAAGCGAATGGTTGGCTTCAGTTGGATCAGAATTAGGCCAATGCCACATCTTTTGAAAAATCTCACCCTTAATAAGGATTAGTTTAAAAAATTTTGTTGAAACTCATTTCTCCCAGTGTTACAACACAGCAAAAACTTTTCCTGGAAAGTGTGTGTTTTGGGGGGGGTGCACTTTCATCACATATTTTTGGTTTTTCATTAAAAAAAATGAAATAAAAAACTTTCCCGCAGCTTAGCCAAAAAGAAACAAAACATTTTCAACTGAAAAATTATTTGGGGCGGGGGGGGGATTTTGATGATTTTGGTTTCTTGATTAAAAAGTCAAAAATTTCCACTGAAAATTTTGCCAAAAAAAATTATTTATTTTTTCATTGTCTACATTTTTTGTGTGTGGGGGGGGAAATCCCATTTTCTTACCAGCTCGATCCTTAATTCATATTGTTTGTGTTGTGCATCAAAACAACTAGTCGCCATTCCAGTGCATTTCCTGGTCCCACAACATGTGCACACAATGGGCCTTATTCCCCTTTCCCGGTGTCCCATGCGTGTAACGCCACTCAAGACATAAAAGGGGTGTCGCACAAGGATCAGATGTAATATAGAAATCTTTGCATTGGTAACACACTTTTCAGTTGCAGCTCACTGGGTGAACTGCTGCTCAGACAGTGGCACTAAGTGTTTCTGTGACGTAGCTAAACACCAGAAGAAAAGAGCGAAATGCTCAGGTGCTAAAGTGCTGAGCCCCATAGAAGAAACTGGATAGCTATGAAGTGATGAAGGCTCGCTGGGAAGTTCTATCAGTGTGGAAGTAGTATGGTCTGGTGTATAGGGCACGGTCTATGGGAGATCTGAGTCATATTCCTGAATATACCCCACTTTATGATCCAAGGAAGGTCACTTCACCTTCACATGCCTCTGTTTCCCTCCCACTCTTTGTCTATTGAGGCTGTAAACTGGCCAGGGCAGGGAGTGTCTCTTACTATGCGTTTGCCCAGCACTGTGCACAATCTCAGAAGAGCCCTCTAAGCACTAGTGTAAAAAACAGTAACTCTCCACTGCCATGTACAGGCGTGTCCATCTGTGCAAAGTGAGGGTAAAACACTGGCTGCCACAACCAAACATGGGGGTTTTACACCCACTTTGCACAGGTGCAGATGCCTACACAAGGGGAAAGTATGTGGCGGATCAAGGCCTAACTTCACTCCAGAAACCTGCTCAGCAGACTTTGAAAAAGGGCCACTCAGGGGGTCAAGGGAGATGCAGAAATATTCCACAGCCTTGGAGACAGCCAGCTCCCTGCCTTCCGTGCTTCTGGATGGTGTCCAGTGCGTCCACTGATCCGATCCTTGGGGGGAAGCTGAAACGATTGCTGAGGGCCAGACCCAATTGTGAGGGGGGAACCAAAATGAGACATGGAGGAAGAAGAGGAGTTAGGCTCCTAAATACATCTGAGAATCTGAGCCTTAGACATAATTATTTGTATTGCACTTGGAAGTTCCAATCAAGACCAAGGCCCTCGCTGCGCTAGATGCTGTACTCTACTTAGGAAGGAACAATCAGTGGCACACATACAAAATGGGAAATGGCTGCCTAGGAAGGAGTACTGTGGAAAGGGATCTGGGGGTCATAGTGGACCACAAGCTAAATATGAGTCAACAGTGCAACACTGTTGCAAAAAAACCGAACATCATTCTGGGATGTATTAGCAGGAGTGTTGTATGCAAGGAACAAGAAGTAATTCTTCCGCTCTACTCCATGCTGATTAGGCCTCAACCTGAGTGTTGTGTCCAGTTCTGGGCGCCACATTTCAGGAAAGATGTGGACAAATTGGAGAAAGTCCAGAGAAGAGCAACAAAAATGACTACAAGTTTAGAAAACATGACCTATGAGGGAACATTGAAAGAATTGGGTTTGTTTAGTCTGGAGAAGTGAAGACTGAGAGGAGACATGAGAACAGTTTTCAAGTACATAAAAGGTTGTTACAAGGAGGAGGGAGAAAAATTGTTCTTCTTAACCTCTGAGGATAGGACAAAAGGCAATGGGCTTGAATTGCAGCAAAGGAGATTTAGGTTGGACGTTAGGAAAAACTTCCTGTCAGAGTGGTTAAGCACTGGAATAAATTGCCTAGGGAGGTTGTAGAATCTCCATCATTGGGGATTTTTAAGAGCAGGTTGGACAAACACCTGTCAGGGATGGTCTAGATAATACTTAGTCCTGCCATGAGTGCAGGGGACTGGACTAGATGACCTCTCGAGGTCCCTTCCACTCCTACGATTCTATGATATACAGAGGAGAGACAGTCCCTTCTATGAAGTGCTTACAATCCAAATGGACGAGACATCTAGGGCAGGAGGGACACGGGCACACAGAGGGATGAAGTGACTTGCCCGAGGTCCGGCAGGAAGTCAGTACCAGTCCAATACTCATACTTTGTTCCCAGCATTATACAGTCAGTGGCAACCTTTCAGTCAGTCCCATTTTAGGGTACATAGTTGTGCAATATTTATTTCAGGCCCTGCTTTGTCAACTGAATCGACTCCACAGGCAGAAGCAGCAATTCGCTTCCATTTTTGCCTCGCAAACAAGCCGTTTCATCGTGCTGAATGAGCCAGCATAATGACTTGATCATCCGCATTGTCTAAATAGAGCTCAGCTGGTGAAAACCAGCCTCATTCCACTGAGCTCAGTTGAGCAACACCAATTTGCAGCAGCCAATGGCTTTAGACCTAAAGTTCTCTATATGATGCAATTTAGATGTATTGATTTACTGTTTGTTTGATCTTTCAGCTCCCCCACCAGCCTGTGACATGGGGGACCCCAAGACTGGAGTAGAATAGGGGGCAGGATTGAGGTGCACTTGCAGAGCAGGTGGGGCGAAGGGTATCCCAGGTCTGGAATGGCCGGGATTGATGGAAGTCAGGAATGAGAATCACTGGTCCCCCTAAGTGAGGGGTAGGAACGCCATAGCAAAGTGTGCTGTGAGTCAGGCATAAGTCATATTGCCAAAGCCGCATGTGGGAAGATTGTCTGGGACTTTCAGACATTCCTGCCCATTGGCTCAGCTTTGATCTTCCAAGCGTTGAAAGCAAAATCTCCCCCAAATCCCCTGAGACGCGGATCTTCTCCAGATGTGACTGACCCAGCTGGGAACAGTCCTGGGGATCTTGAGACACTGGCTGTTCTGATGGGACTTCCAGCTCCATCACGAACCCAAGGAGGTTCAGAGGAACACCTCTCCTGCTGTGTCCCTGAATTAAGAAACAAATGGCACACCCTGCCAGTGGCGCTTCCGGGGTCCTAAGGCTCAGTCTGAAAGCAGGACTCGTTGCACCTGTTTTCCAGGCTGCTGGTCTGCAGGGTGGGAGGCAGGGCTTGCTGGTGAAATCACAGGACTCGGCGTCAGGAAGTCCATTCCTTGCTCTGCCGCTGGCTTGCTGTGTGGCCTCAGTGTCTCCCTCTGGGAAATGGAGCTCTTGTACGGGTCCTGGGCGAATCAATTACACCAGTGCAGGGCTCCAGGGATGGGCCAAGCAGAGTGTTAGAGCCATCTCTGTTGTAACTCCACTGAGGCAGGGCGCTTACCCTATGGATGAGTTTGACCCTCAGAACATTTATCAAACACTCCTAATGTGTATGCAGAGCAGGGATACCAGGGACCTGAACCTCAACTACATTAAGGCCCCTGTAGGCCATCCCTTGAGGTGGGCAGAAACAGCTCCTGAGGTTACCCCCAAAGCAGAGGGCTCTGCTCTGGCCTGGTTCCCAAGACTCTGGCTGCACTCTGCTATAGATATTTTCTGTTTCCCAGGGCCCATAGGAGGCCATGGGAAGCAGAGTGTAAGCCCAGGGGGCTGCTATAACTTATCCCACTGGCTGGTCAGGCCCCTGTACAGCTTCAGAATTTGAGAAGTACAAAGGCCACTTTATCCCACGCCTTTTGTCCCTGCCCCAAACACAGGAATGGAATAAATGAGGCTCAGTCCAAGTCTTGTGTAAGACGACTTTGGAAGCTCCAACTACTCTGGAACTACAACTGCTTAGAAAATGGTCTTTTCTGCAACAATGGTCTTTTCCGTCAACAGTTTTCACTGACATTTTGGGCTGGGGAGGTTCATTGAAAAAAAAGCATTCCGGCTTTTGTTTGTCCTCGGTTTTCCAAAACTGGGAAATATAGATATGTAACCCCTTTGGGTTTAGAGAGCATGGCCCCTTTAAATCTTTTTCCTAAGGGGAGAGGGGGAGCAGTGAGAGAATGGAGGGAAACTCCAGGGGGTGGCTCTGGAGCTCCAGAGAGAGAAGGGCTGCAGCCCGCAGCCCCTCACAAAGTGAAGCAGGAGAGAACCTGCCTGGAGCCTGGGAAGGACAGGGCCGAGCGGGGACACCCCAGGACAGGAGCCAGGAGGAGCACTGTGCCGGGGGGACTCGCCCGAGAAGGACCCAGTATCCCGGCTGCCCAGAGCTGCATGGGGCTGTGAGTACTGGGGCTTGGGACTCTGCATTGGGAACAAGGAGGGAGGCTGTAGCTAGTTAAGTGGGGAGGGGGTCGCTCTGTGGCTTTGCAGAGAGCGGCAGAAGAGGGCACCGGAGGGGTTTGTCGGGGAAAGTTCACTGGCGCCGAAGACGACCAGGAGCACCCAAAACTCCCCACTGGACTGGAACTTTGCTCAGGACTCCTGAACTCTGTGTGCAGACACATTGCTCAGTGTCTGCCCTTCCAGACTGTGCTACCACTGGGCCTGTGGGGTCTTGGCTTGGATGCAGCCCTGTCTTACTGCTCCCCCTATATTTCCCCTTGTTGCTTTTCTCCTCTCATCCCTCTGTAAATAAATATCTCCCTTTGTTATATCCATTGTACTTTTCCTGTGGGTGGGTGTGTTCACTTTGGGGGGGTTGGAACAGGTGCCCCTGGGGTGGAAGGGATTTTTCCTGATGTGAGGAGGAGCCCCCCTACCAACCTCTCCCTCCCCCCAGCACCTCCAGCCCGCCAGCAGGCCCCACCGATCAGTGCCTCCCCCTCCCATGCAGTGCCTACCGCCAATCAGCTGTTCGTCTGGAGGTGCTGGGGGGAGGGAGGAGGAGTAAGGATGCAGTGCGCTCAGGGGAGGGGCCGGAACTGGGCGGGGAAGAGGCGGGGTGGGGTGGGACCTTGGGGGAAGGGGTGGAGTGGGGGTGGGGCCCGGGCGGAGCTGGGGGGAGAACCCCCCTGGTAGATAGGAACTCGGCGCCTGTGGCCCAGGCCCTGCAACCCCCCTAGGGATGGCCCTCCCTGCAATAAGCAATGGAATTTATGCACTTCTGGATCCACCTAGGAACTAGATGATCCCCACACTTATAGCCCCTTTGCAGAGCAAATCAGCTGAGGATTTCCCCGGTGTGTGGGAGTCCCCAATGGGCATAGCCACCTCCTCCAGCATCACCGATTGTGATAATTCTTGGGGTACCCAGCACTGAGAGTCCCCTTGTTACCCACGGCTACTGGCGAGAGGTAGCCTTGGCTACGGTAACTGGGTGTTGGCTCCCCTGTGATATCCAGCCCCTGACACTGGCTACTCACAGATATCCCAGGTCCTCTGCCCTCAAAGGAGAAGTTAACCCCAGTTTACCAGTTTTACCTTAAACCACAGCTCCTGTTGAACACACAGCACTTGTAATAAAACAAGAGAAGGTTTAATTTAAGAAAGAACAGAGATTCAGCTAAAAACAAGAGGGTGTAGCGGAAACAAATGGTTACACTATAAAACAGAATCATAAAACACAAACTAGGGCCCACAGTTATTAACAGTTACCTTTCCTATCTAGTATCAGAGGGGTAGCCGTGTTAGTCTGAATCTGTAAAAAGCAACAGAGGGTCCTGTGGCACCTTTAAGACTAACAGAAGTATTGGAGCATAAGCTTTCATGGGCGATGAAGTGGGCATTCACCCACGAAAGCTTATGCTCCAATACTTCTGTTAGTCTTAAAGGTGCCACAGGACCCTCTGTTGCTTTCCTATCTAGTAGTAGTTACCTTTCCTATCTAGGCCATCCTGCCAAAATTCAGTCCCTTGGAGAGCTGGCTGGCTTCACAGAAAGCAGGATCCCAACTTTCATGACCCCCCCACCCCTTTCCACAAGATGTTTCCTCAGTGAATGGATACAGAGGACCTCTCCCTATACTGTGTCATATTGAAACAGTCTATTGTCTCTACTCATAGGCAGGCGGATTTCCAGTCTGTTGTAATGTTCCTTTTTTACCTCCAAGTGGTTTAGATTGTCTGCAGTTGTCTCTGATGGTTTTCCATTGATAGTCTTGGGATGGAGCAAGGCAAGACAACTAAGCCTTGCATTACATCACCTGCTAACCAAGAAGGGGTGACAACTGTTTCCTACTTAAATGAGCCATCACCAAGACATACCCCAAGACTTTTACTCCAAACCCATAAAGCATACTTTCAACATAGTTACATTATTCCTTAAATATTACTCATACATACATCTCGTAATGATTATGAGTCTTGATAAGTTACGAGTTTTCTGTGGATACCTTACATGTTACCCTTTATGGATAAATACTCTGCAAGACATGGGTTTGGTGTAGTGAGTTTGTCAGGTCTGAGATGAGAGCTGTTTGAAAAGAACAGGGGACCGTTTGCCAAGGGAATCTCTATGTCACACCTGCCTTAGTCCCTAGCCCTGGGAAAGGGGATGTCACTGGAGTCCCTGTGTGGTTTGACATTCCCGAGCTGGAGAACCAGTCCCTTGGGGTAATGTATACCAGCCTGCTTAGAAAAAGTTCTGGAGTCTTTGAATTCCACCTGCCTTAAATGCAGGGCGAGGCGGGGGGTCTGTTGAACAATGCTGAGATCCTGTATAAACAATATACTCATTCTGCAAGACGGGTGGTATTTCACCTTACAAGACTGTCACTCGCAGAATCACACACACAGATCACATCTCATCTTCAGTGCACAAACTGGGGGAATGCACCTCGCTTTTCGAGCAGACAGACTCTAAAATAGGACGCTTGGTAAGGATATTGCCCATCTTGTGATCTATGTTTATGCCAGATTCAGTGTCCCTTCTCTGGCAGCAAATGGAGTTGGAGATCTAAAGTTCTGACTGGCAAATAACTCTAGGAGGCAGTTGGCACGGTCAGGACCACAGATGGTGAAGTCATATCCCAGCTCAAAATATTATGCCTGAACTGATGGGACAGGAGCGAGTTAGTACAAATGGGATTCTCTCTCCAGGAAGCAGAGTTATTGACTCTCCACTTACGTTACATATCATCTCACACCCGTTTACCTGCAGGCATCCAAATCCATCTTTGCTCAGACTCCAAGAACAGATTAAAAGTGAAATTAACGCTGCTGCTGTTAAAATCAGTGCCACCACAGAGCTAGATAGTGGAATCCTTATTGACATCATAGAATCATAGATGCTTGCAGAATGAGTGAGCTCCAGTGGACTACGTGTGTAAGTGTTCACCAACATGTGAAGGAGTTGCCACTATCTAACCCATGGTATCGGTTCTTTCATCTAGGTTCTTATATGGTCTCATTGTTATTGATGGTTCTGTAAGTAGTGTACTAGCCTGAGATAGATGCCTTTTCATCCTCTGCCACAGACTTCCTGTTTGACCTTGGGCAACTCACTTAGGGTCAGATTTACAAAGGTCTTTAAGACCCTAAAGATGCAGATAGAATCATAGAAGATTAGGGTTGGAAGAGACCTCAGGAGGTATCTAGTCCAATCCCCTGCTCAAAGCAGGACCAACACCAACTAAATCATCCCAGCCAGGGCTTTGTCGAGCCGGGCTTTAAAAACCTCTAAGGATGGAGATTCTACCTCCACCTCCCTAGGTAACCCATTCCAGTGCTTCATCACCCTCCTAATGAAATAGTGTTTCCTAATATCCAACCTTGGCCTCCCCCACTGCAACTTGAGACCGTTCTGTCAGATAGATTCTAGGGAAATCCCACTATGCATCTCTCTGCATCTGTAAGGGCCTAAATACTTTTAAAAATCTGACCCTTAGTTGCGCTGTGCCTCAGTTTCCAATCAGTACAATAGCATCTTTCCTATCTCAGAGGGGTGTTGTGAGGATAAATACATTAGAGACTGCGAGGTGCTCAGATACTATGGTAATGAGGGCCAAAAATTCATTAGTGATTGTGAGAGACATACAGCTCAGATAGTGGTGGCAACCAGCGAAGTAGCCACCCAGTCAAAACGGTCAAGCAAGTTACCAGTGGAAAGAAAATAAGATTCATTTTGAAAACGGCAGTAGCTGCCCACACATCATCTTAACTCATTTTAACACCAGGCATTCAGAAGCATTTACATCTACAAAGTTTTGCAGCACTGAATTTTAACTGCACTGAAGCAGACATTTCTGTCCTTCTAGTCAACGTAATTCTGCAAGGACTAAACACAATAAGGGAAATTTCCCAGTGACTGATTGATCTGTGGCACATAAGACCTCAGTTCGCTTGTCCTCAGAGCATCACACTGATATTATTTTTGCAGCCTCCCAACTCAACTACAGCAAATATCCAAAAAAAAAAAAAACAACTTGGAGGCAAACCTGAGTTCACATCCAGCTAAGACACAAACAAAGCCCTTTCAGATTTTGCCAGAGAATAAAACTCTTTCTCTCTAATTATAACATCTCAGCGTCGAAACTGGGTTCCCATTGGAGCTGTTCAGCCTGCAGCAAGAGCACCGCTCTGCCCAAAGAGGCTGCTTGCCAACGAAAGGGTCCATTAGCCAGAAAACAGCCCTTATATAGTCCTGCTGTCACATGATCCCTCTGAGTCACGTGATCAGGAAGGAAAGCCAGGCACAAGTGGGAGATGCTCTTAAAGGCCCAGCTCACTTTTGGAAACTGCCACTAGCTCAGTAATGAGCCAATGCCTCCGCGTGCGGCTTGGGGGCGCTGTGCTGTTGGAGAGGCCATCCCCTACTCAATTACCAACACCACTGCGAGTCAGAAGAGCCCAGCAGTGGAGCTACAGCAGCTTCCCACTAGTTGACAATCCAGCTGGTGCTTGCAGCACGGTTCCAGCACTGGGATGTTGCCACGTGGCTTCCAGTGCTCTCCAGGGTCCCGCTACTAACTTCACCCACCCCAAGAATGTGCCTCGGCTGCCTTTTCCTCTTTTCTTTTGCCACTGCTTGTCCTCCCCGCTGAAATGCTAAGGACGTTAAAGCAAATCTCAGCTGAACAGATACCGTCCCTGCGGAGAAACTGCTTCCCATGCAGTCCGCGAGCGTCACCTCCCAGCACAGCTGCTGAAAATACAGAAATTCAGATCAGACAATGGTCCTGGAAGGCCTGGCAGGAAACCACCCTCGTTGTCACTGACTCACCCAGCTGGTCCTGGAAGCTGGATCCTCCTAGCACTGACTGCTAAGTTAATTGCTTTTTTGAAAAGTAAAGGTTAGTGGCCGTGCCAGGCTGGCAGCCCCAGTGAGTGACACCTTTTATTTACCAGGAGAACAAAGAGAAGGTTAAGGAGTGACTTCATCACAGTCCACAAGTAGCTACATGGGGAACCAGTATTTAATAATGGGTTCTTCAGTCTAGCTGAGACAGGTCGAACACGAGCCAATGGCTCGAACTTGAGGCTAGACAAATTCAGACCAGAAATAAGGAGTAAATGTTTAACAGTGAGAGTAATTAACCAGGGGCCATGGTGGATTCTGTACCACTGATCATTTTAAAATCAAGATGGGATGTTTCTCTACAAGATCTGCCCTAGGAATTTTTGTTGGGCAGGTCTCTGGCATGTGCTGGACAGGAGGTCAGACCGGATGATCTCAGCAGTCCCATCTGGCCTGGGAATCTATGAGCAGGTACGGAGGCATCTTGAACTGTTCAGCCGATTGAATGGTGAGTCTGAGCAGACACCAAAGTGATGGTGGAGAAGTGACAATTAGGACAGAGCTTACGAGGCAGAGTGATTTAGTGGGTCAGGCCCAGATCCTCAAAGGTACTTAGGTTCCTAACTGCCATTGAAATGAATGGACATTAGGAGCTTACATACCTTTGAGGATCTGGGGCTAAGACACTAGATGGGATTCTGGTTGTAGCGTTGCTCTGCCACTGACTTGCTGTGTGACCTTGGGTGAGTCACTTGCCCTCGCTGTGTCTATTGGCCCCTCCTACACTCTATCTTGTCTATTGAGTGCCTGTGGTCTTCGGGGCAGGGACTGTCTCCCACGATGGGTGTGTCTTCACTGCAATTGGAGGTATGATTGCAGCACATGTAGACATCCCCGAGCTAGCTCTGATCTAGCTAGCACAAGTAGCAATCGCGGTGAATCTGCGGCAGCACGGACTAGCCACCCCGGTAAGTACCCAGGGCCCCGGGGCAGGTTTGTACAGCTCACGATGAAGTCTGTGCCACCGCGGCTGCACTGCTATTAGTACTTGAGCTAGCTGTTCACTGCTATAAGTGCTTGGTATATGTGCTGCAAACACACCTCCAATTAGAGTGTAGACAGACCGGATGCATGTGTATGGTGCCTAAGGACGTGGACCCGAGCCAGGACTCATAGGCAGGGTGAGGTCACACAGAGGGCTATAGCATTCAGGACCGTATGTTGTTTTCCTAAAGAGAGGGAGGCACTGGGGCACTGATTCCAGATTTAGGTGGCCAAACTGTGCAATCCCCCTGCCTAAGAAGGGGGTCAGTCAGGGGGTCTGCACCTGGGGAGAGCACCTGAGAGACCCAGAGGTGGGAACAGAGACCAGTCTCTACCCAGACGGCCCGGAACTGGGAGGCAGGAGGGTCTTCAGCAGCTGGATCTACTCACAGCAGACTGGTGTCCATGCAGAGAGTAGGACGGGACCAGGTTGTGGCAATTGCCATTTTACAGAGGAAGAAATTAACGCAGTTGTAAAGTTATGAGCTGGCATAATTCTACTGACTTCAATAAAGCTATGAACATTTACTGCCCTAGAGGGTCCTGGCCTAAGTGCTTTGTCTCAGGTCACACAGGCAGTGAGGAAAAGAACAGACTCCCTGCCCCTCCCAGCCCCAGTTCTGACACGAAAACTGTGCTGCCTCTCTAAAATCACATCTAATATCCAGAATTGTTTTCATTTGCCCTCTGAATGAGCCTGTTTCTCATTAGAGCAAGAGGGACCCGAACTGCGGCAACGTGGAGGTCTTCTACCAAGAGAACCCGGCAGGAGTGGATGTGAAAGATTTCACCAACAGGAGCTGTGCTAATGACACAAAGCCATTGATTGAATGTATTGCGTGTGTCTTTTCTATTTAACAGAATTTGAGATAATAAGAAGGCTGGATCTTATTCAGATAAAAGGTAATTTTAAAAAGATAACACTGGGGAATGATATAATTAACAAAAGCAAAGCCTGAAAGGCCAAGACCTACTTTAAGGATCTGAAATATAAATTGCAATCTTTCCCTTCTCAAGCTACTGTGACAGTTTACTTAAATGCTGAGAATTACAGGTGCCTGCCAATCTTAAATTATAATGCAAAGCGTATTTCTTTTGCATAGTTCTTGAATGCAAAGCATACCCTAAACTGCTTCATGGAGATCAAAAAGTCAGTTAGGGATTTATTGATATATTTTTAACTTTCCAAAGATAAGGCTTGTAAAAGATGAAAATACGTATATACACCTATCTTGTAGAACTGGAAGGGACCCTGAAATGTCATTGAGTCCAGCCCCCTGCCTTCACTAGCAGGACCAAGTACTGATTTTGCCCCAGATGGTCCCCTCAAGATTGAACTTACAACCTTGTGTTTAGCAGGCCAATGCTCAAACCACTGAGCTATCCCCCCCCTAAAACAAAGAGGTTAAGAACAAAACTCGTGATTCTCAGTTCGGGAGAAAATTCGTTTTTTTCAGAATTTGGGTTCGTTCCGCGTTTGGCACACCATTAAATTTGCTGAAATGTCTTGGCAATTTTTTTTGTATGCAGTGTAGTTGTAGCCGTGTCAGTCCCAGGATATTGGAGACAAGGCTGGCTCCAGCGTTTTTGCCGCCCTAAGCGGCGGCGGGGAAAAAAAAAAAAGCCGCGATCGGCGGCAGCTCTACCGCACCGTTTCATTCTTCGGCGGCAATTCGGCAGCCAGTCCTTCCCTCCGAGATGGACTGAGGGACCCGCTGCCGAATTGCTGCCAAAGAGCCCGACGTGCCGCCCCTTCCCGTTGGCCGCCCCAATCACCTGCTTGCTGTGCTGGTGCCTGGAGCCGGCCCTGAGTGGAGACACAAGGTGGGTGAGGTAATATCTTTCACTGGGTGTTTCTGAAAGGCAATACGAAACTGACGTGATTGCCATGGGACCAGGAGCCTAGCCAGCCCTGGTAGCCCAAACAGCCATTTTTCAGTGAATAGCAGTGGTCCTGTCTGTTTCACTGAGCCACTGCTGGGGCTCCCAGGATCTGTGGTGCCATTTCAGCCCTGCCACGCTATCCCAGACAGCAACTCCTAAGTGGGCATGAGCCTCATTGGAAAATGTCCAACCAGCTGCAGTTAAGAGCCATGCAAGGATATGAAATCAGGTCACCTCTTGGTTTTTAATCTGATTCTAACTCTCATACCAGTGTAAACCAGTAAATCCTTTTAATTCAGTGGGGTTACACGGATGTAAAACTGGTGTTAGTGAGCGATGTAAAGCCAGTATATCCTGGAGTCTATGCCATCCACACATTATACACGGTCAACTTTATGAGGTGGGGGGGGGCCTTTTTTTCTGTGCTTGAGCAGTGCCTAGCACAATGTATCCCTGGTGTGCGGCCCCTAAACACTACCGCCATGCAAACAAATAAATAGTAAGAATGGGAACAACTGGGCTTGAAAATGTTGTTAAACCCCCTGATACAAACGGAGCTCTCAGGCGTCCTCCATGAGGATTACTGCAGGAAACGAAGCAAAAGAGCAAAAGAAAGAATCAATATGCAGTGTGTGATTGGTCCCATGGCAGCCTGTGCTCTCTGACAGGATAACCGAAAGGTTCAAATAGCAGAACAGTGCATAGCCAATAAGTTGCTGAGACACTACAGTAATGAGAACTACGTAAGGACAGACAGACAGGTAGGGCTTCCAGTACTAAGGTGGTAATATTTCAGGATCAGGGAACATTTTCCCAAATACAGACCCCTGCTTTGCTAACCACCAACAAAATCACTACCACACCCAGGTGCTGACTTTTATTTTTCCTGGTGGGTGCTCCACCCGCGCTACACCCTAAGGCCCCGCTCTCGCTCAGCCTCTTCCCCCGAGGCCCTGCCCCCGGTCCACCCCCTCCCCCAATGCCCCCTTCTCTCCACCCCCTCCCTCAAGCACCTCCCACCAGCTGCTGATCGGCAGCCAGCCGCGGGACCTGCCGAACAGCTGATTGGCGGCCAGCTCTGGGCTAGAACCACTGTGGCTGGTAGATGCTGAGCACCCCCTATTTGTTTCTGTGGGTGTTTGATCCCCGGAGCACCCACAGAGTCGGTGCCTATGCTTCCACAAACCACACAGAACTGAATTTGCGTCATTTATTTGGAGCCTGTTTGTGATTCTCCTTTTTCACTATTCAAGCAACCCTGCGGGTTGGCATCAAGTTGCATTCCGAGTATCGGAGCAACCCAGGAATTACCAGTTCCCTTAAACAACAACATTCAGGACGAAAGCGCGGTGATGGAGCTTGATTTTCACACTCAGAATGCTGGTCAAAGATCTGCCCCGAGTGAGATCGTTTTTGTATATGGTGTGTCTCAGCCATCTGTTGCTCAGCTAAGAGGGAGGGATTTCAGATTGGTTCTTTTTGTTCTGGGTTTGTACAGCGCCTAGCACAACCTGGTCCAGGGCTAGGGCTCCTGGGTGTGACAGTAATAGAAATAAATAAATAATAATAACAATAACAAAGTGTCTCCAATATTAACTATTTCACTGAGTAACCTGACATCTCACTGAACTTCTGTATAATACTCATCAAGTATGGGATTGCAGTGACAGAGTTAAAGGCTGAATAGTGGGGGAGGGAGATTGAAATTCAGAAGTATAGGAAGGGAGAAGGGGTTTGAAATGGGATGCAGAGTGGATGGGGTAGACAGGCAGAGGCAACGCTACTGTAGTTAGTAGATGTTGCAAAGGAGAATGCTCTCTCACCCACTCTGGAGGTTTGTGCACAACTACAAAGGAGGTCGCTGTGATGCAAAAGCGGGAAGTAGAGGGCTATACATAATCTATATCTGTTCTAAATGTGTCACCAGCCCCACATTAAAATCTTCTAATCGCAGAATGCGCTCTTCTTTTTGCCCATTAACTTTATGCAGAGAGTTATAGTGAAACAATTGGAGTCAGAATCCCAGATCCGTAGCTGGTGAAAGCTGTACTGAGTCACTGGAGTGACTCCAATTTACACCATCTCCCCCAAGATTTTGTGTACGTGCAACAGGGTTTAGCTGGTCATATCACAGCACAGTTCTCTCTGTGTGACTGACTCTTGTTTTTGTACATTAGTTTTATTAGCAAATCTCCCTGAAATGAATGAATAATATTTACTTATACTGCAAAAGAGTTATCACCACCCTATTAAGCCTTCCTTACTATATAACCAAATCCTGTTCCTCAACATTAACTTTGTGCAGCCGTTGAAATTAATGGCCTGCTTATCTATTGATTATAATAATGAGTTGTGTGGTGGAAACAACCGAAAAGCCATCATGCTCTCATGGACACTTTGAAGATCCTCCTTTTTAGTGACCATTTTACATATATGTCCTAGCGAGTTTTTTATTCTGTCCTGGTTTATATTATATAGGGATATTTGCCTAAATCAGCATCTTGGTTCTTTTCATGTGCTATAGGGGCAGATGAATTGCTGAATCTCTATTAAATAATCTGGCCCACAGTCCCCTGCTGATGGCATCGTGATTGGTCATAGCTCAAAGAATTATGATTCTAGCTGGTCTAGGTGTGACACATTTCCAAATGTCCAGATTTTAAAATCTATCTAAGGTACTTATCTGGCCCACTTGACTATAGGATCTGAGCACCCCATAGGATCTGAGCGCCCCACAGTCTTTAGTAGGCTTATCCTTATTCTAGTAAGGCAGGGTGAGGAAGGGGCTAGAAAGACTCTATGCCTACTGGGCTCTCTGGAGTGAGCTGGGTTCTCTTCTGGCTCAGGCATCATCCATGAGATGGTTGGTCACTCTGTGCGTGGCAGAGGAGCACCTTGACGACAGTTGCTGATGTGAGTTTCCGAAAGGGGGCCCGTTGTGTGCAAATCCCAGCCTTGGCCCAGTGGGGAGAAAGAAACAATCTTGTGACTTGTCAAACGAAATGTGATAGGCAACCCCTGAAAGAAAATAAACAGGGGATTCACAATGTCATTTTGACAGACATTTTTCTGGCTCCCCCTCCAGTTTAAGACCATTCCTTGGTACCCATATCCTCACTGAGGCAGCTACGCTCACTGATTCTTACCCATCCCATACGGCAGACTTACCTAGGTCTCCACTTCCAGCCAGGCATCAATGAGCTGTGAATACTATTTGCTTGTGGAGCAGATTGAGTGTGAAGGACACCTGTTGGTAGAGATAGGTAAAGTAACTCTGGAAAGTATTTCAGAGTTTAGTGCTGCTGCTCTGGGTGACTGTGAATTACGCTGCGGTACCCAGTTAGTCACCTAAGTAATCTGTGGACTCTGAATTCAACTTCAAAGCCCACCTATTGGCATAATGCTGTATTCTAGTCCTTGCAGGGCAAGCGCCAAGTGGTATTTCCCTCTTTTGTTCTCCCCCTCCATTCCCTTCCCCACCTGATGACAAGCTCCAGCCTACGAGGTGCTGCTGAACGGAGCTGGCTGGGATGTGATTTTTCTTTTTCCCCTAGGAAAAATGTTGACGAAAATGAAAATGAAATGTCTCCATGCATCTGAAGAAGTGGGTTTTTTACCCACGAAACCTTAGGCCCAAATAAATCTGTTAGTCTTTAAGGTGCCACCGGACTCCTCGTTGTTGTTGTGGATACAGACTAACATGGCTACCCCCTGATACTTGATGAAAATGAAAACGTTCAGGTTCACCGCAAAGAAAGAAAGAAAGATTAAATATTTGGGGTTTATAAAGGAAGATTTCTGCTTACAGAAAAAAAAAGTTTCAATAAAAACAGAATTTTTTCCACACACACAAAAAATTCCCTTTGGTAGAAAAATCATTTTTTCCATTAAAAAAACTGTTGGTGGAAAATTTTCCAAGCAGCTGTAGGGCTAAGAACCCTACTCTCTGGTCATCAAAGGCACCCAGTCACTTTCAGCACAGGAGCCCTGCGGGTTGACATGCTTTTTGCTGGACCAGAGCTGGGGGGTGAGGGTGGGGCTCAGCACTTCGTAGGAGCCAGACCCACAGCAGGTCTGATATTAGGCCCCCACTCCTGCCATGATGTGCTGAACTTTAAGCATGATCAGTCCCATTGGATCCACTGCAGCTACTCACAGGGACTGATCCAAAGCTCATTGTAGTGAATGAAGGCAAAGGAACCTAAGACACAGCTCAATAAATGTAAGAACAGGGTTATATGATGCGGTTGCCGGCCATAGCAAGGGACTGGACTCATTGACCCAGGAGGCCCTTCCAGTCCTATGTTCTTAAATCATTGGAAAGGCTTAAAGTTAAGCACGTGCTCAAGTCTGACTTGTAAGCTCTTTGGGGCAGGGACTGTCTTTTTGTTCCGTGTTCATACAGCGCCTCGCACAATGGGGTCCTGGTCCATGAGTGTGGCTCCGTGGTGCTACTGTAACCCCCACGCCCATCTCCCAATAGGGCAGGGGTTCTCAAACTGGGGGTTGTGACCCCTCAGGGGGTCGTGACCCCTCAGGGGGTCACGAGGTTATTACATGGGGGGGTCGTGAGCTGTCAGCCTCCACCCCAAACCCTGCTTTGACTTCAGCATTTATAATGGTGTTAAATATATAAAAAGTGTTTTTAAGTTATAAGGGGGGATCACACTCAGAGGCTTGCTGTGTGAAAGGGGTCACCAGTACAAAAGTTTGAAAACCACTGCAATAGGGAGATATCTCTTTAAGAGCTCTAGAGAGGAGAGGGGAGGAATGGTTGTGTCTGGGTCATTGTTCCTAGGCAGATGCACTCTTAGCACTCCACACCCAGAACTTTCTGGAACTGGGTGTGGTAGTTCTGGGCATGCTCAATAGGCTTTTTGTAGCTGGATTAATACACCCCATTGAGGGCAAATAGCCAGGGCAGCTGCTTTACAAAAGGCCACGTGACCTGCATGCATTGGGTTGGGAGAAGCGCGGCCACAGGAGCAGAAATTAGGCTGGTTTCCCCTAGCTCTGAAGCATTTCGCAGCAGGGTTTTTCATGTATATACTTAATACCGATTGGCTGGTTAATTAATTAGTTGACTAATTGATTGAGTGACTCCACAGTCCAGCAGAGGAGGAGACAGAGTGTGCATGGATTCCACTTGGAGAGTTCTGCAAGCAAGAGGAGGGAAGATATTATTAAGACGATAAGAACGGCCATACTGGGTCAGACCAGTGGTCCATCTAGTGCAGGGGTTCTCAACAGCGGCGGCTCCAGGCACCAGCGCTCCAAGCGCGTGCCTGGGGCGGCAAGCCGCGGGGGGCGCCCTGCCGGTCCCTGCAAGGGCGGCAGTCAGGCAGCCTTCGGCGGCTTGCCTGCGGGAGGTCCGCCGGTTCCATGGATTCGGCGGCAATTCGGTGGTGGGTACGCTGAAGCCGCGGGACCGGCGGACCTCCCGCAGGCATGCCGCCGAATCCACGGGACTGGGGACCTCCCGCAGGCATGCTGCCGAAGGCAGCCTGTCTGCCGTGCTTGGGGTGGCAAAAAAGCTAGAGACACCCCTGGTTCTCAAACTTGGGGTCGTGACCCTTCAGGGGCCACAAGTTTTTTACTTAGGGGGTCGCGAGCTGGCAGCCTCCACCCCAAACCCCGCTTCACCTCCAGCATTTATAATAGTGTTAAATACAAAAAAAATTGGTTTTACTTTATAAGTGGGGGGTCGCACTCATAGGCTTGCTGTGGGAAAGGGGTCACCAATACAGAAGTTTGAGATTCTAGTGCAATATCCTGTCTTCTGACAATGGCCAATGCCAGGTGCTTCAGAGGGAATGAACAGAACAGCGCAATTATTGAGTGATCCATCCCCCTGTTGTCCTCTTCCAACAGTTGATGAACAAAGACTCAAACTCGGGGGAACTCAAATTCCGCTTCTGGAACTCTGCATTACTTCTGTGTTTCTATGGGGACCGACCTGTTGAGATTTAATTTGTTTCTCTTCTTTATATTTAGGTCTGAATGTGAAGATAATGTATGTGGATTACGAAGTAGCCTTGTTGTGTACTCGAAATTTAGCTACTATTGTTATATTTCTTTATCATTCTACAATTTTATAAAGCTGGTACTGAAGAATGACGTTTATTCCTCTTGTTCTTTTTGGACTTGATTGGGGGAGGTGGACCCTGTGCAATCACTGCTGAAAATCCTCAGTGATTGAATTCTGTGTCGCCATGTGCTTTTCTATAGGAATTATGTTGCAGCTGTAGAAGAGGGGCAGTGAAGTCTAACCCACCCAAAGCTTACACTATGGTAACTCTTTACATGACTGGAGACATCATTTGTAGACTTTTAGGGGCAGGAACTTTCGTAGTTTGGGAAATAATAATATTAGACCGGGTCAAAATGTTGACATTCCAGGGGGATAAACATTTCAAATTTTGCCCCAAAGGGGGACAAATCTGGGGAGAATTCCCCCTCCGCCCATTTTTAGATCAGCTCTAATAAGAATAAGAGTTAATAATTGTATCCACAAATTGCAGACTTGCATTGAGTCTTAGCAAGCATTCATGTTCTGGCCATGATGATTTAGGATGATTTAGTTGGGGATTGGTCCTGCTTTGAGCAGGGGGTTGGACTAGATGCCTCCTGAGGTCCCTTCCAACCCTGATCTTCTATGATTCTATGATTCATTGGAGACCCATTGCCAGTTCTAGTCTCTTCTGTCCCTGAATCTACCCAGTATCCATTAAAGTCATGGCCCACATTCGCTCACATGGAGGCCCCTCATTGCCTGAGCAACTTCTGAATGGCAAAGGTTGTGACAAGGATGGTCCAATTATCTATAGTATGGCGAAGGTGTGGGACACACACTGGAATTTTGGCCCAATCCATCAAAAATCTGAGCCTAATGTCAGGGGCGGCTCGATGTATTTTGCCGCCCCAAGCACGGCAGTCAGGCGGCTTTCGGCGGCATGCCTGCAGGAGGTCCGCTGGTCACGCAGATTCGGCGGCATGCCTGCGGGAGGTCCGCTGGTCACGCGCCTTCGGTGTACCCACCGCCGAATTGCCACCGAAACCGCAGGCATGCTGCCTCACTGCCGCCCTCACGGCGACCGGCAGGCCGCCCTCCGCGGCTTGCCGCCCCAGGCACACGCTTGGTGCGCTGGTGCCTGGAGCCGCCCCTGCCTAATGTTCGCCATTGCTCCACTTTGCTGAATGCACAGACACTGAGGACAACAGCCTGAGGGTGAGTGACTAGATGAACTCTAATGCCTAATAGCTCTTAGAGCTTTTATACTTCCCCCAGTAAGGCCCCTAGTGGCCTGTTTAAACAGTAGCTCTGGGCAGCCACCACTAACACTGCCCTCTCTGATCCATTTCATAGCACTGTGGACCTGATCCAAAGCCCACTGCAGTCAGTGAAAAAGATTCCCTTTGCATGCCATGGGCTTTGGGTCAGGCCTGCTGTGTGCCAGCAGGAATCTACGGAAAAAAATTCTGAAAGACAGAGAGAGGGGAGAGGAGAGGAGAGGAAAGCGTGGTCCTGCGTGCGACTCTGAGCAAGCATATGCTGTTCTTGGCTGTCCCTGTTCTGGGGCAGCCGGCATCCTGACAAGGAGTCTCTGTAATCTTTGTGACGGGGTGTCCCCATGGAGTATGTTTATGGTACTTGGGTTATATGTACACCTGGTACCTCTTGCATTAAGGAGCCTTTATTTTAGTCAGGTCTGAATTAGGCGAGAGGTATAGCATGTACTGAAGTAACGAGCCCCGTTTGAAGCAGCGTCTGTCTCATCTTACCCCAGGATTACAGACAATTACGGAGTCTTTGCAGATCATTTCTGAAGATTTTCATTCTTGGCAGCGAAGGCCTGAATATGTTGGCAGAGGGACCACATTCTGTTCCCCTATCTTCCGAGACTAACATTTACAAGGTAAAGTCAAATCCAGCAGGAAGTTTGACTTCTCAAGCCAGAGAATGTGCCAGTCAGTTTAGGGCAGACAAAGTCCTTCTATAGAAAAAGCCTTCGTTTCTGGCAAGATTTCCAAAACCACTTTACAATCTCTCGGCCTTGGAAAGGCAGTAAACAGTACCGTACAATTAGCAGAGGGCTGGGGGGAGCCTGCCAAGTGAAAGTCTCCCAGGAATAGATGATGGTCTGGAGTTCTGGGAAGAACAGCGTTCGCAGTTTTGACAAGTTTTATCGGATTTTGGGACGGTTGATCTGGTTTGTAGAACAGCAGGCCCCGTGCCAAGATTGGGGCCTTTAGGATTAATTTTGATGGAATAAATGGGCCCAAAGAGTCAAAGGTGCTAACATAACCCAGTGACCATCCAAAATTAAACATTGTTCAACAAGGTCCAGGGTTTGCCATACGGAGACCTCCGCCTGCTGAGTACCATGGCGAATACATTCAAAATCTTTTTAACCTTTTATTAAATATACAAAAAAGAAGGATCAACAGTTAAAGCATTTGAATTGTAAAGGATTAAATAAGGCTTTCATTTTAACAACATCCCTTGTTCCCTTTCCCGTTAGCTGGCGAGAATCTTTAGAAGGAAGATGCCCCTTGTTTGACAGCCTCTTAGATGGTATCAAAAATCTTTTTGAGGATGAGAGAAGAAGTAGTTGAGAAGGGCTGCAGCTGTTGTTATTGCTGTCGTTATTAAACTCTGATCCCCTTTCCCAAGAAGACAAAACAAGACAACCACACACAAAAGGGCAGAGAAAAGAGCAGCAAAGAGAAAAATGCAGCTTCTCTCTCTGGTGTTGACTAGCTTTTGCAACCTCACTCCTAGAAAGACCCAGGCCCAGCACACTGTCCTATCAGCTGCCTCTTTCTGATCACGGGCTTACAACAATGTTGCAAATTAGACAGTCTTGGCTAGCTCAGCCAGACTCTGATTAGACAGAAGGCAAAAGGAGAAGGGTAGAAAAGAGAAGAAACAAATTGGGGATGGAAAAGAACACAAGGCAGGGAGGGATGACAAAGTCTCACATCCTCGGTGGTATTCAGGGTTTAGCCAGAGCCAGTGGAAGGGGTGATATTGTCTCTCTGGCCCAGCATGGTCAGGACATCTCTCAGGACTAAGATGAAAATGTTTGGGAGTCACAGGAGACCTGGGGATGGCAGCCAGGATGGTGAAGCTCACACCTTCCCCTTCTCTCATCTTTTAGCCAGCCAGCGTCACAGTTGCCAGCTTTTCCCCCCAAAGTCCCTTTCTGAAGACCCCAAAGGGGAAGCGACGGACGGAGCAGCCCGTCCTCTCATTATTTTGTCCACCAAGTCAGCTAGTTTCTGACACACCAGTTTTGGTTCACCGATTTCTGGTTCTATACGTTTCTTGTTGACCCAGCATGAGATTAACGCAGTTCTTGAATTATGTCGGGAAGCCTTTTTGTTGGGAGTAATTCAGCCTTACTGGCTCACTTTTGTCCCTTTTCCCATCAACTGTTGTAGTTATCAGTTATTGTAACATATGATGAACTCACACTCACTTTTCACTGTGGAGCTGACAGTCAGGGTAAATTTGTAGGCCCAATTATCACAACAGGCCCCATTGCGGACCATGAAAAACAGTCCCTGTCCACAAGAACTTTTGGTCTAAATAGACAAGACCGACAAAAGAAGTATTACTGCCCGCCTACTGATGGGGGAACTGAAGCCAAGACAGAGATTAAATAATTTGCCTAGCGTCACACAAGGTGTCGGTAGCAGCCAGGAATTGAAGTCAGATCTCCTGAGACCCCAACCAGTGTTTAACCATAAGACTAGCCATCCCAAAGGCGAACAGAACCTTTGTGTAAAGTCTGAAAACTATAAATAGCTTTTTTCGTCTTGTAAACCATGTCCATTCGATGTGGCACTCTGTCTCCCTCTAGTGGTGGCTAGGCCACACTGAGGTTGATGAGCCTGCCAGAGCTGTAGCTAAGAGGTAGGTCTCTTAGTTCAGGTGGTAGAGGCTCCTGCATAAACACTTTCTTGTCCCATGTTTGATTCCAGCCCCTAAATTTCCAAACAAAATGTTCGTTTTGAACTGGACAACAGGAATTTTTTATCTGAAAAAAATGTCAATATGTTTTGATTTGCCAATTTCAAAACTTTTTTCTTAACATATTTTCAAGTCAGGACAGTTGTTGATCCAGACCCTGCTTTGTGAACAGTTTTCGTTTTGATGAATTGGCATTTTTTGACAAAAACCCTATTCGCCAAAAAATTCCCAGCCAGCTCCACCAAATGCACTAATGGACATAGGCACTGAGTTTCTAATCTGCCAGGGGGTCCTCCCCTCCGGCTCTGCCAAGGCCATGCCCCCACACCACCAGTTCCCCCAATGCCCCACCTCCATCCTGCTTCTTTCCAGCCCCGCTCTGCCCCCGCCCTACCTCTTCCCCGCCTCTTCCTGCCCCCACTCCGCCTCTTCCCTGCCCAGTTCCACCCCTCCCCCAAGCACACTGCACCCTCGCTCCTCCCTCCTTCCCCCCAGCGCCTCCTGATGCTGCGAAACAGCTGATCTGCTGCAGGCGGGAGGGATGGGGAGGCACCGATCCATGGGGCCACAGGTGGGCGGGTGGTTCTGGGAGGAGGGAGAGGCATTGAGAGGGAGAGGTCTGGCGGTGGGTGCAAGGCACCCACCATATTTTCCCTGTGGGTGCGCCAGCCCCAGATCACCCACAGTGTCAGTGACTATGCTAGTGGGTGTAGGAAGGAGTAGAGTTTAGAGGATGAGGGAAACAAAAATAAGACCAAGAGTTAACCTAGGCTAGCTATGGACCTGATCAAGATCGCACTGAGGTCATTGCAGTCTCACCATTGACTTCAATGGGGGTAAGGTTGGACCCTCTCAGCACAGCTATATGGTTTCCAGCTGAGTTCACCATTGCTCCTGATTTATACCAGTGTAAGTGAGAGGAGAATCAGGCCCTAAATGATCACAGAGTCAGGCACTTGGTTATTACGCTGATCTCATTTCCAACGATTGGGCCTGGTTTTCCTCTCTCATGGGTGTAAATCAGGAGTAACTCCAGTGGAGTTACAAGCATATAGAGATGGGTGTCAATCGGATTAGACTCGGACCCTCTGTGTTCAGCATCCTTTCATTCGCTCCACTCTGGGACTTTTCTAATTCTGCCAAGCCCTTTAAGAGTTAACTGAACGCAACATTCAAGGCAAGGAAATACTGTACAATTTATGTTTATGATGTCTTGGCCTACAGCCAAACTAGCATAAATGCACCTGATCTCAGAATAATACTCTTCATAGCTTATTTTATTTTTACAGTAACGATGAATAATAATACCAACTTGCTTTTACATAGCACTTTTCATCAGTAGACCTCAACCCACGTTACAAAGGTGGTCAGTTTCATTGTCCCCATTTTAAAGATCAGCAGGTGAGGTAAAGTGAAATGCCCCTGGTAAAGCTGGGAATAGAACAGAGGTTTTCTGAAGCCCCAGCCAGTGCACACCCCACTAGGCCATGCTGCCTCCAACTTTGGGGGCTTATAGAAGTACAATATAGTATTCAAATTAATATTTTCATATAAAAGTTGAAACAAAATGAATCAACGATGCCCAGATAGAGGCTCCAAGTAGACCTGAGCGAATAGATTTTTTTCAGCTCATTAGTGAAATGAAATAATACAAGGGGGGGGAAATGATTTGAATTGAAACTGAGTTTTTTTGTTTGCTTGTTTTTCTCACCAAAATGAAACACTGGACAAAATGTGTTAAGGTTGAACAAAATGTGCCAAATCAGAATGACATTTCGGTTCAAAAATGTTGAAAAGAACCATTTGGACATTTCTGAAAATTTGTTTTTCAAGGTTTTTTTTCTGGCCGAATCTTTGCTCCAAATGCAATCCAGATTTGCATATAGTTTCGGTGTCCCAAAAAAAATGCATTTTGGGGCAAACTTATTGTGCGCCAAAAAGCTTTCTCCCAGCTCTAGTTACAGCTAACTGAGCAGAACCTTCTTGCAAGAAACAAGCAAATCAGTCACGCTTGTAATGGCTGAAGTAAAGCCAACAGATGTTGTAAAACCCTGCGGAGAATCACACCCTGTACATATGCTAGACTAAAAAGCTCAGAAACCTTCTCCCCATGTAGGCAAAAGTGATTAAGAGGCAACTTGATCACAGTCTATGTATGTGTACCTACAACAGCAGATGATTGTTGACTGGAGAGGGCTTTTCAGTCTAACAAACAAAGGTTTAACCAGTGCCATGGCTGGAAGTTGAAGATAGTCAAACTCATATTGGAAATAGAATGCACATTTTTATCAATGAAAGTAAGTAGCCTTTGGAAGAGCTCTGCAAGGGAGGTGATGGATTCTCCATGAGTTGTGGGGCTCGATTCTCATTCACTAAAGCCCTTTTTTACTGCCAGAGCAGTGTAGGGCCTTAGCCCAGCTGAGAAATAGGCCCTTTAAATCAAGATGGGATGTCTTTCCAAAAGACATGCTCTAGCTCAATCGCATCTTATTGGGTGCGACGCAGGAATCGCTGGGGGGAATACTCAGGCATGTCTGATGCAGACCAGACTAGATCACCATCATAGTCTCTTCTGGCTTTAAACTCTAAAGGCTTGGTTCTCCACTGCCTTGTGCAGTCATTGACATCGGTCAAATGCTACTATTCTAATCCGGTGCATTTTTCACACACTGGATAAATTCATGGAGGTTAAGTCCATCAATGGCTATTAGCCAGGATGGGTAAGGAATGGTGTCCCTAGCCTCTGTTTGTCAGAGGGTGGAGATGGATGGCAGGAGAGAGATCACTTGATCATTACCTGTTCTGTTCATTCCCTCTGGGGCACCTGGCATTGCCACTGTTGGAAGACAGGATACTGGGCTAGATGGACCTTTGGTCTGACCCAGTACGGCCATTCTTATGTTCTTACGTTCTTACATCAGGCCCAAATGCTCACACAAGGAGCCAAGCAGAAGCCAGGCTGGGGAACCAGAAAACTCTGAAAATAACCACCCAGCAGAGTGTTATAAGAACATAAGAACGGC
>NW_020664462.1:2641522-2678227 GCF_002925995.2 Terrapene triunguis | reverse complement strand
GACCCCGCCTCAAGGGCCAGCTCCGCAGCTCCCATTGGCCAGGAACCCCAACCAGTGGGCGCTGTGGGGGCGGCGCCTGTTGGCACGAGGGCAGCACGCACAGCTTCCCTGGCTGCCCATGTGACAATGACTTGTTTATATTGCTCTATACACTGAAATGTAAGTATAATGTTTCTATTCCAATTGATTTATTTTATAATTATATGGTCAAAATGAGAAAGTAAACAACTTTTCAGTACTAGTGTGCTGGGACACCTTTGTATTTTTATGTCTGATTGTGTTAGCAAGTCGTTTTTAAATGAGGTGAAACTTGGGGGTACACAAGACAAATCAGACTCCTGAAAGGGGTACAGTAGTCTGGAAAGGTTGAGAGCCACTGCTCCAGGCTACACTATCTCCCTATTCAGGAAAGGCAGTCTAAGCCCTGGTCTACACTGGGGGGGCCGGTTCAACCTAAGGCCTGGTCTACACTAGGACTTTAATTCGGATTTAGCTGCCTTAATCCGAATTAACCCTTCACCCGTCCACACTACAGAGCCAGTTAATTCGAATTAAAGGGCCCTTTAAATCGATTTCTGTACTCCACCTCGACGAACGGAGTAGAGCCTAAATCGATTTTGTTAATTCGAATTAGGGTTAGTGTGGACGCACACCACCGAATTACTGTGTTTAAGTTAATGGGGTAGTGTGGCCGCACACCACCGAATTAATGTGGTTTAAAACCGAATTAAGGTGCTTAGTGTGGCCGCGCACAATCGAATTTATACAACCTGTTTCCCAAATTCGAATTATCTAAATTCGGATTAATCCTGTAGTGTAGACATACCCTTAGATACGCAACTGCGGCTACGCGAATAGCTTAGCTGAAGTCGGCATATCTTAGGTCGACTCACCTGGCCGTGAGGACGGCGGAGAGTCGACTGCTGCCGCTCCCCCGTCGACTCCGCTTCCGTCTCTCGTGAGCTGGAGTTCCAGAGTCGATGGGGAGCGCGTTCGGGGATCGATTTATCCGCGTCTAGACAAGACGTGATAAATCGATCCCCAATAGATCGATCTCTACCCGCCAATCCGGCGGGTAGTGAAGACCTGCCCTAAACCTTTTTGACTTTGAGTAGGACTCAAGCAAAGTCTTAAGGGCTCTCCCTAGCTAGGGAGAGCAATTACTAGTTAACTACTTAACCACTGACCCTCTTTTCTTTTCCTTTCTTTCCCCCCCTGAAATTGGAATTCTACCTAAGGAAATTGCTTTGGTGGTGGCATGAACAGCATGTGGTGCTTATTAAAACAGAGGCAAAGAAATGAGATTATGTTACTCGGTGGTGGGTTTTATTTTTTCCGGTAAATGTTCTCGTCTGCACTTGTGGACGATGGCAGTGCGTGGGGAATTCTTTGGCAGTGCTAGCACACGCCACTTCAACACAGATTGTTTCACTCTGAGCCTTCAGCTAACTTTGCTCCCTTTGCTTTAAATGCTACTTGCCTTGATTTTTATTTCCTACGAGGACTTTACGGGGTGAAGAAACGGCAAAACAAGGACATCTTAATTACATCCCACTTTTTGTTTTCCTTTATTTCTCCTTTTGTTTTACTTGTCTCCAGACACTGAACAAGTTTAATAGCTGATGTAACTGGGAAAAAACTAATAAACAGAATCATTTGATTAAAAAAATAGCAAAGGCCAACCTAGTTTGGCCAAACTCTCTAAAAAGCTCCATTAAAAATGATCTGATGTAGGTTATGGAAAGAATTTCCTGTCATATATTAGAAAGTTTGGATAGGCGTTATCGGAGATAGCAGAAGAATATCAGCAATGGAAAGGGACTCATCAGACTCCCGTTAATTATTATTTATTCTTTGTATTATCAGCGGATCATGGAGCCGGGTCCCATTGTGCTAGGCGCTGTACAAAAACTATACCATTAAAATCAATGGAAAGATTTCAGTGGAATGGGAGTAGTATCAGACCTTTATAGCAGAGGAGAGGGAGCCATGTCTGTTGGATTCTATTCCTGGCACTGCTGAGGCAGAGCATGACCGTGGGCAACGTTGCCTAACATACCATGCATCAGTTTACCTGTCTGTGAAATAGGATTCTTAATACTGGCCTACACCAGTACTGGGGCATCAGAAGACTTCGTTAATATCTGCACCTTACACTGCCTACCATGGCTTTGGGAGAGAGCACAATAGATCTCTGCGTTGGCAATTTACAAACTTAGGTACCTGAAGTTAGGCTTCTAAATCCTTACTTGGGTATTTAGATAAATGGCCTGATTTGAAGAGGAGTTCAGCAGCTGCAACTTGGATTGGGATCTGGGGCTGCACAGCACTTCTGAAAATCAGGCTGCTTATTTCAGTGCCAAAAAATGGATGAAGGTGCCTGCCTTCGGGTATTCAAGTTGGTAAATTCTGGCCTGTATTTATCTCCTGTTCTGAAAGGAACTAGCGACACAAGAATTGCTAGATTGGGTCAGACCAGGGGGTCCTTCTAGCCCAGTATCCTAGCTCCGACAGAGCCCAGTACCAACTGCTTCAGAGGATGGTGCAAGAAATGTTAGAATAGGCAGTAGTGGGATAACCTGACCCTACAAGATGTGTCTTCCTGACCCCCACTAGTTAGAAGTCAGCTGAAGCCCTGAAGCATGAGGGTTTCATGCTGAGGTCATTCTGATCTCTTCCAGAAGCGAGTTTCACGGTCACAGGCCAGTAACCAAGAAAGCTCCACCTCCTGCATGCACATGTCTGACTCTGGAGGCTGACCTCTCCATCACTCCAGTGGAACATAGCTGTCGTGAAAGGCAATGATCATGCAGGGTGAGGTGGTCCCTCTGGGAACTTGGGCCAATCCTCTGCAAAGCTTTGAAGATGAGGCCCAAAATCTTGATTTTTTAAGACCGGTAAAGTGCTTTGAGATCCTCAGGCAGAAGGTTCATTATAGGTGCAAATTAGTACTATGATTACATAGAATTCAGAAAGGACCTCAGGAGGTCATCTAGTCCAACCCCCTACTCAAAGCAGGACCAATCCCCAGACAGATTTTTACCCCAGTTCCCTCAACAGCCCCCTCAAGGGTTGAACTCACAACCCTGGGTTTAGCAAGCCAATGCTCAAACCACTGAGCTATCCCTCCCCCCTGCAAATAGTTTCATCTCAAAATGATCCTTTTTCAAGACTAGAAAGAAAGAAAAAGAGAAAGAAAGATCTCATAGGGCGCAAAATAAAAAACAGCTACATTCAATTACTTCTTCAAATATGACTGCCTGAGGCATTGCATTACGTGCTTTACTAAGATCCTGATACCTCACAACCACTGAGGTCCCTTATATCAATGGAAAACTTCCCCAAACAGAGGGAAACAGTTTATTATAGAGAGAGCATCTACAGCTGCAAGCAAAACCAAGTAAGAAGATTGATCAAAGGTCTAGGAGAACAATTCTAATAGAGATCCATGAGAGGATGGTGGAAGTGGGAAGCAGGGGGTGGATAGCTGCTGATCAAAGCTCGGAAACACCGTAAGGAGGGGGAACCTGGTTAGGAAATCGTTCCTGCCTTGGCAGCAGGCAGTTCTTCTCCTGTCCTCCGAGCAACGGGCATGAAAATACATCAACGGCTTTATTCAGAAAAGAGGGGGGGGGGATCATGTTTTCCTTCCATTACAGTTTAACAGGAGTGCTCCCAATTATTCTTTACTCTATAGCCAGGATGTGCCTGTGGTATAAGGCCTCAGATGTCATGGTGCCGACTGTTGATATTTATTAACAGCCACCAAATATAGCGGCTCTCTCTATAACAGTAAAGATTCCATTTGTTAAAAAAAAAAAAACACCCTGTGTTAGAAGCCAGTTTGCTTGGCTAAGCACTTGAAGGTCAGGAAGTACTTGGTTAAGGTCTTTATGATGAGAGATGAGCAAAAATTTTCATCCAAGCCTTTTTTCGGTGGAAAATGCAGACTCGGTGACACGAAACAGTCAGCGAGTTCATGTCCGTTTTGCCAAATTGTTTAGGGGGGGGGGAAATCTGAAAAACAAAAACTGTTTTAAATGTCTCAATTTTTCAGTTTGAAACAACTGTGTGTTTAAAAATGTTCCTTTAATTGAAAAGTCACCAACACTGAAAAATGGTAAAAAAAAGAATTGAAAGGAGACGTTTTGAAAAGATTAAAACGAAAGAGTTCCTTTGAACCCAAACTAATTATTTTTCAACTTTTCAATTTGTCAATAATTTTTTAAAAATTTGTTCTCGGGCTAACCCAAAATATCCCCCCGCCCCCTCCCCAAAACTTTTCAAAATTGCCAATGACATGAAAAATCTACTATTGGCCCAGCTCTGATTATTATTACTATTGTTGTTGTTGTTGTTTCTATTGTCGTAGGGCCTATAGATCTCAGTCATGGCTCCATTGTGCCAGGTACTGGACACGCCCGCCACCCCAAAGAATCTCAATCTAGTCTTTACACAACCGGAGTACACAATACACAACCAGAGACCAGCCACAAGCTGCCTTACATAGCCGCGCAAGTTAGTAACGGGGTGTGCGGTGTTCCTTTCCTTGCATGGGCTGCCCGTATGACAAGCCATAGTGCCGCTGTTCCCCTTCCCACACAGGTGGGCAGGGAGTGAGTGGAACTTTGACAGTGCCACTCCCCTACAAAGGGCCAGCCGTAGGGTGACCAGACAGCAAGTGTGAAAAATCGGGACGGGGGTGGGGGGGTAATAGGAGCCTATAGAAGAAAAAGCCCCACATATCGGGACTGTCCCTATAAAATCGGGACATCTGGTCACCCTAGCCAGCCGGCTCATTCAAGCTAGCATGGTGTGGAAAACCAGCTGTGCCAGGAAAAGGGCTGGTGCAGATTAATCCACCCGGAAAGCACGATACGGCCCCATCTCTGTTCCTGGGTCAGCCTCGTTATGTGGGCCCCCCTTACTCAGGGAAGGGAGCCAGGCGCCAATCTAGCCCCAGATGGGGAGGAAGGGTGAGGACAAGACAAGAGGTGAGAATGCGCATGTTAAGTCACAGTGATCTCCCTAGTCCCCTGGCTACCTCACTTCACACCCGCCGAGCGCTCCCCTGCTCTGAAGGAAAAGCCGCTTATGGCTGGATTCTGTCACTTTTTGCCTGGAGCTGGAGGTAGGGTGACCAGATGTCCTGATTTTATAGGGACAGTCCCGATTTTGGGGTCTTTTTCTTACATAGGCTCCTATTACCCCCCACCCCCGTCCTGATTTTTCATACTTGCTGTTTGGTCATCCTAGCAGAAGGAGAGATTCAGGGCCTTTATTCCGCAGCCTTAATGTTGCTTGTGTTCATCTGAAATATGTGATGATCTATGCCCAGAGTTGTCGCCTTTCAGACCAGCACCTACCAGGCATTGTGGAGCCCCAGAGCAATTTCCTGCTTGACCTCTTAAACCCTGTACATTAAATTAAATCAACACTCTGGCTCTCCCAGCCTGGCAGTGGATCAGCAGGCTTGGAAATCAAAGCCGACTTCAGGATATTCAAACAGCACCGGTAACGCCCGTCCATTTCATTGCATCTCTGTGGGTTCAGCTAGTGGAATCTGCTGCAGCAATCTGCACTGAGCCTATTCATTGTGTCAGTGGGGGAATGTTTTTTTTTTCATTTAAAAAAAAAAACAACCCAATCATCATAAAGAAAAGGAAGAACAATGCACGGGGCTCCTCATCCCGACCCATCCGCGGGTGCTGTGCAAAGGGTATGTAAAGGGATCTCTGCGGCTGAAATGCAGCCGTTCTGCAATGGAAGGCGATCGCCATTCGGTGCCAGTGGCACCGAGCAGTAATGCTGTAGGAGAGGAATGGGGAATACAGTCGAGTGAAGCATCTGCAGTGAAGATTATATTCAATAAATTCAGGATGCAGTACTGCAAAGGCTTACATGCATGTAGAACTATAGGCCCACGAGTAATCCCACGGAGGTGCTTGGAGGCAATGTGGCCTTGTGGTTAGGACACAGAAGTGGGAGTCAGAACGCACAGGTTCTAGTCCCGGCTCTGCTTGTGACCACTTGGTTACTCTTTGCCCATCTTGTCTATTTGGAGTGTAAACTCGCTGGAAATACTATGTAATGTGTACAGCACCTAGCGCAATGGGGCCTGTGTCTGGTTTGGGGCCTCACAGTGCTTTGCTGTGAAACAAATAATAATGAACTCACTCCTCCAAAACACAGAAGCTGGCTTAGCTGGCAAGTGGAAGGATTCCTGGGTATGTTTGGGGGACAAGGCTGGGGTGTGCATAGGCCCCCAAAGATCCATAACTATCTACATAGCCCCTGTTTAGAGCAGCCCAAGGGTTTCCCTGCTCTATGCTGGGGACTAGGACAGGATGCAAATGGGGCATGAGGGTGGCAGAAGCTAATTCGTTGTTTGCATTTCAGCCTATCTCCAGTGATAAACTGCACCTTGGATGTGGCGTATAGTAAAATGGTCATCAAGGCATTAACAGGGTGACTCAGAGTATTATGAGCTGGAGCCATGCAGCACCCCCTCCCTTACTGCCTGTTTAGTTAGGGTATGTCTACACTACAGGATTAATCCGAATTTAGATAATTCGAATTTGGGAAACAGGTTGTATAAATTCGATTGTGCGCGGCCACACTAAGCACCTTAATTCGGTTTTTAACCACATTAATTCGGTGGTGTGCGGCCACACTACCCCATTAACTTAAACACAGTAATTCGGTGGTGTGCGGCCACACTAACTCTAATTCGAATTAACAAAATCGATTTAGGCGTTACTCCGCTCGTCGAGGTGGAGTACAGAAATCGATTTTAAGTGCCCTTTAATTCGAATTAACTGGCTCTGTAGTGTGGACGGGTGAAGGGTTAATTCGGATTAACGCAGCTAAATCCGAATTAAAGTCCTAGTGTAGACCAGGCCTAATGTGCATTTTCCCTACACGTTGTGGGTGTGTAGTTGCATAAAGCAGCACGTTCCCAGCCTGTGGCACTGTGGATCAAGAGCATCTCTTGTGCACCTACCGCCACCTTTACAAAGTTGGCAAGGAGGAAAAACACAAGAATGGCAACTTATGGGGAAATTGAGGCTTTCAAGGCAGCAAACGAGGATTGGCAGCGAGATATCGAAAGCCGGCACCACAGAGAACAATTTTTCTTCATGTCTATAGCAGTAAAAACCCTTCTCCCTCTTATGGAGCATGTCACAACCTCAGAAGCCAGGAGACAGATGTTTAGAAGACCTGCAAAAGATCTTAACAGAGCAAAACCAAACATTATGGTAGCATCACGTTTCAAGTTTCATAGCAGACTAAGGCGGCAAGGTGAAAGTGCAGCTGTAAATGGGGAGTCTCTGTCACTTGAAGTCTTTAAACCATGATTTGAGGACGTCAGTAACTCAGCCAGAGGTGAGAGGTCTATTATAGGAGCGGGTGGGTGAGGTTCTGCAGCCTGCGATGAGCAGGAGGTCAGACTAGACGATCAGGATGGTCCCTTCTGGCTGTAAAGGCTATGAGTCTTCGAGCTGTGCATGTGACGGAGCTAAAAAGAATGTCATTTGACCAGCATCTGGAGCCAATGCCCCTCTCACCAGGAAATCCTTATGGCTTTTGGTCTGAAGGCTCATTCACACCCTACCACGGTGAGTTTCAACCTTTTTTCATTTGCGGACCCACCCAAAAATTTTGAATGGAGATGCAGACCCCTTTGGAAATCTTAGATATAGTTGCCGGACTGCCAGGGTCTGCGGACCACGGTTTGAAACCCACTGCCCTCGCATCACAAAGGGGCCCTGATTCAGTGGGAAGGAAGAGCGCCCCCTGCTGAGCTGTGCTCAGATTTGTTCCAAAGAGAACTCCCCTTGCGCTGCTGTTGAGTGGAACAACATCTTCCCTCTCAAACTAAGTGGGACAACCAGCAGGAATTCTCTCTAAAGCGAGGTGCCAGCATGCGAGATGAGCCGTCTTGCATAAAATCCTTGGAAAATAAACCAGAAGAGTTGAATGGGAACCAGAGAAGCAGTATTTTCCCTTGAACCGGAACTATAACGTTGTCCTACCTATTGAACCTGAACTGGAACTGGTTACCGGTTAAAATAAAAGTTCCGCATCTTTTAAGCTCAATATTTTAAGAAACAACTGTGATCTTATTTTGATTATAAAACAAGACGTCAAAACAAGCCTGTGCCAGCTCCCAGAAAGGCCTTGAAGACTAGAAGGAGGCCAGCCCACAAGAGTAGAGCAGGACAAGGGAATCTTGGAGAGCTGCCTGCACATGACATGAGGCAGAGATAGATGAACCATCTCGGAGACTCCCCCTAGGGGAGAGAAGAGGTGAGATGCTCCCTGGTCTCAAAAGTTAAAATCATAGAATCATAGAATCTCAGGGTTGGAAGGGACCTCAGGAGGTCATCTAGTCCAACCCCCTGCTCAAAGCAGGACCAACACCAAATAAATCAAAATAACTCCTCAAGCCCCAGGAAAAAGGAAATAGCTGCCCTTTAGACAGGCCTCCTCCCACCAGCCCCAACCCCTGGGGCAGGCCCTCCTCCAGTTACCCCACTTGAGGCAGGGGCCCCCAGGCTCCAAACTCAAATTTATCCTCTCACCGCAGAGGTCCAATTTGACAGAGCGACTATGAGAAGATGTTATTTTAGTTCACTCAAACAAATCGTTCATAAAAAAGTCATTGGGTTTATTTAACAAATACAAAAACCCAAAGAAAAGCTCATGTAAAGTTAAAAAATAAAGAGTCAAAAATCAAAATACTTGAATCTTTTTCCATATGATAACTATCCTTACACCTCTTGTCAACTGTCTGTAATTGACCATCTTGATTATCACTACAAAAAATGTTTCCTGCTGATAACAGGTCATCTGAATTAATTAGCCTCTTAGAGCTGGTATGGCATCTTCTCTGTATGTATATATATATACTCTTCTTATATGTTCCATTCTACGCATCTAATGAAGTGGGCTGTAGCCCACGAAAGCTTATGCTCAAATAAATTTGTTAGTCTCTAAGGTGCCACAAGTACTCCTGTTCTTTTTGCGGATACAGACTAACACGGCTGCTACTCTGAAACCTGTCAATTTTAAGTTTCAACTCTCTTTTCTTGATTTTACCTCCACTAAGATTGAAATTTGATCTGAACTGGTTCGAAGTGGGGGGTTTTTTGGGGGGTGGGGTGGGGAGGCAGGGCTTGAACTGGAATGGAACCCAAACACACTGAATGCAACTGAACCTGAACCAAAACAAAATAAATACCTTTTTCGACTCCCTGAAACAAACCCAGCTATAGGAAACACTGCTAAGTAAAGGTGACCTAACGTAGAGTTAAATTCTCTGCTGATGCAGCTTCAGTGACTTTAGAGGAGCTAAGCCAGTCAACCCATGAACCATTGTAGTCAGGTGTCTTTGAAGCAATTCAGTTCTATCCAGCTTCTTACACCGAGCCCATCACCATTGCATCTGAGCAGCTTCCAAGAATGCATTCGGCAACGTGTCATGGTTTATTCCTTCCCTCTCCTACCCTCTTCCCAGAGGGCATTTAAAAGATGGTTCGCCCGTCTAAAAGGATTGCCACTGGGAAACACATGATAAAGGTATATGGCGCGGCAACCCGTGTTTTAAACACAACTATGGAAACAAGCCTATAAAAGCGACAGACGCATAAGCACTGACATTTGCAAATGATTAAGGCGCAAGCGTGATCTCAGGCCTGGGAGATACGGTTCCGTTGTACTTGTCGGATTCAAATGGAATATATTGGAAGCCAAGCAGCCAGCCTTCAAATAAACCCCAACATCTAGGAGACGGGGGAAAGAGAGAACTGGAAATTTCCGTCTTGGTTTTTAAAGTGAAAATCAATGTCAATCAATGGAAGAAAGCAGCAATAAACACCATATCCACCTGCTATTTACAAGAGGTGTTCTCCCAGTGGTGTTATTCAGCGGGAGACCTGTCAAAATAAAACCTGTGCTTAGTGCAGATTTCAGTGCTCTGGGGACAGCCTCTGATAGTATTTACCTAAATCACAGAGTGATTTACCGGCTCCAAAAGTGCACTGGGTAACAAGGAGAAAGGAGAGTTTGTTTGACCAAGCGATTGTGAGACTGCTTGCTCCTTTTGTTTTCAGCATAGGCGGCAGGTAGCAGGATATCTCAGATGGGGGCCCGTAAAACAGCCTGCGATGCATATTTGTTTCTGGCTAATATTATGCGTTGATTTACACAGCCCCATAGACATGCAGGCAGTAAAACTGACAGATCCCTATTCAAAGGGTGGACACTGTTATAGCCAAATCTGGATCACTTTAGTGGTGTCAATGGACCCCTTGCAGGCCATGGGAGCACTGGAGGGCATCTGATGAGCCGGGGTTATCCATCAGGGCCCGATTCAGAGCCCATTGGGGTGGATGGGAGGCCTTCCATTGACCCCAATGGGTTGGTTCAGGCCTCAGGGCCTGCTTTTGCAATCAGATGTAAGCAGAGTCAGGATGAGCTCTACCCTGACATCTGGTGGTGAATTATGGCGAGTGTGGAAAAGAACTCCAAGGGCGGATCTTGTTTGCATAGGCACACCCACACGCCTAGCATGAGCCCACAGCAACCAAAAGTGGTTACTTTGGCTGGTGTGGGATCCCCAGTTTCTCTGTTATTGGGGCAGGAAGAATAAAGTTTTGTTACCCTGATTCTGTGAATCAAGGCCAGTGGAACTGTTGTATGACAGAAGGACTGAGTGAATCCATCACCATTACTTAAGTAGCATTTGCTTGTCAAGGGGCATGGGTTACAAAACCCAGTGAATTGAGAGAGGTTGGGGGCAGGTATTGGTACTTGGTGGTGTGGGGCCCCTGCGTGAGCCTGAAACACCAATTGCACCTTCTTCTCTCTTCACTGTTGAATGTCAGAGCTAACTTTGATTCCCTTAGGAGTCTAGTTACAGGCTGCTGAGCTGAGTTCACTTTGGGCCACTAGTGCACCAGCACTGGGGCTCCCCTACTATGAGCTGAAATCACTATGAGCTGAAATCACAAAAGAGCTAAAGTTACTAAGAGCTGAGATCACTGAGACTGTGTTAACTAGTGGGGGAGCCTGAATTGCTAAGCGGCTGGCGGAGCAGTTTGCGGGGACGGCTGGAGGAGCAGCTAGCCGAGTGGAGCCTCGCGGGGACGGTTGGAGCAGAGCAGAGCGGAGCTGAGCGGCTCATAGGTCGGTGAGCGGAGCGGAGCAGAGCAGCTGGAGGAGCAGCTGGCAGAGCGGAGCCTTGCGGGGACGGTTGGAGCGGAGTGGAGCCGGGCGGCTCACAGGTCGGTGAGCGGAGCAGAGCAGAGCAGTTCGTGGGACGGCAGGAGCGGCTCACGGGACAGCAGGTGGAGTGGAGCGGCTCGTGGTGAAGGCTGCGGCGGAACCCCACGGAGAGGCGGCCGGTTGGTCTCGGATCACGTAAGGTGCCCCTTAACACCCTGCGCCCCTCCCCCCTGAACTCTGGGGCTGCACTGACCAGGGACAGAGACTTTGGGGGGTTGTTGGACTTTTGGGACTTTGGTGATTCTTGGGTTGCTGGACCCAAGAGACTTTGGGGTTGTTGGACTTTTGGGACTTTGGTTGCTGGTTTCAAGAACCAACGGGAAAGGACACGGCCCAATTTGCTGGGGTGGGTCTTCGCTCATGGTTTGGTCTATGAACTCTAGTTGTGGTGTTTTCCCAATTTAATGCTATGTCGTTTACCTCATGTTATTAAACATTTTTCTGCTACACCGAGGCTCTGTGCTTGCGAGAGGTGAAGTATTGCCTCTTCGAGGCGCCCAGGGGTGTGTGTAAGATTTTCCCAGGTCACTGGGTGGGGGCTCGAGCTGGTTCTGTGTCACGCTGTTGGGAAGGGACCCCTATGTACTGAACCCGGCCCTTGCTGCTATCACTTGGCCTGGCAGAAGGGTTACAACCCATTTAAGTGATCTTGATATTTTAACTGGTTTTAGCCACGTCATGTTCTTTTGAGCTGGTAGAGCAAGGCTTGTAGCATTGCTGGAGCCTGGAAGCAACATGGGCCCAGCTAGGGTGACCAGACAGCAAGTGTGAAAAATTGGGACAGGGGGTGTGGGGTAATAGGATCCTATATAAGGAAAAGACCCAAATATCGGGACTGTCCCTATAAAATCAGGACATCTGGTCACCCTAGGCCCAGCTAACAGCTCAGGCACTGTCTCTTCTTAATCCTTGCTGTGTTTATCCAGAGTTTGCTTGTCTGGACCCACTGTGTTGCCTTCCTGTTAGCTTCCTAACAGCCCTGCTGCTAAACTAAACCCACACACGTGTGCAGTAAACAACCCAATAACCCAGTGTAGCCACAGAGTAACTGTCCCAATGAGCCAATCACATACAGTATTCAAAGCTTATCACAGCTCAGCCCCTGCACCCTTCAAAGCCTCATCCTCTCTGCTAAGGGCCGAGGTACCCATCAGTCCTGCGCCATTCCCATCTCTTGTGAAATCAGAAGATGCCAAGGGAGAATCAACCACTTGAAACGGAGGCACGGGGTCTCCTCTCGGCACCCCTACACATCCCCATTGAAAAGCAGTTACCACTGCCTGGCAATGTTATTTCCACTCAGCACCCAGAATGCCGTGCAGTTCCAAACCCTTTGAACTTTATTGCTCCCATAAAAGCATTCCCCGGGTCGTTTTAGGATATATGACCGCCCTTGGAGGTGTTCAATAAAACGCTGGGTGGGTGGCAAGCTAGATGAACTTTGTAAAATGTATGTAATTTATGGGACGCAGATAGAGGGGCCTGGCTGGCTCAGGGGGTTGGTAAATCGGATACAGGAAAGGTGTTCAACTCTAGGCAACGCGTAATAGAAAATGACAAGAAGGATCATGTTTGGAAGTGAGCAAAATGCCAAATAGTGTTGGTTCTGCCTATAAATATGTCTTCAGAATTGTCACCAGGTGAAAGACTGTCAGACACCGGGGAGGGTCCAATTCTTCACCATTCAAGGCTATGTCCTAGGGACAAATTCTAGGTGACACAAAGTTAAAACAAAGCCCCTTCTTTTATATACAGCTTCTCAGAGTAATAAATATCCACTGTTTATGCTTCATACCTCAACAGACATCCAAAAGTTACTAAGGAACTAGAACAAGGAGTACTTGTGGCACCTTAGGCCTGGTCTACACTGGGGGGGGGGTCAACCTAAGATACGCAACTTCAGCTATGAAAATAGCGTAGCTGAAATCGACGTATCTTAGGTCGACTTACCTCGCATCCTCACAGCACGGGGTCGACTGCCGCTCCCCCATCAACTCCGCTTCCACCTCTCACCGCAGTGGAGTACAGGAGTCGACGGCAGAGCAATCAGGGATCGATTTATCGCGTCTACACTAGACGCGATAAATCGATCCCTGATAGATCGATCACTACCCGTCGATCCGGCGGGTAGTGTAGACATACCCTTAGAGATTAACAAATTTATTTGGGCATAAACTTTCGTGGGCTAAAACCCACTTCATCGGATGCATTCAGTGGAAAATACAGTAGGAAGATATACATACACAGAGAAAATGAAAAAATGGATGTTGCCATACCAGCTATAACGAGACTAATCAATTAAGGTGGGCTATTATCAGCAGGAAAAAAAAACTTTTGTAGTGATAATCAGGATGGCCCATTTCCAACAGTTGACAAGAAGGTGTGAGTAACAGTAGGGGGGGAAATTAGCATGGGGAAATAGTTTTACTTTGTGTAATGACCCATCCACTCCCAGTCTTTATTCAAGCCTAATTTAATGGTGTCCAGTTTGCAAATTAATTCCAATTCAGCAGTTTCTCGTTGGAGTTTGTTTTTAAAGTTTTTTTGTTGGAGTATTGCGACTTTTAGGTCTGTAATTGAGTGAAATAATAGAATTACAGGCCAGCCAGAACAATTCCACTATACAATTCTCTCCGTCTGCTCTCTCTCTCATTCACTCCTCCCTCTGTCCTCCCTAGAAGACAGTTCAGTATGGAGTGTCAAGGTTCAGAGTATGCCGACCCTATAGTCAGAGGCGTGACTGCAGCACTGCCGCAGCCTCACTGCTGCTGTTGTTCAAGCTAGCTAGATCAAAGTTGGCATGGGTGTGTCAACATGTGTGACACTCACACCTCTCTGACTGCAACGTCGACATATCCACTGTGCGCCAGCCCCTGAGCTAATGTTAACCAGCCTAGCTCCACTGTCGTCAATGGAGCTGAACTGATTTATACCAGCTGAGGCTTTGTACATCTGCAGAGCTGGATCGACGCAGAGCCCAGCCAATAACTCCAGGCTCATCATGATTCTGAGAGGGCGTCCTCCCAGGGTCCCAAAATAACCGTCAGAGCTTTCACAAGGTGACACTGAATGCATTGGGATGACATTGCATCTGAACTCCTTCAGGGAGGGGAGTTCATGAGGCTAAGCGACTGGCCCCCCGCATTTGGAAGGTCGTTCACAATTCTCTTGACATTCCGAGAGTCAGACTAGAATCCGGCTCACTTTGAGGGGCTAATTGGCAGACAAAGCAGTAAACGCTTAATTTTGTCACTACATTAAGTAGAGGAGGTTTTGAATACATAGAAGGAGGCTGAGCAATTGAGTGATAAGTTACAATATTTAGAGTCACTTGGACCATAATCATATTTAAATGACGACCAGTTTTAAGAACCTCGTTTTCTCATCTCATCTGAATGACGGCACTTGCTGTCCAAGAGGGGGGACGTATTATGAAAGCCAATTTTCAGAACAGACCTGTGCTTTATAGACGCACGCAGGCAGGCCAGGTTTACATTTTAACATTTTACTGGAAAAACTATGTTGGTTAAGGGTATGACTTGGGATTGTTCTTTTTTACAACATAGTTATGCCAGTAAAAGCTCTTGAGTAGGTCACCAAACTGGCATAAGCGATACCAGTGTTTAAATAGAAGGATTCCACCCGGCTAATACATTACTATATCTGTACCAGCAAATAGAACTGGGCAAAATTGTTCACACACACATAAATTGGCAAAGAAAAAGCAGATTCAGTGACACCAAAATGTTTCACAGATTCGTGTCCATTTTGCCACATTGTCCGTTTAAAAAAAAAAAAACAAGCCAAATCTAAACATTTTGTTTTGACTTTTTCTAAACAAAAGTGTTTGATTTTTTCGGTTGGAAACATCTTCTGGTTTCAAAATGTCCTTGAAGTTTATCTTAAAAGATTCCAACACATTTTAAAATTGGCCAAATCAAAATGAGACAAACCTCTTCATTTGACCCCAAATGAAATATGTCTGGACTTTCTGAGCCATCAAGAATGTTTGGTTTTGGTTGGACCACAAATTAATTTTTTTTCCCTCCAACTTTTTGAAATTGCCAATGAACTGAAAAATTCATTTTTCACTCATCTCTGTCAGCAAAGCTCTTTAAGTGCAGGCTTCGTCTTAAAGAATTGATTCATTTTGGTTCCTTGGAATACTTCCTTTCCTTGAATGGAGTAGCGAGGAGGAGCATGTCTCACTTGTCTGTTTCAGAGTAGCAGCTGTGTTAGTCTGTATTCGCAAAAAGAACAGGAGTACTTGTGGCACCTTAGAGACTAACAAATTTATTTGAGCATAAGCTTTCGTGGGCTACAGCCCACTTCTTCAGATTCACTTGTCTATGTGTATGTTCTACAAACCAAGGGAAGAAAATGAGCCTATTGCACGTTCAGGGTCAAATCCTAAACTGGTGTAAATTATTGAATCTCCTTGGATTTTAATCACACAATTTACTCCAGCTCAGGATCTATCCCCCACCCCATTTATTGAGGTTGCAAAGCTCTGTTGAGTAATTTCCTCACACTTGAAGATTTCTTTGATTGCCGTCATCTCACCAGTAAATCCATGGGGGGGTTGACATTGCAGCGTGTTGTGTGTCTCCGCAATAGGGACTTTCAATGACAAACGGACACTTGTTTTCCAGCAGGGAAGAAACACAAGCCAGCAGCTCCCAGAGGAAGGCAAAGAAGCTGACACTACACAAGGGAATGGAGTACCAATGGAGGAGAAAGTATCTAGAGAGCATCAAATGGGATTACTCCTCAGTTACTATAGCAGAATCAAATTTCCTAGCCTGTATGGGCCTGATCCAAAGCCCACTGGAGTCAGTAGGAGTCTGCAGTATAGATTTGTACTGTGAGGAGGGCAAATCTTACCCTAAAGTCTCTAGAACTGAGCTGCCTCTCAGGGGCGTAGCTTTCAAAGTGGATGGAAAGGTTATGGGTAGGGCCCTACCAAATTCATGGCCATGAAAAACACCTCACGGACCCGTGAAATCTGGTCTCCCCTCATGAAATCTGGTCTTTTGTGTGCTTTTACCCTGTACTATGCAGATTTCACAGAGGAGACTAGCGTTTCTCAAATTGGGGGTCCTGACCCAAAAGGGAGTTGCAGAGGGATTGCAAGGTTATTTTAGGGGCATCACAGTATTGCCACCCTTACTTCTGTGCTGCATTCAGAGCTGGGCGGCCAGAGAGAGGCAGATGTTGGCCGGGCACCCAGCTCTGAAGGCAGAGCCCTGCCAGCAGCAGCACAGAAGTAAGGGAGGCAATACTATACCAGGCCATCCTTACTTCTGTGCTGCTGCTGGCATTGGCTCTGCCTTCAGAGCTGGGCTCCCAGCCAGCAGCCGCCGCTCTCCAGCTGCCCAGCTCTGAAGGCAGTGCCGCTGCCAGCAGCAGCACAGAAGTAAGGGTAGCAGTACTGCAAGCCACCCTACAATAACCTTGCAACTACCCCCACACACACACACACACACACGCGCAACTCGTTTTTGGGACAGGGACCCTACAATTACAGCACCATGAAATTTCCGATTTAAATAGCCGAAATTATGAAATTTGCAATTTTAAAAATCCTATGACCATGACATTGACCAAAATAGACCGTGAATTTGGTAGGACCCTAGTTATAGGCCATTGAGGGACTCTGCACTCAAATACCAGGGTGATGGGCCATAGTATAACACCCTGCAATAAGATAGGGGGAGGTAAAAGCCATTTCTATTTCTGACTGTCCCATCTTAGCCCTAGTGGTCTTGGGCCTGCATCTCATTTGCATTAAGTATCGGGGGGTAGCCGTGTTAGTCTGTATCCACAAAAACAATGAGGAGTCTGGTAGCAACTTAAAGACTAGCAGATTTATTTGGGCATAAGCTTTTGTGGGTAAAAAACCTCACTTCTTCAGATGCATGGAGTGAAAATTACAGATGCAGGCATTATTGGTGCCAGTATATTTATGCCTGCATCTGTAATTTTCACTCCATGCATATGAAGAAGTGGGTTTTTTACCCACGAAAGCTTATGCCCAAATAAATCTGTTAGTCTTTAAGGTGCCACCAGACGCCTCGTTGTTCATTTGCACTAAGGCCGCCTCACACTGCGTTGGCAGCATAAATCATCTTGACACCCATTTTAAGGATCCTTACCAAGACTAGGGCAGAGAAAAGCAGCCTTCGTATAAACTGAGGCTCAGGTCCCTTGTCTCCAGGAGAGGACAGCGAAACTGTGGCTGTTGGGCCAATTGTCATTTACCCTAAAGGTTCTGCAGCAGCATAACGTACCTAGCACAATGGGCTGCTACAGTAATATAAATAATAAATCAAAGGCACCTTCAAGGCAGCATAAATACAATTTGCGCTTCCTTTAATGACCTTTTACACTGCTGGAGACGTGCATAGTGTAATAAAGGCACAGGCATTATTGTGGGGGGAGGGATAGCTCAGTGGTTTGAGCATTGGCCTGCAAGACCCAGGGTTGTGAGTTCAATCCTTGAGGGGGCCATTTAGGGATCTGGGGCAAAAATCTGTCTGGAGATTGGTCCTGCTTTGAGCAGGGGGTTGGACTAGATAACCTCCTGAGGTCCCTTCTAACCCTGATATTCTATGATTCTTCTAATATTTATCCTTCGCAACAGAAAATTGTCTTTGCCCTCCTGTGTTTTACAACGGCCATTCTCTTGTACGTGCGTTACAGAAAATGTGTCAACATCTTGCGGCTGGTTTGCTAAATACTTTAGACTGATGGGAAAGAGTCACAATTGATTTTTAAAAAAATCTAACTCCCCCACCCACCCAGCCCTCCAAAAAAAAAAATACATCCAGTTGTTTTAAAAGCGGTTCCCTCTTCAGTTTTCCAGTTAAGCCGTGTCGTCGCTAGGAAAAAGGTCAGTGTAACCCAGAGTCTTTAATTCAACCTGCTAACTCGTGTGACTCCTACAAACTGCCTTCACTTCACTTGGATTTTCCCTCATGTTAGTTAACTATAGATTCATAGTGTTTTAAGGTCTGAAGAGAACATTAAATCATCTAGGCTGATCCCCTGTATATCGCAGGCCATTCAATTTCACCCAGTTAGCGAACTCATGTTAAGAACACACCTTTTTTTCCTAGTGAAGACAAGGCCGTAGAGGCTCAAAGATCAGGATAAGCACAAATAAGCTACACACAGGTGAGCTAAACCTTGGCTTGCTGGGCTAGGATTTAGGTGGTTTTAGGAGCGTGTTATATAACCATGCTCATAAAAGCTCCCTTTTCACACCAGCCAGGGAAGCCATGTTAGAACCGTGCCAGCAACCACGGCATCTAACCTCAGTTGCAGCTAGGCCCATTTCTGAGCCAGCCTGGGCAGCGCATCAGTATAAAATGTAAAGAGGTGCCAATGGGTGTGGGTGTCGGGGGGAAGAAAGCATTGGAAAAGCAGACGAGATAGCCCGAGAAAGGCGGAAGAAGGATGTCATTAAGAAATAAAAGCCACAAACGGGAATTAAGGGGGATGTTTTGAGAACTTAAGGGGGGGGGGGGAAACACCAAAAGAACTGAACATCTCCTGGTTTGGTCGAGAAGCGCTGCACAAAGACGGCCTTTTTGGAAGAGGAAGACAAAGCGCTACCTTTTTCTGGAATTCGAGGATAAAGACGTCTCTTTCTGGGAATTGTTTACACCTGGACACCAGGGAGCGGATTGAACAGCCAAAAAAGACTGAGGTAACTTTGAAAAAATCCGTACTGGGACTGTGGGTTTTGTTTTATATTATTTGTTTATTTAAATACATAAAAAAAAATGAAGCAGCTAGTGTATGGAGAGATTGAGCTTCGGGGGACCAAGGTACGTTTTTAGGTTAGTGGTAGCACTATTTATCATTTTAAAGACAAATTTTGATTACCCTGATGGGAATTCACGTCTTCGGGGAAAGCTGCCCAGTTGTCATATTAATCATTGCGTTTAGTGTTTTCATTAGGATTTTGGTTTTTGGTTTAGTTTGGGATATTCATTTTTACCCCCTTTAAATTCAGCTTCCACTTGCCCGGGGGCTTTGGCCTAGTAATCTTTACGGAATGTTTTTACTCCATTCCCCTCCAAGGCAGGAGTTTTATGAAGGTGATTACCTGTTAGTGCTGCTGTACTTCAGGGTCTGTAACTCCTTCCATGATCGGGGACCTACATTCAAGTGCTTCTTTCTTGGAAGAAAATTAATGCCAGATAACACTGAACATTTACTGTATCAGCTCTGGAGCACAGGGTATGTATGTGTGTGTTAGTAATTCATAGGTTTTAGAGGCCAGAAGGAGCCATTGTTATTATTAATAATAATAATTTATTTGTATTCCTGTATCACCTAAGAGCCTCAGTTATGGCCCAGGACCCCATTGTGCTCTGACCTTTATTATTATCTAGTCTTACCAGTATGCTCAAGTGAGTAGGTTCCATTGAAGTTATTGGAACTAGTCACCTGAGCAAAGTTCATGAATTCACAGACAGGACCATGCTGATTGTCTGGTGTGGCCTCCTGCATTACACAGGCCAGAAGTTTTCACCCACTGATTCCTGCATCAAACACAAAAACTTCTTGCTGAGGATAATTAACCCTTAAGACAACTTATCAAGGGATGTAAAGGAGTCTCCATCACTCTAAGTCTTTAAATTTAAATCTAAGTTTGAATGTCTTTGGCCATGTCTACACTATGGGGGTAAGTCGACCTAAGTTATGCAGCTCTAGCTATGTGAATGAAGTAGCTGGAGTCGACGTAGCTTAGGTCGATTTACTGTGGTGTCTACACCGTGCTGGGTCGATGGGAGATGCTCTCCCGTCAACTTCCCTTACTCATCTCGTTCCTGTGGAGTACCGGAGTCGATGGGAGAGTGATCTGCAGTTGATTTAGCGGGTCTTCACTAGACCCGCTAAATTGACCCCTGGTGCATCGATCGCCACAGCATCGATCCCCGGTAAGTGTAGACATGCCCTTTCTAAAAGATATCCTCTAGTTCAACCACAATTTATTGGGCTGGATGCAAGAATCACTGGTGAAATTATTTGGCCTGAGTGTTATACAGAAGGTCAGACTAGACAATCATGATCCCTTCTATAAATCCATGAACTTTCCTCAGATGACTACATCCATCAACCTCAATGGAATCTACTCACCTGAGCAAATTGACTCACCTGCATGTTTGCAAGATGAGTCCCAAAATCAGGCTTGAATAGAATGACTCATCTGAGCCAAATCAGATGTATATTTGTGTATGGAAGACAGGGCCCTTTAGGCTGCAAACTCTACAGGGATCTTTTTATTTTGTTCAAAAACTTAAAATTAGAGCTGGTCATAAAATTTTCAGTGGAACAGTTTTCCACCAGAAAATTCAGTTTTGTCAAAATTGAAACATTTCAAAGGAGCATGTCCATTTCCAACTAAAGTTTAGCTGGAAAAATGTTGAATTTTCTCATTTTGCTTTAATAATGTTCAAATATTTTATTTTGATACGGTAAAAAAAGTTATTTTTAACTTTATCATTTAGATTCATTTTGGTTAAACTTTTATTTTATATTAAAATATTAATATTCATACTATCCAATACTTATATGTTATATTTGATATTAGATATTATATTATATTATGAAGTTTCAACATTATTGGAATGAAACATTTTTATTTTATCCAAATGAAACGAATCTGACATCAAAACAAAATATTTCAGCTTTTTTTAATCTAATTATTTTTTGAACTTTCTGTTCTGTGAGAAAATTCCACTTTTTGTTCCAATTTGGAACCAAACCAAATTTTTGGGAAGTTGGAATATCCTATGGAATGGAAATTCTGTTTTCTGACTGGCTCAATAAATAGTCAATAGCCGTTGCAGGAGATATAGGGTGACACACACACACACACACACAGCATGATTTGAGTGTGATAATGAAATAAGCAGCCTGCCACTAGCATGTGGATTTGGTTATTTGTGTTGATTTGACTAATTCGAGAGCTATTGAGAAGCTGTTGAAGCCAATGGGAGTTGGACATCTAACCTGCTGAGGTGCTCTTGAAAATCCCCTTTGGTGCCTATCTGCATGTAACCCACCTGCCAGATGGTGATGGCAGAAACAAGGGCCAGGTTCCATATCTAGGCGTTCATCTTACCATCATAAAACACAACGGGCTTGAACCCACGCCCAGAAATCTGGGAAAACTAAATACCACCCCTGGGTGCCTCGGAGAGGCAATACTTCCCCACTCACAAGCATCAAGTCTGTGAGTAACAAAAGAAAAGTTTTATTAAGAGCAGAAAGAAGCACATCATTTATTTGGGAAAACACCCCAACAGTGACTCAAAAATAAGTAAACAATAGTAATGTACCAGTAAGTAAAACACCTGCCCCACAGTATCTGGGGCAGTAGCCTTTTGCCTCAGTTTCTCACTTTTTAGGGTGTGCAAGTCCAATGGGTCAATGCCCTTTCAACACACCTTTGCCTTTTCCCTCTACTGCACCCCACTCATGGTGAGTTGTTTGAGATCAGCAAAGTCCTAGAATTCAGGAGCCCGTTCACCTCGGTTCACTTGCCTCCCGCTGCTTCCCGCAGCTCCCATTAGCTAAGAATGGCGACATAAACAAAATGTCTCGCGGCCCACCAGTGGATTACCCTGATGGGCCGTGTGCTGAAGGTTGCCGACCCCTGACCCAGGCAATGTAGGTGTGTCTATGCAAATACAGTCTGCTCCTGAGGTGTTTTCCTCCAGTTCACCAATAGATGGCAGGGGTGAGCTTATTAAGACCCTGGCTTACATGCATCTTTAGGCACCTAAATACCTTTGTAAATCAGACTCATAGGGTGTGTCAACACTGTATCTGGGAGCCAGCCTCCCAGCTCAGGTTGCCAGACTCATGACAGCGGGGCTAGTGTGCTTGAAAATAGCTGTGTAGACATTGTGGCTCAGGCTGGAAGGCTTGAGAGTCCAAGGTCCAGTCAGACATCAAAGCAGTATCTACACAGCTATTTTTAGCTACAAGTGCAACTCTATCGAACCGGAGTGAAAAACTCGCTCCCAGATGCAGTGTAGATGTAACCAGCGTGTAAATTGGTCAGTATCTTTTTTACCCTGTTCCATCAAATGAAGACAAGAGGTCACTCCGTAAAGTAACTAGGGGATACATTTAAAAGAAATTAAAGGAACATCCCTCCAAGAAGAATGGATAAGTCAATAGCCTATAAATGTTGAATGCTAATCTAAAACTTGTGTGCACCTCACAGTGGTGTTGTGAGGATAAACATATGAAATATTGTTGGCACTCAGAAATAGGGGGCATATGCAGAGGTGAAAGTAAGCCTGTACGGTATGGCGTTACCAGCAAGAGCCAGTATGCCGAGCCAGACTGGACCAGCTTCCGTGGCAGTGATTTAAAGGGCCCGGTGCTCCGGCCGCTGCGGGGAGCCCTGGGCCCTTTAAATCTCCGCCGGAGCTCTGGCAGCCAGGCTCCCACGGTGATTTAAAGGGCCCGGAGCTCTGCGGCGGCCAGAGCCCCGGGCCCTTTAATTCACCCCTGAGCCCCAGGGCTCCCAGCCGCCTGTGCAGCTGGTCGCTCCAAGATGATTTAAAGGCCCTGGGGCTCCCAGCCACAGCCGGAGCCCCAGGGCCTTTAAATCTCGAAAGGCCCCGTCTCTTCCGGTTGAGGTCATGCCTCTTCCAGTTGAGGCCAACGCCCCCGCTCAGGACTGCGGCGTACCGGTAAGTCCTTTAAGTTACTTTCACCCCTGGGCATATGAAGTACCTTAGACAGATAGCTGTAGAATCACATAGTAAGAAATTTTTCTCCAAAGAGTGTACAATGGAAGGCTGGGACTTTCAAAGGAAACTAAGGGAGTTGGGTGCTCAAATCCTACTGAACTTCAGTGGGAGTCTAATTCCCTTAGGGGCTTTTGAAATTCCCTTCCTAAATATACAAGACAAAGAAGGGAAGTATTTGACTTATGGGAAACTAAAGCACAGAAAGATTAAGGGGCAGTCTCATAACTTTATGGAGTGGTATCCATGAGGTAATTGGAAAACCCATCGTTCATTCGGAAGACAAGTCTGGGGAACACTAGGAATAGAACTTCATTTATTTGGGTCCCAGTCCTGAGGTTTAACCACAAGACCATCTTCCTGTTTTACTGCGCAGTGAGCCTTTGACAGCTGTTTTTATGCAGGGTTATCAGCATCTAAAGACCCATTATTAAGTTACAGTTTGTTCATTTATAGTATGTCAAATGTTTGTGTGTTAATTTACAGTCAAGGTCATGTTGATAAGAAGCATGGCTGAGCAACCAGTCATGCAGATAAAATTAAAGGGAGCTTGGATAATTAAAGGCATGTGCATTAAAAATATCACGGACCAAATTCATCATTGGTGTGGCTTGCCACCAGTGATGTCACACAAGTTTGATTTAATTATCACTTTTTTTACACAATGATTGATCTTCCTGGTTTTGAAAACCACGCTGACTGTGAATAGGGATTGTGTTTTAACCAAGGCCTTGCACAATAATAACCTCGTTACATTTGATTCCCAATTGTACCTCATTCTTAGCAACATGGTTGAATCTCTCATTTCCTTTTTTCATTGCAGCTGCTAAGAGTTCTACGTCAAGATGGATTTTTTTCCCCCCTGTAGTAACTCCCACATTCATTTTCTGATTAGCTGTGACATTTGCGATATACCCTATGGATATGTAACCCATACCGGCTCAGAGTGGCACTCTGTTCCACTCTAGTGGTGGCTAGGTCAGGTAGAGATTGATGAGCCTGCTGCAACCTTGACTAAGGCCTGGTCTACACTGGGGGGGGGATCGATCTAAGATATGCAACTTCAGCTACTAGAATAGCGTAGCTGAAGTCGACGTATCTTAGATCGACTTAGAATTACTTACTTCGCGTCCTCGCGGCGCGGGATCGACGGCCGCGGCTCCCCCGTCAACTTTGCTTTTGCCTTTCGACGTGCTGGAGTTCAGCAGTCGGCAGGAGAGCGATCGGGGATCGATTTATCGCATCTACACTAGACGTGATAAATCTATCCCCGATAGATCGATCACTACCCACCGATCCGGCGGGTAGTGTAGACGTACCCTAAGAGAGATATATCTTTTAGCTCAGGCAGTAGAGGCTCATGCATTAAGCTCAAGCGGTCCCAGTTTGATCTCTGCTGCTGACACCCCTCGTTGGGTTACACATATGTTATCTCCCCTCTACTAGCTACAGCAAATGACATTTGCCAGCTATGTGTCTATCTGAGCTACACAATGACCTCACTCATCTATTCTGTCAAAACCAAATCCTGGCCTCATTAAAACCAGGGGGAGTTTTTACTTTGATTTCAGTACAACCGGGATCTGGTTATAAGTAATAGTGAATGCTTTGACTTTTTTGGTTAATGTGGCTGGTAATTACAGTGCATTTTCTCTTAAGGCCATTGTGGACTCCTTCTTCTTGACTTCAGTAATTTGCTTCCTGTGCCTATGGAAGATTTCAACAGATGTCGCCTCACCCACAACCCATCTTTCAGAGTGCTTTGATACTACTATGATGGGAACTGGTCCAAACCCCTCACCCAGACAGAACAATAGCCCATGCACATGCCAAGTTTATAAAAGGAGCTTGGAATAAATGAAAGGAGAAAATGGAGGAGATAGGTCAATAAAAATAGTTGGTCAATTCCTCAGCTGGTTTAAATCACTGTAGCTCGATTTAAGTCGGCAGAGTTATGTCGATTGACACCACCAGAGGACACCGGCTCAGCACAGATTTCAAACATTCAGACTTGCTCTAAATTCTCTCTCATTTAGAGATCAGGATAGGATGGGAAAGGGGATATTTAAAACAAGAAAGGGCAAAACACTGGAGAATATACTAAAAAGAACAAACATGCAGTGGCACTGTGTGATGTGGTAGAGAAGACCTAACAGGGCTTTTCCATCTCTAAAGAGCAAAGAGGAACTAGGGAATTATAGACCAGTCAACCTAACTTTGATAGCCAGAAAGATACTGGAACAAATTATTAAACAATCCATTTGTAGGCACTTAGAGGATAATAGGGCAATAAGTAATAGCCAATGTGGATTTGTCAGGAACAAGACATGCCAAACGAACCTTCATTAACAGTGCTACGGACTTAGTAGATGGGGGTGGAGAAGCAGTCGTTGATGTATCTTGATGAGTAAGACTTTTGACACAGCCCCATACTACAGTGTCATAAGCAAAGTGGGCTAGATGAAATTGCTACAGGATGGGATCACAGTTGGTTGAAAAAAACATATTCAAAAAGTAAATATCAATGGTTTGCTGTCGAACTGGGGGGCGGTCCTGCAGGCATCTTTCCTGAATCTGATACTATCCAATATTTTCATTAATGACTTAGATAATAGAGTGCAGAGTATGCTTATAAGATCTGCAGATGACTCCAAGCTGGGAAGGGTGGTAAGCACTTTGGAGGATGGGATTTGAATTCAAAATGGTCTTGATAAATTGATGAATTGGTCTGTAATCAACAAGATGAAATCAAATGAATGGGGAATAACTGGCTAGGCAGTAGTACTGCTGAAAAGGATCTGGTGGTTATAGTGGATCACAAATTGAATATGAGTCAACAGTGTGATGCAGTTGTAAAAAAGGCAAATATAATTCTGGGATGTATTACCAGGAGTGTCGTATGTAATGTCTGTATGTACGTAAAGTAATTGTTCCAGTCTACTTGGCGAGGCGTCAGCTGGAGTACTGTGACCAGTTTTAGGCGCCACATTTTAAGAAAGATGTGAACAAACTGGAGACAGTCCAAAGTAAGGCAACAAAGATGATAAAAGGTTTAGAAAACCTGACCTATGAGAAAAGGTTAAAAAAAATGGGCATGTTTAATTTTAAACAAAGACAACTGACGGGGAAACTGATAACAGTCTTCAAATATGCTAAGGCTGTTATAAAGAGAATGGTGATCAATTGTTCTCCATGTTCTCTGAAGGTAGGGCAAGAATTAATCAGCTAAATCTGCAACAAGGGACAGTTAAGTTCGATATCAGGAAAAAATTTATAAGGGTAGTTAAATCCTGGAGGAGGTTAACAAGGGAGGTCACGGAATCTCCACCACTGGAGGTTTTCAAGAACGGGTTGAACAAACACCTGTCAGGGATGGTCTTGGTGTACTCAGCATGGGGGTATGGACTAGCTGACTTCTTAAGATCCCTTCCAGTCCTACATTTCTATGATCTGCGATTGTCTAAACTCACACCAGCCATATTTGTTACACCAGAAGAAGAGCTCTGTGTACGCTTGAAAGCTTGTCCTTCACCAACCGAAGTTGGTTCAGAAAAAGATGTTGGCTCACCCACCTTGTCTCGCTAATGTTTGATAGTTTGAAACAGGACTACATCAACGTGAACTAGGTACCTTTTAGTTCACACCAGCACATTAGAGGGCACTATAGTTCACATTTCCATAGTCCAGACTACAGTGTCATGTAGACAAATCCACAGTAAAGCAAAATGTCCCACAAGCTGCATCAGTCAAAGTTTGACACATACGGGATTCCTGAATGTATATAATAAACTGGGGCCATCTTAGTTTTACTCTTCCTGCAGCAGATCATTTTTTCCAAAACGACATTTTTTTTAAGTCCCTGATGGGATCCAAAATTAACTTGCAAAGCATATTCCATAAAACTGGGCAGATAAATCATTAAAGAAAGCCATCCTATTTCCTAAATGGAAAGAGAAATGACTTAACAATATTTGTTCATCAATGAGTTCTTAGAGGCTGGGTGAGATGAGAGGTAACAAGAAAACACCCTCTCGACAGCTAGGTAAATAAGCTTCTTCCTCTGCAGCTACCAACATTCACGGTGTTTGGGGTTTGTTTTTTTATTTACTATGTAATTTATGGTTAAAAATTGTTGCAGAGCATCAACATGTCACATGAATATTGAATAAACACCAGTCTTCAAAGTCGTGTAATTTTAGATGCATTTGAAAGATGCCAGCATTTTGCAACTGGAACAGTGAAATCACCACACTCGGCTTGGTTACATATTTAAAGTCATTTTAGAGCTGCTGCCAACAGCCAAGTAGACAGCCTTTGGAGACAAAGACTGAGACCCTCAACTGCTCTCTGCCCACTTTATGCCTGGTAGGGGTCTTAAAGCAGAGTTACTGTGGAAGAAAGTCTACGGCTGCCTTCTTACAAGTAGAACTGGATGATTTTTTTCTCAGCAAATAGTTTCTTCACCCCCCAAAAATGCATTTTTCAGTCAAATAAAACGATTTGTGACTTCGGGTTACATTCAGTGAATAGTTTTGGCCAAATTAAAAAAAGAAAGAAAAACAACAGTTGAAAGAGATGAAACAGTTCGTTTTTGACACTTTCAAAACAAGAAGCTTTGCCTTTTCGTTTTGAAATTTAGTCAGATTTGTGCAGGGGGGAAGGGGAATAAAAGGGGTTAAAAATATGTAATGACATGAAATGAAAAGACTGAGAAAATTCCATTTTGGGTCAAAACACATTTTTTTTCAGTTTTTCAAGGAAAACCTAAACCATTTCAGGGTGGAGTCACCCCCATTTTGATACCTTCCATGGGCTCCTATATAATCATAGAATCTCAGGGTTGGAAGGGACCTCATCTAGTCCAACCCCCTGCTCAAAGCAGGGTGAATTCTTAGACAGATTTTTTTTACCCCAGTTCCTTAAATGGCCCCCCTCAAGGATTGAACTCACAACCCTGGGTTTAGCAGGCCAATGCTCAAACCACTGAGCTATCCCTGCCCCCAATGGGCTGGATCCTATGAGGTTCTGAGTGCTACACTATGAAAGGTACCAAGTCTTCTCGACTCTCGCTGAAGTCAGTGTGAGTTGAGGCAACTGATGGCCTCACTGCATCAGGCTCATGATGATGAACTAGTTGAGCAAATAACAAATGAGCTTCACGAAGACTAAAAAACCCCAGATGTTCAAGATGTGCCTTTGCCAGCCTGGAGCACTCAAGTCAATGGACCAGTGGATGTTTACACATCCATATTGGGAGTGGAGAGAAGATTTTAAACTACCCCAGTCCACTCCTTACCCTGCGCACTTCCCCACATGTGTACACACACAGACCCAAACAGACAAATGCCATCTTTGTACTGTCACCTGCTGGAAAAACGAGTGTTGCAAACTCGATAGACGGCACATGGCCACTCAGCCATGCTCAGGTGCATTTGGAGCTCTGTGATATAGTGAAGCTGGTTTGTTTGTTTCTTATTTAAAACAAGACAGGAGCCCTGGGATGGAAACTTGGAGAGAGAAGACAGTCTAGTGGTTTGTGCACTAGCGTAGGCTGTGGGAAACCTGGGCTCTCGCTCCGCAACAAATTACCCATGGGGCAGGGCACTTCATTTCTCTGGGCCTCAGTTCTTCACCTATAAAATGGGGATCATAGCCGGGTGTTGTGACAGTAAATGCATTAAAAGACTGTGAGGCACCCAGATACTCTGGTGAGGGTCACGTAACTGCCGAAGATAGATAGACTGTAGTACGCTGAGGCTGTTTTGCACATAAACAGCGGTATCCAGGGCTGTGAATCTGGCACTTTTTGCCAGCATTATAATCACACTTGGGGGAAAAAAAAGGATCTTGTACAGGTGGCTTTGGGGTTTTTTTTAAGCAGAATATTAATAATTAAGGAGTAGATTGTGCCTTTAGGTTCAGCACTGAGCAAGGGGCAGTACAGAAGCCGCACACCCCAGGAGGCACCCCCGGAAATGCTGTGGCTCACAGATACCCGTCTGAGTCACATTTCCCTCCCTGCTCCTGCCTGGGAGTTACTGATTTGTTGCTGATCTGTAGCAGCATTAAATTAAATACTGGCCCAGCTGTGCTGGCAAGCAAGTGGGATCAGGGTCCCGGGGAGGAACGGAGTCCCGGTTCTACCCATTCCCTGACCACCTGCTTCAAGAAGGAAGGACGCTGGCACATTTACATCTGTAAAACTGGGGTGTAAAAGGGAGGTTCTTAACCCCTGGTCTGGTTGCAGAGTCCAAAGTCACAAGGCAGCCTTGAATAAATAAAGGGGGGACGGCTCTTTGCAACGGGGAGTAGGCTCACAAGGGCTGTCTTTCCTGCCTGCACAGATCACAAGCCAATTGAGCCAAAGAGCCAGGGCGCTATTCAAAACCCCCGATTCAGCTGCGCACTCCTCAGCTACACAGGCAGATCACCAACCGCCCCGTTCGCACACATCCGACGCAGGAGGTGACTGACAGGTTGAATGGCAATTACAACCCATGCGACCGTTGGCATGTAACTAGAACAGCTCAATCCCTATTCAAAATAAAAGCAATGAAGGGGACAGAGCGGAGGAAAGCAAAACAAAAATAAATCATTTTTGGCTCTAATGAATCAAAGACTGTTACAATCAAAACAACTTTTCGTCTGCAGCCAATGCCTTGGGGCCTCGTTTATCAAAAATTATACACCAGTTGTAAGAGGCGGAGGTCACATATTTGCTGGAAGCTGCAAGGAAAATCTCTTCTACAAAGAAGGCCCTCCTAGTGGCAGAGGAAGCTGGCTGCACAGATGACGGCCATGTGGCTGTATGAAAGAGGCAAGGTGTGCGAGGTAAGAGCTTTTATCGGACCAACTTCTGTTGGTGAAAGAGACAAGCGTTTAAAGTCCACAGCGCTCTTCTTCAAGTCTGGGGAAGATCATCAGAGTGTCACAGCTAAATACAAGTTGGAACAGATTGTTTAAGCATAAGGTGTTAACACATGTTGCAAGAAACCAGTCAAAATGAAGTGGGCCTTAACACGTCTGCAGTCATAGGACAAAGGAATCATAGAATCACAGAATCATAGAACTGGAAGGGACCTCGAGAGGTCATCTAGTCCAGTCCCCTGCACTCATGGCAGGACTAAGTATTATCTAGACCATCCCTGACAGGTATTTGTCTAACTTGCTCTTAAAAAATCTCCAATGATGGAGATTCCACAACCAACCTAGGCAATTTATTCCAGTGATTAACCACCCTGATAGTAGGAAGTTTTTCCTAATGTCCAACCTAAACCTCCTTTGCTGCAATTTAAGCCCATTGCTTCTTGTCCTATCCTCAGAGGTTAAGAAGAACAATTTTTCTCCCTCCTCCTTGTAACCATCTTTTATGTAGTTGAAAACTGCTATCATGTCCCCTCTTAGTCTTCTCTTTTCCATACTAAACAAATCCAAATTTTTTCAATCTTTCTTCACAGATCATGTTTTCTAGGAGGGTTAGTGGGTAATAGGTTATTGTAATGAGACATAAAACCAGTATCTCTATCGAATCCATGATTTCTGGAGTCTAGCAGATTTATGAATTTAAGCTCCCATGCTCATCTTTTGATGGTGTTGTGCAGGTTTCCTTTGAGGAGGAGGACTGAGTGGTCAGATATGGAGTGATCATTTTGTGAAAAGGGTTCACCAGGGATAATAGGATGTTTTTGTCTTTTATCAACTTTCTGTGTGAGTTCATTTGAGAGTGTAATGATTGTTTCATTTTGCCCACATAGTTGTTACTGGGGCATTTGATGCTCTAGATGAGGTATACCACATGTTGTGATAGGCATGTGTAGGACTCATGGATCTTGAAAGGTGGGTTGTGTGGGATACTAATCATTGTAGCAGTGGAGATATGGCTACGGGTTTCTCATCTGTTGTTCTGGCAGGGTCTGGTGCCACTTTGAGTTGGCAGGTCCTGGTCTGTGAGGAGCTTGCTTCTGATGATGAGCTTGGCGAGACTGGAGTTGAGGATCCCAAGATACACAAACAACGGCACCAAGACAGACCCATCATATCTGGCCATGGCACTCTTACTGAAGGCGTATTGGGACTCACAGAAACCATGCTCAAACCACTCACCACACAAAGGACACACTTTCTCCAGGATACAACTGACTTCCTCCAGAAACTCTGCAATATCAACAGCCTCCCTCAGAACACTGAACTTGCCACCATGGATGTCACTTCCCTAGACACCAACATCCCTCACAATGACGGCATCGCTGCCTGCCTCAAATATCTAGAAGACAATGGACAACCTTCAGATCTCCACTCCAAACACATCACCAAACTTGACCATGTCATCCCTCACCCAGAACAATTTTACATTCAACAACAAACAAACACTGTGTCCAAACCTGGGAACAGCCATAGATACTAGGATGTTCCTTAATATGCCAACCTTTTCATGGGGCACTTTGAGAATTTCTGGAAAAATGCAACACAAAACCGATGATAACCTGATATACATGGATGACATGTTCGTTCTCTGGACAGACGACCTAAATTATCATAGATTTCCACCACAACTTCAACAACCATCACCCATCCATTAAACTCTCTAGAACATTCCCACACCAGCATCACCTTCCTGGAGACCATGATGAGCTTCAAAAACAGAACCCTACACACAAATGTCTACAAGAAACTCACGGATCACCACACTTACCTCCACAGATCCAGAAACTACCCCAACCACACCAAGAAATTTGTAATCTACAGCCAGGCACTCAAATACCACAGAACATGCTCCGAGGAGAAAGTCCAGGATAAACATCTTAACACACTTAAAATCACCTTCCCTAAATAAGGACACTCTACCAGAGAAGTAGATTGCATCATGGAATGGGCCACCCTAATTTCCCAAGAAAACCTGCTTCAATACAAGGGGGGGGGGAAACAAACACTGACCGCACACCACTAGTTGTCACCTACCACTCCACACTGGGTATCCATACTCCATATGGGGCATCATCAAACAACTACAACCCATACTTGATGGGGGCCACATCGAGAAAGAAATATTTTTGAACCTTCTCTTCCGGCCTTCAAACAACTCCCCAGACTTGTCAAGCTCATCATCAGAAGCTCACCACAGACCAGGAGACACCAACTCAAAGCGGCACCAGACCCTGCGAGAACAACAGATGCAAAACCTGCAGCCATATCTCCATTACTACAATGGCCATTACTCACCTTTCAAGATCAAAGTAGTATTCCCCTTTGGCGCTACACATTTCCTCCACACTCAGGACATTATCCTCTCACTGTACCATCAAATCCACGGATACAGTCTTGCCATCTTGGATGAAAGCTATATCTGGCTTTCTGAGATCACTCACTTTTATTAACGAGGGCATTTAAAATCCTATTATACCTTTTAATTCCGACAGCCTTGTTCTTTTGACACTGGCCAGATATGTGTGGAATTGTTTCTTTTGCCAGACTGTACCATCTAAAGATAGAGAGTGCACCTGGTCGACCACTTAAGCACCCACCATCTTCTAATTTTTTTTAACCTCCAGGTTCCCTGCATTGAGGTAGGTGAGACATATTTTAACTGTCTTTTTGACAATCACGTCCAAACTATGAAGAACATACACAGGTAACCCGCTTAAAGGTCAATTGTAAAACAATCTGGGTAATATAAAAACTTTTAAAATATCGAAGTGCTGTGCTAGTTTAAGGCAAGCGCTATAGAGTTTATTGTACCAATCGACTAGTTTAACTGAAAAGCTGAATCCATGATTCCTTTCTAAGGCCGCAAATACTTCTCGAATTGTCCAGGTTCAGTATACTCTATAGGCTCTAGACCTATTTTCCAGTTGTCTTTGGGATTAACTTCATGGGTTTTGTGCTTTGGAGGGATTTAAAGTCCCTTGTCTTCTTGATGTTCACTTTAAGACTGGTATATGAACAGAATTTGTTCAAAATTCCCAAATTATCCCTGTGTGGCAGTCACTAATTATTACAATATTGTCTGCAAAGTCTAAAGCAGTGATTTTCCTACCTCTAACCACAAAATGACTTTTCTTTTTTCCAATTTGGACAAGAAAAGACCCAGGGCTGTATTAAATTATATTGTGGATAAAGGATCTCCTTGCTTAACCCCACTATGGATTGGTATTGGCTCGGTGGAATCTTCGCCAACCTGAATCGTTGGAACAATGATTATATAAATCCTTAATTTCAATAAATTCTTCATTGATACTAAATCTTTTTTAAACTGTAAATAATTTGACCGTGCCTAGTTGAACCCAAAACCTTGCCTAAATCCACAAAGGTTACATCAACTTCCTCACCCTTATGCTTGGCTCCCCTGCTTCAGATTATTTAAAATAGAAATATTTTCTTCCCGACTGAGCAAAGCTATGAATCCCTTCTCTCTTTTGCAAATCCAAACTGAGCATGTCAAATGGCCTGCAAGAAGTTTTAAATAGATCTTCAACGATAATGGCTTGATGGTAATCGGTCTTCAGGAGGAGAGGATTAAGAGCTCATTAGGATCATGCAATTTTGGGATTACGATGGTTCTCCTGATTTTCCAATGTTCAGGAATTTGAAGATTTGAGAACTGTAAATTAAAAATCTTAGTAATAATAGAAGGATTTAAATTAAAAACTTCCTAAACAGTTACGCTACCTGGACCATGGGCGCTATTTTTGTACACTGCTTCCAGGGACTCTCTCACGTCCTCAGGCAAATCTGGCCTCCTGTGGAGTTTATTATCGCCAATAAATCTGCAGGGGGACATCCAGGAATAGTCCAAAGTCCTACTTTGCCGAGTACCTCTGAGTAGTATTGCTAAAGTTCATTAATGGCCGTAAAACACTTAGAGCCATCGGGTTCTGCCATAAATAATCTGTGCTAATCTTTTTCTATCCTTATCAAAAAATGTTTGGTAAAATTTAACACAAGCCTTTTTGGAAGCATCTCTCTCTCTCTCTCTCTCTCTCTCTTTTTTTTAGACCTTTACAGGTAAAGCAAGTAAAGAACAGCTACCAGGAGGGACTTTACAGCTAACTGGCTGGCTGGGCGTCCATCAAAGGGAGCTATCCCCCCATTTTACTTATTACACCCCCTAGAGTAGATACAGCACACACTGACATAAGGAGTTTTTCTGCCCCGGTAGGAATACCGCCTCTCGGGATGACATGAGCTACGTTGTCAGAAGCACTCGTCTATTGTCACAGCTGTGTTTACCCAGCGGGATTTTGTTGGCATAGCTATGTCATAAATTCTTAGAATCTTAGGCCTAGTGATAATCTAGTTTGTATAAAACAGGCCATAGAACTTCCCCCAAAGTAATTCCTAGAGAAGATCTTTGAGAACGACATCCAACCTTGATTTAAAAATGGTCAGGGATGGAGAATCCAACACAACCCTTGGCAAACTGTCCCAGTGGTTAGTAGACCTCACTGTTAAAAAGTGACACCTCATTTCCAGTCTGAATTTGTCTACCTTCAACTTCCAGCCATTGGATCGTGTTAGACCTTTCTCTGCTAGATCCCATTATCCAATATTTGTTCCCCATGTAAGTACTTATAGACTGTGATCAGGCTATTACCTTAGCCTTTTTGATAAGCTAAATAGATTGAGCTGCTTGACTCTGTCACTGTAAGGTAGGTTTTCTAATCCTTTAATCATTCTCATGGCTCTTCTCTGACTCTCTCCAATTTATCAACATCCTTCTTTAATTGGTGACACCAGAACAGGACTGAGTATTAGAGCAGCGGTACTACCAGTGCCACATAGAGGTGGTATTTTTCACACCCTGGCCAACGTAACTACGTCAGTATAAGTTTTAAGGGTAGACCAAGCCCTAGAGCCTGACAATTCATCCTTTTATCCTGCCAGTTTATCTAAATTATCTCAACTCTTCCATTGTGGATACCCATTGACCTACCCAGTCCAGTCTAGTATGGAGGTGATGTCTCAGCTGAAGACATTTATGGAAATCTGACCTTTTCAGTTGACTTCAGAGATTTGGAAGGGTTGATGTCGGCAAATCAGACGGTATGATGCTCTCACATCCTTTTGTGGTCTCTTGGGAGAGCCTGGGTGTATAGCTTGGGTTGTCAGAGCTGTAAGTTAGTTGGGCTAGAGACATTGCGATGCCTAATTTCTTCTCTCACCTACTTACAAGTATCTCTATTCCATATATCCTTTCTTGATCCCTGCAGCAAGGATTTCAGAGATATTTCATGCACAGCCGGTGTCTGAAATCTACTCTATTCGATATTTTAGGTAGGTTGCCCAACAGAAGACCCCCATTGGAGAAAGGAGGGAAAAGGGGGTCCTACCCCGAAGAGGGTATCGTGGAAGGAGAGCCCAGTCTCATCTCAATCCCCCTGCCAGGGCAGGGCCCCCTCACACACCTGCTTGTGTTCCTGGGACCTCGGCTGCGGCATCTATCCCATGAAATTCCAACACTTAGCCATGATGCTGCTGTGGTTATTTTTTAAAACCATGATTGACACAGGGCTGTAATGGTCACTCATACCATGGTGCCACCAGGAACTCCCCTGGATCTCCAGCATCCTTTACACACAGGGCCTAGAAATGATCCAAACAACTCATCTGTAGGACCATGAGCAACTGGCGGCGTTTGCGTTTGCCTCACCCACTATCCGTGCACAAGCTCTCCCTACTTTCCTGTCACGTCTCCTATGAGCCTGACCATCACCTTCACCAGGTGCCTCTGGCGTTGGCGTGCCTCTGCTTGCTGCAGACAACGCGCAACGAATGTAAAAGCCCCAGCAACTCCAGCAAAGGACTCACACCTCACAGCAGAACTCTTTGGGCCATTGCACTGCCCGGAGGCTCGCCCTGGCGCTGCTCGGGAGCAAATTAAACGCCTGGGTGCGTGTGCCACAGGGCAATAAATTCTAACAACTGCGTCAGCTCACGTCTGGCGGAGTCTCAAGCAGAGCTAAAAACCACAGACTTGCCTGTTACTAGGAGACTTTTTTTTTTTTTCCTTCCCAGGTTTTGTTCTTTGCCCAGACAGCTTAAATGGGCCGGGAGTGCAACTGAGTGCTGAGCTTTAACGCCATCAACACTTTGAGCCGTCTAGACAGTGGCGTAGGAACTAGAAATGATGGTTATATTCCTGCTCTCGAACAGCGTGGAGTTTTCAGTTCCGGTAGCTGTGTCAAAAATTAGACTCCTAAGGTGGAGGTTTTCAAAGGTGCAAATGAGAGTTGGGCCTACAGCCCATTAAATCGCACTCCGAAAATCTCCCTCGACCTTTTCCAAAGTAGCTGGGGGTATTGGGGGCGCCCAACCGGAGCCCCTTAAAGGGGCCTGATTTTCAGAAGCTGGGGGCTCAGCACTTTGTATAACTAGGCCCCTGAAAGGGGTCTTAGGTTGGCATCTGAAAGCGAGGCCTTGAAAATCACTAGTCACTTTGGAAAACTTAGGCCTTAACACCCTTTTTATTAAGGATAGGTCTACACTGGGGGGGGGGTTGACCTAAGATACGTATACGCGAATAGCGTAGCTGAAGTCGGCGTATTTTAGGTCAACTTACCTGGCCGTGAGGACGGCGGCGAGTCGACCGCTGCCGCTCCCCCGTCGACTCCGCTTCCGCCTCTCGCTGCAGTGGAGTTCC
>NW_020664462.1:2614731-2636522 GCF_002925995.2 Terrapene triunguis | reverse complement strand
CCTCTGCCCAACCTTTGCCGACAGAATGAGTTTGCCGTCTGAAAAAGGTTCAGTTCCAACTAACTTAGGTTTGAAACAATGCTGTGGTGCCTCCGCATTTCTGGCATCTGGCTGGACCCAAAACGTTGCCAGAAAGGCAAACCTGGGGGTATTTCCAGACCAGCCAAAATCCAGAATTATTAAATCTTGCAAGTATCAGGGGGTAGCCGTGTTAGTCTGTATCCACAAAAACAACAAGGAGTCCGGTGGCACCTTAAAGCCTAACAGATTTATTTGGGCATAAGCTTTCGTGGGTAAAAAACCTCACTCACGAAAGCTTATGCCCAAATAAATCTGTTAGTCTTTAAGGTGCCACCGGACTCCTTGTTGTTTTTGTCAATCTTGCAAGAGGTCCAAAGTGCCTAATGGCCTAATCGTGCAAGCTGTCCAGCGTTGCAATGAAATTAATGGAATTCTGCATGAGTCTGCTCAGAGCCCCTTGCAGGATCCGGGCTTAAAAATTCACGAGAAAAACAGCATGGCCCCGGCTCATTAGCAAAAGAAGAGCATTTAGCTTGGGAAATCTTATCGTTGGGGATGAAGTTCTCTCACTCTATAATTACAGGACTCAGTGGGACATTTGTTGTCATACCTATTTAGCCAGACAATGGGCGCAAATGTTCATCCTCCTGATTTTCGAGTGCACAAAGAGAGCTAATTGCACAGGAATGTCAATGCAGCAAAGAGCGGCTCTGCCAGCTGGGGAGCTAAATTCAGTGCGCTGTCAATTTCAGATGAAATCAATTGCAGCAAATTTGGCGCTGGTGAACGGCGATGAACTGACAGCTCCGGGGACTGGAGCATCATCAGATTTAGAAAGAGAAAAGATCCTCTAGCTGGTTGTCACTCATACTGCAATTCAGCTCCCTCCTACGGCACCTTGGAGCCCAGTCCTGCTTCTATTAAAGTCAGTGGGGTTTTGGCCACTTGTGTGTGGGGGAGCAGGATTGGGACCTTAATAATCAAGCACCAGAGTTTGCTGCAGCCTTGCCCACTTTCCATTCAAACAGAGGAGGATTCTGCTGCAGTGAATGACGCATTTGTGACCTCCAAGCTCTGTTATCACACCTGGGAATGAAACCACAAACACTAAAATCTCCAGCTGGGGCAAAGCGCAGCAGCTCAACCGCCGAGCAAAACAGGGGAAGCAGGGCCCATCACACGGCTGCTCTGATCATTTGCCATCACAAAGCGGCTCGGAGGTAAGGTCCCAGTCTTGATCTTCAGAGTCCTCAACAGACTGGGATACTGGGTCCTAACGTCTCTCCTTCCGTGTCCAGACCATCTCCGGAGCTCCATGGTGACTTGGAAGCTGTCAGCAAGAGGGAGATTGCAGGGGGTGGACGGCACTGCATTCTCAGTGGCCTGGCCCACAGCTCTGGAATTCCCTCCCACTCACTTCGCTGCTGTCATAGAATATCAGGGTTGGAAGGGACCTCAGGAGGTTCTAGTCCAACCCCCTGCTCAAAGCAGGACCACTCCCCAGACAGATTTTTGCCCCAGATCCCTAAATGGCCCCCCTCAAGGATGGAACTCACAACCCTGGGTTTAGCAGGCCAATGCTCAAACCACTGAGCTAGCTCCCCCTGTAAAACCAGAGCCCTCTCTTTGCTATTGCTTTCCCATAGCGATAACGCCCTAATAATAAATACAATAAACTCTCTTTCAGTGAGGGGACAGGGGACGCATATTGGAGAGACGGCCTGTATTTAGAATGTGTCTAGACTAGGCAATTCACACGGGTGTAACTACACGTATCATTATATCGTTTGTATTACAGTTGTACCTCAAGGACCCAACTTAGATCAGGGTGCCATTGTGCTAGGCACGGTCACAGGCAGAACAAGGGACAGTCTCTGCCCCAGAGACCTTACATTCTCAATAGACAAAAGGTAGGAGGGGAAACTGAGGCATGAGGCGGGCAAAGCACTCATCCAAGGTCACCCAGCTGGTCAGTGTCAACGCCAAGACTAAAACTGGCATCTCTCAAATCCCTGCAACTAGACCGTGCTACTCCTTCGATGTAAACGTCTCCCATAGACAACACTGCACTAGGACAAAGTGGGGCATGCACCAGTTTGAATTACCAGGCAACTTACCAACATACAGCTCCTCTGTGATGTTCTCTACTACACCAGTGTAAAATAACTCCGTATAGACTGCCCACCGAGAGAATATGATGTTTAACGGGCACACAGATATTGCAGCAAAAAGTGCGATGTCAGGACACCAATGGGTTCAGCTGCATACGCTCTGACCCGCAATGCTGCTTGAGTTGCTTCAGCACGCAAAGCAAGAGAGCCTGGGTGTCGGAGCTACTCTATGGGGTTAGAGCTCACCCAAGCCAACTGGCAGGTGTCATGTAGAGTGCTAAGCTGTGGGGTGCCATGGATTTGATTTCAGTGCACCGCCCTTTTGCATCCTCAGTGGCCTCTGTTTACAGACATAGCAAATTAGCTCCTCTGCTTACGTCAGCTGGCATCACCCTACTGAAGACAACAGAACTACACCGAGTTATACGAGCTGAGGATCCGGCCCACCTTAAAGTTCATTTCAATGCAGATTGTCCCAGAGGAGACACACACACACTGTGTTCTCTCATGAAGGCCTTAATTTTTATTATTGCTGATTATGTCGTCTGGTTATCAAGAGTATCCGGAGTTATCATAATTAATGATAAATATTTTGGAAACGATCAACTCTCATGCTTCAGGGGATCAAGCTGGTCTCTAACTCTGGGAGTTCAAACTAAGGGTACGTCTTCACTACCCGCCGGATCGGTGGGTGGTGATCGATCTATTGGGGATCGATTTATCGTGTCTAGTGTAGACGCGATAAATCGATCCCCGATCACTCTGCCATTGACTCCGGAACTCCACCGCAGCGAGAGGCGGAAACGGAGTCGACGGGGGAGCGGCAGCCGTCGATCCCGCGCCGTGAGGACGGGAGGTAAGTCGAACTAAGATACGTCGACTTCAGCTACGCTATTCTCGTAGCTGAAGTTGCGTATCTTAGGTCGACCCCCCCCCCCAGTGTCGACGAGGCCTAAGACTTAATGAGAGAGGCAGGGTTCTTACGCCGTCTGAAGCAGCTGGTGCTGGTCACTATCAGAGACAGGACACTGGACTAGACGGGCCTCAGGTCTGATCCGATCTGGAGGTTCCAATGTTGTTATCCAGTGTAAATAAAAGTCATGCAGACCGAAAATACATGGCTGTTCTGAGGATGGAAAAAAACATATCATCAGGCAGTCTCTGGTACAGCAGAGCTGCTAGTCCCAGGCCAGCAAGGCTATCTTGATAAACTGATGGATCTAGTTCTTACCTACTTACCTACATGCCTCCAGCTTCCATCCAGGACACATCACATGATCCATTGTCTACAGCCAAGCCCTAAGATACAACCAAATTTGCTCCAACCCCTCAGACAGAGACAAACGTCTACAAGATCTTTATCAAGCATTCTTAAAACTACAATACCCACCTGGGGAAGTGAGGAAACAGATTGACAGAGCAAGACGGGTACCCAGGAGTCGCCTACTACAGGACAGGCCCAACAAGGAAAATAACAGAACACGACTGGCCATCACATATAGCCCCCAACTAAAACCCAGCGCATCATCAATGATCTACAACCTATCCTGGAAAACGATCCCTCACTCTCACAGACCTTGGGAGGCAGGCCAGTCCTCGCTTACAGACAGCCCTCCAACCTGAAGCAAATACTCACCAGCAACTACACACCACACGACAGAAACACCAACCCAGGAACCTATCCCTGTAACAAACCCCGTTGCCTACTCTGTCCCCATATCTACTCTAGTGCCACCATCAGAGGCTCCAACCACATCAGCCACACCATCAGGGGCTCATTCACCTGCACATCTACTAATGTGAATATGCCATCATGTGCCAGCAATGCCCCTCTGCCACGTACATTGGCCAAACCGGACAGTCTCTAGGTAAAAGAATAAATGGACACAAATCAGACATCAAGAATGGTAACATACAAAATCCAGTAGGAGAACATTTCAATCTCCCTGGACATTCAATAACAGATTTAAAAGTAGCCATTCTTCAGCAACAAAAACTTCAAAAACAGACTTCAAAGAGAAACTGCAGAGCTACAATTCATTTGCAAATTTAACACCATTAATTTGGGCTTGAATAGGGACTGGGAGTGGCTGACTCACTACAAAAGCAATTTTCCCTCTCTTGGTATTGACACCTCTTCATCAATTACTGGGAGTGGACCACATCCACCCTGACTGAACTGGCCTTGTCAACACTGGTTCTCCACTTGTTAGGTAACTCCCTTCTCTTCATGTGTCAGTATAGTTTTGCCTGTATCTGTAATGTTCACTCCAAGCATCTGAAGAAGTGGGTTTTTTACCCACGAAAGCTTATGCCCAAATAAATTTGTTAGTCTTTAAGGTGCCACCGGACTTCTTATTTTTCTAGTTCACTGTGTTTTTCTTCCTCTACAGGACTGTTTATTATAGATGGTAATTTCTGCAAAACATCATAGGTCTCCAGCCACAAGACCTAACGCTTTTAGAGACAACAGTGGACCTGGCTCTTAACATTGGGTTTCAGTTAAATTGCACTCCTCTGCATTCCCGGGAGACATTTTTCAACTCCAAAAGGAATACACTATTTATTTGCAAAATCCCCAAAGGTACGGTGTGGGATTATTAACTACCAACCTGCTAAATTTCAGGTTAACCAGACGTTTTAATAGTTAAGAAAGAAAGAAAGAAAGAAAGAAAGAAAGAAAGATCCTGCATTTAAAAGACTTTGGTAGACTTATAACATGAGACAATAAAAAGCGAGAAATTCTAAGGCTTTAAGTTCCTCCCATGGGATTTTTTTATATTCAAGGCTATACATTTGCATTAAAAATACTTTATAGCTCCACTTGGTGTAGCGTTTACCTGACTATATATCCTTTCTTTATTGTGCCGGCACAGTAGTACAAAGTGTGAACTTCTCTGATTCATCTCCATGAGGCAGTTAACGATGGCTATTTACTGTTAATATTTTTAACCACTTCCCTCTCCTATCTTTACACAACCAGGCTGAGATCTTCAAAGCCTTTCCTTTTGGGACGGGGTGACCAGTACTTGGCACTGCTTTCCCGCGGAGGCCGCACCGTTGATTTATACAACCACATTAGAATAGTCTTTGTATTATTCATCGCCCCATCCCTTATGCATCCGAACATCTTGTTCGCTTCTCTGACTGCGGCTGCACATGGAGCAAAACCTAGAGGATTTGGACATCCGCTTCCCATTCATTTTCTAAAACCTCCGTCCCTAGCCAACTGCAACTCAGATTTATTATTTTTATTACAACTGTGCCTAGGGCGGGGCCAACTGAGATCAGAGGCCCTTTGTATTAGGCACTGTGTAAACACAGCAAAAAACGCTCCCTGCCCCAAAGAATTCCTTGTCTGAACAGACAAGATAAAGATGGGAGGAGAAGGGACTTGCACATGGCCATACAGCAGGTCCATGGCAAAGCCAGGAACAGAATTCAGCTGTCTTAAGTCCCAGGATTGTGCTCTATTCATTGAACCATTCTGCCGTATTCCTCAGATGACTTTCTGATGTCCCATGTGTTGGCAAGGACCCTCACGCTGCAAGTATCTCATGTTTCAAATAATTTACTATTCTGTGAAAGTCTTTTCTGCTAATGCAACTCCCACTTCCCAGAGCAGCCCTGCTGGTTCTCTCCCCCTGGTAAGTCTCCAGCTCATTTCAAATCTCCTCCGCAGCCTCCCTCTGGTTCCGATTTCACCCTATTCTACGTTATTTAAACGCTGCGTAGCACGTCAGGCCATACAACGAGTCGCGCTGCGGTGATTATTCACAAAAGGCTGGATCGTAACCGGACAGTCTGCCCCGAATACGGGGCAGCATGTAGCTACACCAGCCCAATAATAATAATAAGTCACAGCTCAGACTTGCGATGCAAAGTGGATTGAGCAGACAGAGAATCCAGACCCCCTTGAAACTTTCTCCGTGTCACACAGGGACCTTCTTGCACACGGAAGAGTGGACGGTAGCTCTTTTAAGTGCCAAGCTGGTGCATTAACCACAAGGCCATCCTTCCTTTCAGCCTCACGGCTCCATCCCACAAGTACACAAACAGCTCTGCACATATTCTGTGGTCTCCCTTATGTCCCCCCACCCCCACCCCGGCCCGGCCCTGAATCCCTGCTTTTCCCCAAGCTAGTCGACATTGGCGCTTGGGGCAGGTAAAGCAAACGGGCAGCTTTTCAGGCCAAGTTTCACAGTCCCTAGTAAAACTGCATCGCTTACAATGAAAGGACAATGCAGCTTTTAACAGCCTCGGCTAGTTTTGCGCCAAGGTCTCCTATGCACACACTGAAGCCGTCTGGCGCTGGTTTGCGTGTGACAGTGTTACCCGCTCCCAGGTGAGACAGCTGTGGGACCATTTGAGGTTAACATGCACATCCCCCAGGCCCTGGTTGTGTTCTGCCCTGGTATCGACACACTCAGCCGACTCCTTTCCGCAGCAATTTGCTGCCTCTGACGCTTGGCTTGCCCGCCGCTCGCTCTCCCCAGGTTTCTTTCACACGGGATGCGTGGGATTTGAAAATAAACACACGGCGTTATCTGCAAAGCGCGTTCGCCCGGCTCGTCAAACGCATAATTCCTCTTCTTAATGGGAAACGTCGCTCGGCCCAAATATGAGACCTGGCATTGGTAAACAAATCTCTCTCCAGAGGAGACCTACTGATTTCAAGGAGCAAGGGTCTTCTCTGATTAGCACCAGCCAGCTTCCCTCCCTGTCACAGCTCCATGCAGCCTCGGGCTGCCCTCTGTTGGCGTCTGACAAGGTTGACACTTGCTTAATAAAGAATCTTGGCCTCTTTGCTGTTTGGGAGACAGATACCAACCCCCCCGCTCGCCCCTAGCCCCAAAGGAATTGGAGTGACCCCCTGCGAGGGTGTGTGCTACTCACCATAGGATGGCGCCTCCTCCTGGCGGCTCTGGGGATTAGCTCTGCCAGGCCGAAGCCCCTCGTCTCTCTCTTGCTCCGCCTGCAGCCCTCTCTCGCTCCAGGAGCTGCGGCTTCCTCTTTCAGAGTAGCAGCCGTGTTAGTCTGTATCCGCAAAAAGAACAGGAGTCCTTGTGGCACCTTAGAGACTAACAAATTTATTAGAGCATAAGCTTTCGTGGGCTACAGCCCACTTCATCAGACAGGGCCGCCCAGAGGGGGGGAGGCAAGTGGGGCAATTTGCCCCAGGCCCCGGGCCCCGCAGGGGCCCCCACGAGAGTTTTTCGGGGCCCCTGGAGCGGGGTCCTTCACTCACTCTGGGGGCCCCGGAAAACTCTCGCGGGGCCTGGGGCCCCAGAGCTTCTGCTCCGGGTCTTCGGCGGCAGTTCGGCGGCGGGAGAGGCGGGGGTCCTTCCGCTCCGGGACCCGCCACCGAAGTGCCCTGAAGACCTGCGGCGGAGGGTCCTTCCACCCCGGGACCCGCCGCCGAAGTGCCCTGAAGACCTGCGGCGGAGGGTCCTTCCGCCCTGGGACCCGCCGCCGAAGTGCCGGGTCTTCGGCGGCAATTTGGCGGCAGGGGCCCCCTGCCGCCAAAGACCCCAGGCCCCCTGAATCCTCTGGGCGGCCCTGTCATCAGATGCATATGTTCCCTTCTATGCATCTGATGAAGTGGGCTGTAGCCCACGAAAGCTTATGCTCAAATAAATTTGTTCGTCTCTGCCACAAGTCCTCCTGTTCTTTTTGCTTCCTCTTCGTGTCTCTGTCCGCCGGCCAGGTCACTCAGTGGTTTCCCCTTCTGGGGAAGTCCTTCAAAGTCTCTTTCCACCCGCAGCGTCGGACGGCCCTCATATCTGCTGCCCCAGCTCTGCCATTCCTGCCGTAACCCAGACAGCCATCCAGTTCACTGCCCTGCCGGTGCCACTTCCCCAGTGGCAGGTAGGGAAACCTGGGCCAGCCCTCTACTCTGGGTTCCAGCCCAGGGACCCTACAACACACAGCCTAGGTCTGTTCAGTCCCCACCCTTCCTACTCTGTGTCCCACAGGCTGCCTTCTCTACCCCTAACCCCCTGTCTTACTCCCTCCCTCGAGTCCCTCCTTCCCGCTCTACTACAAAAAGGGTGACCGCTAACTTCCTCCCAGCAGCCTTTTCTGCTGCCAGCTTCTTGGATTTATACTAGCCCAGCCCACTTCTGCTCCGGTGAGCTTCTCTCTAATCAAGGCCCTCTGCCCAGCCTATACCTCCCTCTTTTGCTGCTTAATTGGCTGATTGGGCCCATCTGGCCCAATTCAGAACCAGTGTGGGGAACACACCCTATCACACCCGGTCCCAATTCAGAAAAGGGCAACAAAAATGATGAGGGGTATGGAACAGCTTCCATATGAGGAGAGATTAATAAGACTGGGACTTTTCAGCTTGGAAAAGAGATGACTAAGGGGCGATATGATAGAGGTCTATACAATCATGACTGGTGTGAAGAAAGTAAATCAGGAAGTGTTCTTTACTCCTTCTCATAACACAAGAACTAGGGGGTCACCAAGTGAAATTAATAGGCAGCAGGTTTAAAACAATCAAAAGGAAGTATTTCTTCAGACAACGCACAGTCAACCTGTGGAACTCTTTGCCAGAGGATGTTGTGAAGGCCAAGACCATAACAGGGTTCAAAAAAGAATTAGATAAGTTCATGGAAGATCGGTCCATCAATGGCTATTAGCCAAGATGGACAGGGAGGGTGTCCCCAGCCTCTGTTTGCCGGAAGCTGGGAATGAGCAACAGGGAATGGATCACTTGATGATTACCTGTTCTGTTCATTCCCCCTGGGGGACCTGGCATTGGTCACTGTCGAAAGACAGGATACTGGGCTAGATGGATCTTTGGTCTGACCCAGTATGGCTGTTCTTATGTTCTTGTGGCTTCGTCCTGGCGCCAGCCCACTCCCCTCCCTCAGGGCTAGGCTCAGAACTGCTAGCAAGGGAGAAGGGTCACATCGGGAGCTCAGGCCAGGGATAAGGGGTGACTGCCGGCATCAAGAAAGGACTCAGCCCAGGAGCCTGCCCGCTCTCTGTGCTTCAGGGAATGCTCTCTCTTCCCCAGGGGCTCGCACTCCAGCAGCTGTACAAGAGCCTTAAGGCTAGATGGTGCCATCAGACACCCCTGAGCAAGAGATGGGGTATAAGTTTCTCTGTCCCAGGAGATGCTATGACTCAGACACACCCCCAAGGCACATCACCTCCCCTGCTTCCCTTTGGCTTTGCAAGAGACGTAAGTTACTGCAGGCATTTTAGGAGTGCTGCTTACCTCCCCAAAATGTGCATGGCCAATGATGAGTGGGGGGCGGGGACACAGTTATGGTTCCACCCACTTGCTCTCAATGGGAAGCATCTGGGTCAGCGTAGGGGCTATATTCTGCCCCAGACTAAAGATCCAGGTAGGCCAAGCAAGAGGGTGGAGCATGATCTACACTCCCCTGCTTGGGCACGAGAAACAAGGGCACAATCTCGCCCTTAGGAAATGTCATGTTCCCGATGCCCACACAAGCAAGTTAGATAAAAAACATCAAATACTCTTGCTGGGAGGTTGCAACGTCACATTACTTTCTTTCTTAGACTGTAGCACCCACCCACTCAAGAACCCAAAAACAGAGAGCGAGGAAACAGGCTGCTCCCTAAGGGAATGAGGAACAACTTACCCCCACCTTGTTCTAAACTGGCTCTTTGCAGACTGACTGCTGCTAGCTAGTCCAGATTGCACCCTTCCTTACAGAGCCACTTTGCCTGCAAGCAGGACAAGGACAAGCCCTGAGAATTTAAAGTGACAGCATACCATTTTAACACAGTCTGCAATACACCCCAGGAAAAAGGCTGGTTCCCTAAGGGTTACGATCATCCTGTCTCTATGTGAAAGGCTCCTGCTCTCACAGACACCTGCTCATCATTTGGAATTGAATCCAATTTCTCCCTTTTCAAACCCTGCCAAGACTTTCCTGTCATCTCGGGGGAGAGGGGGGGGGAATTACAGTTTGATGTCTGCTGTGACCATTTAAATAAGTGAGAGTGCCCCACCCCCACCCCTGACACACACACACCCATTTGAAGCCTGAGGCACTTTGCAAAATCCTGTCACTGTAAAAGCAAGGAGCTTTTCAAAAGCCACCATGAAATTGGATGCAAAAATGAATTGGCTGGTGAGTCCTGCACCTGCTTCTCTGCCCTGTCTTTAAAGGCTGAGGACGGCAAAGCTCTGCCGTTTCACTTCCCTACCGATTTTTCCTTTGTCTTGCACACGCTCCCACCCAAACGGGGTTTTCTTTTGATTTGAAGGTTCGAGTGACATGAAACAAGTTGTGCCTGGTGGATCCATAATCACCCAGGTCTTTCATTAATAGCCTGGTTTCTGAGCAGGCAACGGAGCTCAGGGACATCTGGAGAAGGATGATTCTTTGCTGGGAGAGATGGGGGTTGGTACATAGACTCAGGGGGGGTTCGATTCTCCACTGCCTGACCCCTTGTGCGGTCGTTTACCCCTGTGCAAAGTGAGTATGAAATGCAACCAGATCAGAACAGGCCCATTTTACACTCATTTTGTACAGGTGCAATTGACGTCTCAAGGCACGAGACAAGGAAGGATCAGGCCCTGAATATTCATCCTTAACACTCAACAGCAAAGCTATACAGGGTTAGGAACTGTTGAACCCTGGGTTCTGTCCCGGGGCTCCCGAATCGAAACTTTGTTATGCAGGTCTGAGTCCCACCAGCCGTATCCCAAACTTCCCGGTGCCCTCCCAAAAAGTGGCCATTCTAGCACTTTGTTTGTGGAGCAGCGTGGGGAAAACTTGGCTGTCCACCAACTTGATTGTCCAGAGAACAAAGAAAGTCGGGCTGTGGCATTGTGGGATACTTTTGGCAGGCTCCCAGATCATGAGTCCAGTGGGGCTGCGTCTACACTACAAAGCAATAGGGCTTGAACCCTGGGTCCTGGCTTGACTCAGGCTCAGATCCTCCACCCCGAGGGGATCCTGGGACCCTACGTCCGAGCCCTGAGTTAACACAATTTGTGTGTAGATGGCAGGGGGATTAGGCTTGAGCCTGGGTTCAAACCCTGGGTTTACACTGCAGTGTAGACATACCCCACGTGTTGCAACGTGATTGACACAACATCTCCCCTGCCCTTTAGTCAGTCCCAATCCATGTGGACCTTGCTGGGAAGGAGCGTGATCCTGCCCCAGTTTAAATCAATTGCACGGAATCATATTGATCCCAGCGGAGAAAGCCGGAGCCCCAAAAGGGAGCCATTTCAACCGTCGGCTTGGTGACGCAAAATGACTCATTACCCAAGATATGGGTGTTTCCTCACCGCCCATCCACAGTGACATTGCAGCAGCTGCCCGCTGACGAGATGAGGGGAAGTGGCACAGCCACTAGGCGGAGGCAGCCAGCAGGGGGCGTTCCTCCCGCCCTTCCCTCCAACGCCAGTGCAGAACAGTTCTGCTGACCCGGACGGCTTCCAACAAACAGAGCCACCTAAGACCAGGATGACGGGCAACCATTTCGCCCCAATTCTTTTCAGGTTCACATCCTGTGACCATGGTATGTTGGGCAAGGCCTTTCCCAGCCCCCCTACCTAGTACAAAGGGAGGAGGATTCTCTAACTAAAGACTCTGGCTGCCATGACCTAAGCCATCATTCAGACACTCCACCCACATGTCATGACAGTGAGCGGGTAATTCATCCCACCCGTTCACAGGTTGGATGGTTCTTCCATTCCAGCCCTTCCATCTCGCCGTGTAGCAGAGAGATGTGTGGCAGGTGTCCATAAAGGAATGCGTTTCCTCATCATCCTCTTTGCCATAATGCTCCTCAGGGGGAATTGTGCAATGCACATGGGCTGAGACTGGAATTCATAAGGAAACCCAACCGATCCAGTCGCTTTTGTGTGATTCTGGGGTTTGTCAGGACCATTTTGCAAGGCCTCCAGGGAGCAGTAGTTCCAGTCTGACCTGTCACCTCTCTTTGTCGGCAATATCACATTCGGCCCATTTCCGCATCCCGGGGGGTTCACGTTTGCGCAAAGATTGTGCACAAATTGGCTGCAAAAAAAAAAAAAAAAAAAAAAAAAAAAAAAAAAGCAAAAAACTTTTTAGGAGAAAATGAGCTCATTGTTTTCTTTAAATTGTTCTGCTTTTTAGCACAAGATCATTGCTAGCATGTAGTGGGAACGGAAGGGACTTGCAGGAGAAGTGAGAGGCAGCCATCCAGCTATGGCTGTGTAACCCTTCTTCCGGGTGGAGTCGGCAACAACAAGGGACAGCTTCAATATCAAGGGGTTCTTCTTAACAGGGCAAAACAGAACTGGCTCAAGCTCCCACCCAGTAATCTGGGAAAACTTTACACACACACACACACACTGGGCACCTCTAAGAGGAAATACTTCCCTTCTCGTGAGCGCCGAGTATAACAAAAAAGGGAGCCAAGCAAGAGTTTGGGGGAAAACACCACAACCACATTCAAAAGCACGTATCCATAAGCAAACCCAACCCCGCAGTACGTTGGGCAATGTCCTTTGCTTCAGTTTCCCACCTTGCGGTGAAGAAGTCTGACTACGAATGTCCCTTTAACACATCACTCTCCTCTCCCTCTGCTGAGCCCAGGGCCGGCTCCAGGCACCAGCTTATCAAGCAGGTGCTTGGGGCGGCCACTTCGGAGAGGAGCGGCACGTCCAGCTGTTTGGTGGCAATTCGGCGGACAGTCCCTCACTCCTGCTCGGAGCGAAGGACCTCCCGCCAAATTGCCGCCGCAGATCGCGATCGCGGCTTTTTGTTTGTTTGTTTGTTTGTTTGGCTGCTTGGGGCAGCCAAAACCGTGGAGCCGGCCCTGGCTGAGCCCCACTCCTGGTTGGCTGCCTTGGTTAGGGAAGAGCCAGAGCTCATAGATGTGTTCACAGGGGTTCACCTCCAATCCCAGAAAGGGGGGCCAGCAGCAAGCAATGTCTCTGTGGTCGCCGTGCACCTCTGCAACCGGCTGTTTGCCGCTGACTCCGCTGCTTTTCTGTGCTGCCGCTGGTCGCGTACTGCCGCTGTTGGACGTTCACTGCCATTTCTGCCAACCCATGTGGTGAGGCTCCACTGCTTACCCCAAGCCTTTAGTGACTTCAGCTCTTGGTGAGTTCACTGAGTATCAGGGAACCTCACTGCCAGTGCAGCCTCTGCCGTGTCTTTCCTTTCACCACTGTCACTACAGCAGGCCTAAGGCATAGCCCCTAGACCTGCTTATCAGCGATCCAGCTCTAGCAATCACTGAACAGAAACAATGGGCTAGTCTACACTACCCGCCTGGATCGGCAGGTAGAAATCGATCTCTCGGGGATCGATTTATCGTGTCTCATCTAGACGGATAAATCGATCCCCGAATCGATGCGCGTACTCCCACCTCATCAGGAGGAGTAAGCGCTGTCGACGGGGGAGCCACGGCGGTCGATTTGCCGCCGTCCTCACAGCGGGGTAAGTCGAATAGGATACGTCGAATTCAGCTACGCTATTCGCGTAGCTGAATTTGCGTATCTTAAATGGATCCCCCCACCCCCCCAGTGTAGACCTAGCCAATGACTCTCAATTGAGTCTAATCAGCTCTGTCTTTAATCACGAGACAGGAGATGGTCAAATGGTCTCTAGGACTCTTCAGGCGCAGCCCCCACCCCCTGTCATCTTCAGTGGGATTTGGCATCCCTCCTCCCTGCTTAGCAAGTGAGGTTCAGTTCAGGATGATCCCCTCAGTCAGTTCTGCTGCCCTTTACTCAGACAATAAGGATAACAACATTTCATCCCCTCTTCACTCAACACGAACGTGGCTTGTAACCCAACACCAGCCAAAAGTGATCATTTGGGCAAAGCGGCTCCATCATGCTGCGCAGCTAGGCAGAGCAGGTGTATCTATGAAAACAGGGTCAGTTTCTGAAGTCTTTTCCCCCAGCTCGCCACTAGATGTCAGGGGAGAGCTCATTAACCTGCTTACAGCGGCATGCACCTGACAGTCCAAATCCCAAGCAGGGGAAGTCAGGGGACAGTCTCGAAGGACAGCCTTCGCTGGGGGACTGAGCCAACGGCCGTTGAAGCCAATAGAGAGAACCCCACAACTTAATGGGCATCAGATCAGCACCTAGGACAGCGTCTGGCCCAAGCATCTGTGCTCGCCATCACTTCTTAGTGTGACGAGAGAAGGGACTGTGCGCACTACTGGCTTGGAAAGACTAGAGCGATGTCACACTAAATAGAGCAGCTATAAATTAATAGCCAAAATTATTGAACTATAAAGCCAAAAATATTGTCTATTATTTCATCCTTACTATTGCTGGTCTGGAAGTTCTTGTTATCAGAGTCACTGTTTCGTAGGATAGCACCATCCTGTATGTAAGGCCTTCATTCTTTGTTCCCAGATATACACAGTTACATTTAGCCATATTAAAATGCATATTGTTTGCTTGTGCCATTTACCAAGCGATCCACGTTGCTCTGAGTCAATCACCTGTTCTCTTCAATATTTACCACTCCCGCAGTTTTTGCCGCAGCTGCAAACTTTATCAGTGATGAGTTTATGTTTTCTTCCAGGTCAGTGATACAAATGTTAAATAGCTTAGGGCCAAGGACTTATCCCTGTGGGACCCCACTGGAAACGGACCTGCTCCATGAGGATTCCCTATTTGCAGTTATGCTTTGAGACCTATCAGTTAGCCAGTTTTTTAATCCATTTAATGTGTGCCATGTTAATTTTATATCATTCTGGTTTTTTAATCAAAATGTTGTGCAGTACCAAGTCAAATGCCTTAGAGCAGTCTAATAATATTACATCCAACACTATTGCCCTTAACAACCAAAGTTGTAATTTCATCAAAAATAGGCATCAACTTAGTTTGACGGGGTCTATTTTCCATAAACCCATGTTGATTTGCATAAATTTCATTACCCTCCTTTAGTTCTTTGTTAATCAAGTCCTGGATCAGCTGCTCCATTATCTTGCCCAGGATCGATGTCAGGCTGACAGGCCTATAATTATTTGGGTCAGCCCATAGACCCTTTTTAAAAATTGGCACATCCACTTTCTTCCAGTCTCCCCAGTGCGCCAAGACTTACTGAAAATCAGTGTTAATGGTCCAGCAAGCTCCTGGGCCAGCTCTTTTAAAACTCTTGGAGGCAACTTAGCTGGACCTGCTGATCTAAAAATATCTAACTTTAGCAGCTTCTGTTTAACATCCTCCAGAGATTCTAGCAGAATGGAAAGTATGTTATCACCACTATACAATGAGACTATATAATCTGATTTTCCCCAAATACAGAACCCTGAGAGAACCTGCTTCAATAAAGACATAAAACCCCCTCTGACCTCACACCCCTAGTTGTCACCTACCACCCCACACTGGAACCCATATGGGGCATTATCAAAAAACTACAATCCATAATTAATGAGGACCCCACCCTGAAAGAAATCTTTCCAGAACCCCCTTTTCTGGCCATCAAACCAACCCCAACCTCTCCAAGTTCATCATCAGAAGCAAGCTCCCCACAGACCAAGACCCACCAACTCAAAGTGGCACCAGACCCTGTCAGAACAACAGATGCTCACGGAGGGCAGCGGAAGCGCTTCAAAGACATACTGAAAGTACATCTTAAAAAGGGAGGCATCAACCCAACAAACTGGGAGGACTCGGCGCGGAACAGAACAAGGCGGCGTCACACCATACACCAAGCCACGGCCCACTTTGAGGAGAACAGACGTGCTCCTGAGACAGAGACGTGACAAAGGAGGACAGAAAGGGCACAACAGTCCAGCCAACAACTCTGTCTCCTCCAAGGTCACACCTGTCACTTCTGTGGGAAAATCTGCATGCAGGGCACGAATTGGGCTCCTCAGCCACTTAAAAACTCACCAAAGAACCCCCTTGGCAAACATCCTCCTCGCATCGAGGGATAGCCGAAGAAGAAGACTTTGCATTTATCAACACACCTTTCAGGATTCATGGGTCCTACACATGCCTAGCACATGGGTCCTACACATGCCTAGCACATGGGTCCTACACATGCAGTGCACCATATCCCAAGCACTAAATGCCCCAATAACAACTATATGAGTGAAACCAGACAAGCATTGCACTCTCAAATGAACTCACACAGGAAAACAATAAAAGGCAAAAATCACCTATCAAGTGTAAGTGAACCCTTTGCACAAAGTGAACACTCTATATCTGACCTCTCAGCAGGGCCGCCCGGGGGGGGGCAAGTGGGGCAATTTGCCCTAGGCCCCACAGGGACCCCCACGAGAATATAGTATTCTATAGTATTGCAACTTTTTTTTATGGAAGGGGTCCCCGAAATTGCTTTGCCCCAGGCCCCCTGAATCCTCTGGGCCGCCCTGCCTCTCAGTCCACATCCTCTAAAGAAACCTGCACAATACCTTCAAAAGATAAGCCTGGGAGCTTAAATTCATAACTTTGTTAGACACTAAAAATCCTGGACTGAACAGAGACACTGGATTTATGGCTTATTACAACAATCTGTAACCCACTAACCCCCTTTTTTGTCCTATGACTGCAGAGGTGTAAACGGGCCACTTTACTTTGAATGTTGAAGTTGGTCCAATAAAAAAATATTAGCTCATCCACCTTGTCTCTAATATACAAAGAAAGTTTTCCCAACCTGCAAAATACTGATATTCAAAAATGTTCCACTCTCAAATTGGGACAAGAAGTAAAACTCTTAAAACATTTTCTTAAACTGAAAACCAAACCAAAAAAAAAAGGTTAAATCCAAGTATCAGAGGGTAGCCGTGTTAGTCTGTATTCACAAAAACAACAAGGAGTCCGGTGGCACCTTAAAGACTAACAGATTTATTTGGGCATAAGCTTTCGTGGGTAAAAAACCGCACTTCTGCAGATGCATCTGAAGAAGTTAAATCCAAATGTTTCATTTCAATAACCTCAACGTTTCAATCCAATTTTGATCATTTACAATTGTTACTACAATTAGCTTACATTTGGAAACAAACCGCATTTTGAACAGAAAAATGGAATTTTTCGTTTCAAAAATCTTGAAGCAGAACTTCACAACGATTTCAAAAAAGTGTTTTTCAAAAGCTTTTTAGAGTTGAGAACTTTGTCAAAACAGACTCCCAGGAAAAGTTTCAAGTTTGATAAACTGGCATTTTCTGACCAAAAAAATGTTTCACTGAAAAAAAAAATCCCAACCAGATCTGTGACAGAGAAGTGAGTGGAACCCAAGGCTAGCTCTAATCCAGTGCTTCTATTCACTAGAGCGTTCGTGTATGCGGTCACCGTAATAAGGCAGATGAGTTAGGCTGACATCTGTAATGCTACTGATACGCTAATGGAAGAGCCCTGCTGTTTCATCTCCCTGAACAGAATGGCAAGTCATTTGCATACAAGCCAGACTCCAAGCCATTCCCAAAACCCAGGTCTATGAAATATATTGTAATCACAGTACATGGCAGATGGAAGATTTGCTGCCGCGTGTGTGGCTGTGATAAATGAAAGCTGGCGAGGGAATGATGCACTATTAAAGACTTGCATTCCTGCATCATTCCACTCATTACCCTTTTGATTAATTTTAAGTGCATTTTGTGCTGATGAAAAAGTGCCAGACTGACAGCGTTGGAGAGTAAGGTCTTTACAGCCCTGAGACCACCACCATGCAAGCTGCCCCACCGCTACGCTTCAGTGCTGGTTCATAGGGGTCCCATACAGTCTCTGTTCCACTGGACTTTCTGCTGAGACTACCAACAAAGGGACCAACTGGTGACAGTAGTGGTGGTTTGATGAGATTGGCCCTCACACTGTTTACAATGTCATTGATTATAGTGTATAAATACCTTCCCAGTGTGACAATACTGGGTACCAAAGGGCTTTTCAATCTCATGGAGAAAGGCAGAACAAGAGCCAATGTCTGGAAGCTGAATCCAGACACATTCAAATTAGAACTTTAACGGTGTGAATGATGCACCATTGGAACACACTTCCAAGGGGAGTGGCGGATTTTTCATCTCTTGAAGTCTTCAGATCAAGACTGGATGCCTTTCCGGAAGATGCTTTAGTCAGATTGGGCTCAATACAGGCATAACTGGGTGAAATTCTATGCCCTGGTGTACACTACAAACTTATGTCGGTATAACTACGTCACTCAGGAGTGCAGAATTCACACCTCTGAGCGACGTAGTGATACCGACCTAACCCCCGGTGACATGCATCTGATGAAGTGGGTATTCACCCATGAAAGCTTATGCTCCAATACATCTGTTAGTCTTAAAGGTGCCACAGGACTCTCTGTTGCTTATGTCAACAGGAGAGTTTCTCCTGCCGACACAGCTACCGCCTCTCGGGCAGGTGGGGTATGTACGCCGCTGGAAAAAGCTCTCCCTTCGGCATAGGTAGTGTCTTCACTAAGTGCCACAGCAGCGGAGCAGCGCTTTAAGTATAGGCAATGGCTTGAATTATACAGGTCAGACTAGATAATCTAATGGTCCCTTTTGGCCTTAAAATTCTATGTTACGAGCCCACCAAATTATCATAGAATCATAGAATATCAGGGTTGGAAGGGACCTCAGGAGGTCATCTACTCCAACCCCCTGCTCAAAGCAGGACCAATCCCCAACTAAATCATCCCAGCCAGGGCTTTGTCAAGCCGGGCCTTAAAAACTTCTAAGGAAGGAGATTCCCCCACCTCCCTAGGGAACCCATTCCAGTGCTTCACCACCCTCCTAGTGAAATAGTGTTTCCTAATATCCAACCTAGACCTTCCCCACTGCAACTTGAGACCATTGCTCCTTGTTCTGTCATCTGCCACCATTGAGAACAGTCTAGATTCATCCTCTTTGTAACTCCCTTTCGGGTAGTTGAAAGCAGCTATCAAATCCCCCCTCATTCTTTTCTGCTGAAGACTAAACAATCCCAGTTCCCTCAGCCTCTCCTCATAAGTCATGTGTTCCAGGCCCCTAATCATTTTTGTTGCCCTCTGCTGGACTCTTTCCAATTTTTCCACATCCTTCTTGTAGTGTGGGGCCCAAAACTGGACACAGTACTCCGGATGAGGCCTCACCAATGTCGAATAGAGGCGAATGATCACGTCCCTCGATCTGCTGGCAATGTCGTTACCCTGCTTGGCAACAAGGGCACACAGTCCTTATTTCACATCTAAGGCCAAACAGCCACCGTGATAAAAAAAAGTGGGGGGATAGCTCCCTTTGATGGACACCCAGCTAGCCAGTTAGCTGAAAAATCCCTCTTGGTAGCTGTTCTTTACTAGCTTTACCTGTAAACGGTTAAAAAGTCCCCCAGGTAAAGAAAAAAAATGGGCACCTGACCAAAAGAGCCAATGGGAAGGCTAGAACTTTTTTAAATGGGGAAAGAAACTTTCCCTTTGTCTGTTGCTCTCAGGGAAAGAGGGGAACAGAAGGCAACAGGAATGCTGTGTAAAGCTTAAGTCAGGTATGATCATAAATCATCAGATTATACCTAGAATTACTTATCTGAATTCCAAATGTGTAAGTAGATCAGAATGGTTAGCTAGATGTGATCAGGATTATTTCTGGGGGTTTTTTAGGCTTGTGGATCTCCTCTGTGCTAATCCCAGATGCTTTTGTTTGCTTGTAACCTTTAAGCTGAACCCCCAAGAAAGCTGTTTTGGGTGCTTAATCTTTGTAATTGTTTCTTTTAAGATCTAGCAAAAAGCCTGAGTTCCAGATGATTTTTTCCCTTTTTGTTTTTAATAAAATGTAGCTTTTTTAAGAACAGGATTGGATGTTTGGGGTCCTAAGAGGTTTGTGCACATGTTGTTTGATTAGCTGGTAACCACAGCTAATTTCCTTTGTTTTCTTTCTCAGCTCTTCCCCGGGGAGGGGGGTGAAAGGGCTTGAGGGTACCCCACAGGGAGGAATTCCCAAGTGCTCCTTCCTGGGTTCAAAGGGGTTTTTTTGCATTTGGGTGGTGGCAGTGTTTACCAAGCCAAGGTCAGAGAGAAGCTGTAACCTTGGGAGTGTAATACAAGCCTGGAGTGGCCAGTATTAATTTTTAAAATCCTTGCGGGTCCCCACGTTCTGCACTCGGAGTGGCAGAGTGGGGATTCAGCCTTGACAGCCACCCAGTGTTGCCAACTGCTATTGGTTCAAAACCAATGGCCTATGACTGGAACTGACCCCGTGACCAATCCTCATAGCCATCTACTCGCCCAACAGATCTATTGTTACTACATCGTCGCTCCATAGCTCCTTAAATGGGAGAATCGTTCATGTTTGAATCTTGAAAGAGACGTCTCATTTGGCATCCTGGATCCTTAAGCCAAGAGGATCGGATTACAAGGTTTGCCAGAGGCTCTGTGTTAAGAGTACAACTGCAGTTAAACAAATTCTGAGCCATAATTGGTCCCATGTGTGTTTCTCATTCAGTTTAATGACAACTGGACAGCGACTTTTTTCAAAACTGTTTCTTTCTTGAGAGGCAAATTCATCATGAAACCAGGGGGCAATATATAAAGAGGGGTAATTAGGTTGAGACACAGTTCAAGGGAGGAAACCTAGTCTGGGAAGGTAGCAGGAATTTTCGAAGTCTATTGACACTAATAAGGAAAACACCACAAGGGAAGGAGTGTGTGTAGTGATTAGAGCAGGGAATGGTAGCCACAATTCTTGAGTTCAATTCTTAGCTCCACCACTGACTTTCTATGAACCCACGGGCAATATTTGCCTCTATTTCCCTCTATTTCCACCTTAATATTTAGCTATATTAATTCACGGCTGTTTTTCAATGCTTGGCCAACTAATGCTTGCAAAGTGCTGTGTGCACCTCTTAAAAAACCATCTCGCGCCTGGGTCTCCCCACCACACGCCAACCAGACCCAGAGCTGCTTAGTATCTAAAGTCCAAGGCAATCAAGCCACCATCTTCAGGCTTCCAGGCACTGAGCCACTGCTCCCGCTGTTACTGAGATGCCCATGGTCCGTCAGCCCGGGTTGCTCTTGTACCTACTGTATCACGACTTCTTTCAGAGACCTCTGCCAGAGCGTTCCCATGCTGTCGGGTGTCATGCAGGGAGCTGGCTGGAAAGCCAAGGAGAGATGGAGCTACCGAGCTAGGGGGCTGTGCTGTGTTTGCCAAGAGGAAGGTGCCCAGCTCTTGGTGAACATAAATCTGGGTGATGAGACGTGTTCCACCTCTGAGCCAGCTGAAGATACAAAGGCCCAGATCCTCAAGGCTATTTGGCTGCCTTACTCCCACTGATTTCAATAGGCTTATTACACCCAGCCAGCTTATTCCAAAATCTCTGTTCTCATTCAAACAGGATTTAACTCGGGGAAGTTCTCTGACCCAGGCTATGCAGGAGGTCAGATTAGAGGATCACAAGGGTCCTTCTGGCCTTAGAATTGATATGAATCAGTAAAACCGCAGATGAAAGCTGACGTAGCAGCTGAGGCAGCATCAACAGGGCCGGATTAATGCAGGGGCTTTAGGGGCTGCAGCCCAGGGCCCCGGGCTAAGGGGGGGCCCCGGTGCAGCAGGGCTCAGGCAGGCTGCCTGCATGCCATGGCCCCACGCCGCTCCCGGAAGCGGCTGGCTGCTAGCATGTCTCTGCAGCCCCTGGCAGGAGGGAGGCGGCTCCGTGCGCTGCCCCCACCCCCAGCACCGCCCTCGCAGCTCCCATTGGCTGGAAACCGGCCAATGGGAGCTGTGGGGGCAGCG
>NW_020664462.1:2543100-2589731 GCF_002925995.2 Terrapene triunguis | reverse complement strand
TCATCATTTTTGTTGCTCTCCTCTGGACTTTCTCCAATTTGTTCACATCTTTCCTGAAATGTGGCGCCCAGAACTGGACACAATACTCCAGTTGAGGCCTAATCAGCGTGGAGTAGAGCAGAAGAATTACTTCTCATGTCTTGCTTACAACACTTCTGCTAATACAGCCCAGAATGATGTTTGCTTTTTTTGCAACAGTGTTACACTGTTGATTCATATTTAGCTTGTGATCCACTATGACCCTCAGATCCCTTTCCGCAGTACTCCTTCCTAGGCAGTCATTTCCCAATTAGTGTGTGTGCAATTGGTTGTTCCTTCCGAAGTGGAGTACTTTGCATTTGTCCTTATTGAAGTTCATCCTATTTACTTCAGACCATTTCTCCAGTTTGTCCAGATCATTTTGAATTTTAATCCTATTCTCCAAAACACTTGCAACCACTCCCAGCTTGGTATCATCCGCAAACTTTAGAAGTGTACTCTCTATGCCATTATCTCAATCATTTATGAAGATATTGAACAGAACCACACCCAGAACTGATCCCTGCGGAACCCCACTCGTTATGCCTTTCCAGTTTGACTGTGAACCACTGATAACGACTGTTACTTATCACCTTATTATCTTGTATGTGTTTGCAAACTGATTGCTTGATTATTTACTCCATTTTCTTTCTAGGGTATTGAAGTTAAGCTGATTGGTCTGTAATTCCCTGGGTTGTCCTTATTTCTCTTTTCAGAGATGGGTACTATATTTGCCCTTTTCCAGTCTTCTGGAATCTCTCCCATCTTCCATGAGTTTTTGAAGATAATCCCTAATGGCTCAGATATCTTCTCAGGGCTAATCTACACTGGCAATGCTAAAGTGCTGCCACGAGGGGTGTAGCTACCAGCACTGGAAGCACAGCTCCCAGCGCCAGTGCACTGTCTATACTGGTGCTTTACAGCGCTGAAACTTGCTGTGCTCAGGGGGGTGGTTTTTTCACACCCCTGAGCGAGAAAGTTGCAGCACTGTAAATTGCCAGTGTAGACAAGGCCCCAGTCAGCTCCTTGAGTATTCTAGGAGTGGACTCCTGTTCACTAGGAACCTGATTGAAACCCAGCCATTTCTTTCACACAGGCCAGCAAAAAGGTACTAGATTACGATGCTGTCACTGCTAACCTAGTCCTTCTTCAAGCAGGCTGTCTAGTGGTGGGAGGTCCAGAGAGTAGGGTGCTAACCTAAGCCTGAGGAGAACTGAGTTCAATTCCGTAGCCTACCACATATTTCCTATGTGCCCTTGGACAAGTCACTTAGCAACACAGTGCCTCAGTTCCCCACCTATGAAATGGGGATAACAGCACTGCCCTACCTCATGGGGTGCCGGGAGGATAGCTACATGGATAGTGTGAGGAGCACTAGATACTAAGGAGGTGGGTTACCTAAAGTAGGGTATACGCTGGCCATGAATAAATTTAGTCTGGAATTCAGTTTCTAGCCATCAGAGGAGTGAGGTTCTGAAGCAGCCTCCCAACAGAAGTTGTGGGGATAAATAATCTAACTAGCTATAAAATGGAGCTTGAGAAGTTTGTGAACAGCATTTATACGATGGAATTGTCTGCGACAGTAGCGGAATGGATTCAAGAGTCCCATCCAGACCTGTGTTCCTACAGATAGGGGTGAAATACCCAGCACCCAGTTACCTATCATCAGAGCCATTTGGGTCCATTCCTCACAGTTTATGCCGCATTTGGGTAATAACTTACTTGGTTAGCTGGTTATTATACAGAAAACCCAAACCATATTTATTCTTTAAATCTACTTCTTCACCTTCTGTTAGCATGAATGAACAAACTGACTGAGCGAGGTCCCACCTGGGGAGCATCAGACCTCAAAAGTAATTTTCTGCACCCAATAATGCCAGAGAACTGGCTTCCCCCAGTTCGCGTAGTGAACTTAGTCGGTAATTACTGGAACTCTCGTCCCTAATTCATTTTCCCGGTAGCTTGGCACAAGTCTCATTAAAAAACATGATAGAGGCTCGGATAGTCACACTGGCAGGTTTAATGAAGAGAGGGAACTCATCATGAGCCAGCCAAGAAATACTAGCTTCTGTTATGGAAAGAGGATGAAAGAAAGATGAGGGAGAGATTATGCCCTGGAGAAGGTTCCCATGGTGCAACCACAGTGTGAGCCGAATGAGCTATGAGCTAGCGAAAGGGAGAGAGTAATGGACCAGAAACTGCTGGCAGGAACGTCTCGACACTGGAGACGCATCTGAGAGAGCGTGTAATCCAGCCATGCTGTCTTTCCCAGCATAAATCCCCAGCAGATTCCACTTGCGGGGGCATCAGAGCTATGCAGGAATCTCTATCTCAGTACCAGTTGGCCCCCATCACCACAGGGTCTGAGCAACCTCCACATATTAAAGAAACAACAAACAATTCTCTCGCCTCCTTTCCTGTTTGTCGGCATAAACTGCGAGTAGGTCTTAGAGTGAAAGAGAGAGAGAAGAGCGTACGGCAGGATGCAAAGTAGGAGAGCTCTGCATTGAGCTCTGAATGCAGCGAGACCCATGGTCATCTTCATATCTGGCTCCCATGACAGTTCTGTCCCCCTCCCTCACTTGCCTCCCCTTGCTACTGAACAGTTTCCAAGCCCTGGTAGGATGTACCTGTCATGGGAGGTTACGGAGGGAGAGGTGGCTTTCAGGGAGCTCAAGCAATGCCATGGTGGGCTCTATCAGGACTGAGACTGTGAATACGACTCTGCTTTCAGTGGGGAGGCCACACAGAGCAAGAACAGAGGGCTGTGCTCATGGTGACCTGAGTTACTTAGCTGATGGGCGGCTGCATTTTGCACCTCCACTTCTACATCTAATGAGCTGCAATAATCGAGCATGAAGGTCACAACTGCAGGGGCCTCTGGGGCCAGGGCTGAGCCTGGTAGGCTGGGGTCTAGTTTTCTAGTTAGTCATAGATAGAGAGAGGGCAGATTTTTTTTTGGTAGGTCTCCTCTCAAGGATCCATTTGCACGGAGGAGTCCAACAGGACCGCGTGTCTGCAAATGGACTAAACCATTTGAAGACAGAAGCCCTCAGTGGAAGGGGCTGTTATACAGGACGCAAGTTCTTCAAAGCACTTCCTTCTTCTTACAAGCATTGTCAGGTCCTTCATGCAGGTGCTGATCCCAGCTCAGCATTGAGAAATCTGGGAGATGGTGCTGGTTACATCTGACCTAAGTGAGTCAGCCCATCTAATCCCCCCATGGCCCCGCGTCGATGCCAAATAACATGGCGGAGAGATTTGAGTTGGGAGGATTTTGCACGCACAAAGCCTCTAAGGGACGAGGTGTTTGGGAAATGGATTTTATTCCAATGAAATGTTTTGACAAAAATGAAAAAGTTCCTGTTTTCACTGAAATTTTGCTTCAAAGGTTTGGGTCAAAAATTTGGTCCCAACCTGTCGTTTTTTGTTTCTTTGAGCTGAAATGTTTCATTTTTTTAGATGCTGAAAAACCAAAAAACGACTGGGGGAGGGGGGGGCTGAAATTTTTCAGTTGCCAAAACCCAGCACAGTTATGAGAGCTTGGTTTATTGACCCAAACCCCGCCCTCCAAAATATGTCCAAAACCAGACACTTTCCCAGGGAATTTTTCCATTTGGACAAAAAAGCCATTTTTGTTTGAAAACCATGTGAACCAAACTTTCCAACCAGCTCTCCCTAGGAGCCGGCACACCCCATAGCAAGGGGCAGTGTCTCCTCCTCCTCATCACAGGCTTGCAGCAGCTAGTGGGGGCAGAGAGAAGGTCAGGCCATGGCCCTGTGGCCGACACTCCCTCTGAAACTGCATGTCCTGTTCAAGCTACTCTATTGCAACCTGAGAACCCCAGTCCTGCTGGAGATTAGACCTCCTGGACAAGCTCTTACCGCCTGAGTCAGCCTCCTGGAGCTCTGCTGATAAAAGAGCATTAACCTTATACCTGTGCGTGCACCTGGATTTATTTCCGCAAGACACCCCCCCACCCCCGCACTTACGTTGCACTCAGGGAATAGAAGCACCAGGATTCAAGTTGTTTCCTTCCCCAGTGAGCAGGGAAAGGGGTGGCTTCCAGCACCCTCTATACATGAAGCCCCACTGAAATCACTGGCAATAACCCCACTGACTTTAACAGGGCCAAGAGTTCACCCCCAGAGTATTTCTTGAGCAGCGTGCCATTCCTGCCTTCTGGTTTCCAGGCGCAGCTCTCCGCTCCGCTTCGGCAGCCCTAATAAAGACATACGCCTTGTTCCTCCGGAAACCTTGCCTCTGTCTGCAGCCCCTTCCAATGACGCAGCGACTAAGTGATGGTGCAGGAGCCAGCCAGCTTTGGCGAACGCTTGCGTTTTCCAGCTCGTTTCAAAGAAGTTTGCTCTTGAAGAAAGGAGTGGGGGGAGGCATAGGGGGAGCCTGATCCATATGTTTGCCCCAGAACAGCTCCTCTTCCAAAGCAGGGTGCTATCGGCCAGATTACAGTTCTCACACTAGTAACTCACCTGCAGAACCCCACCACCACCGCAGCATCCTAACCAGCAATTCCCTCCGATTGCAGCGAGGCCAGCACAAAGCCTACGCACTAGTTACGTCAAAACAGGGCTTAGGAGGGTCTTCGATGGTACATTGGAACATTACGCAGGGGAGTTTCAACCTACGGTCCCAAATGCAGGAGAGCAGGAGCCTTATTGGAGCAAAATAAAAACAACGATAAAACACACCATAACGCAGAAATCAGGGGGTAAATGGTAATAATGCATCAGGAATAACATTTTTTAACACGTATAAAAGTGTCACCGCTGGGTCATAGGCAGCCAGAGCTAGTGGTCCGATCCAGGGTCCACAGTCAAGAGTCAGATGGGTCAGCAGACCGGTAGATCAAAAGCAGGTGACAAACTTGAGAGCAGAACCACAAATCTGTAAACTGAGTCAGGCGGGGTCGGGATACTAGGGGGTCAGAGGCAGGAGACAAACCAGAGATCAGCACCATCATTCAGAATCCATGGTTCAAGCCAGGTTGGGATGCCAGAAAGTCAAGCCAGGGGAGCGGGAGCAGAGTGGATCCCAATTGCATGGACAGCGTCCGATTCCTGTGCTGGATTTATACAGAAACTGTGGACCCATCAGGACCCCCATCATTCTGCCAGTCAGGTTCCAGGACTGGAAACTTCAATCAGCATTTGGCTTCTGTCCTAGCAACTGTTATCAGGTCTCTGAGCACCAGGTTGGTGCTAACTAGCCCCTAACAGTCCTGTGGGCCAGGATTCAAGACCCACAGTTCCTCACAGAAAGTATTAATCTACTGTAAATATACCAATGAGGAACTGAGCAGATTATCAGAAGAATACCTGGGATCTAGGTAAGTATTTATACAGGGTTTATCAGCATAATTCCTTAGTATATTACACATTTGAAAGTTAAAAGCTAGAGAAACAAGGTGGAGGAGGTAATATCTTTTATTGGACCAACTTCAGTTGGTGAGAGAGACAAGCTTTCAAGCCACACAGAGAATAGATAAAGTTAAAAGCGGTCAGTCTATGGCCCCCGTTGTCTGGCGACCTTTAATGTATTTAATCCTGACAACACCCCCATCGTATTCCAATCAGTGGGACTGGGATCAGAGAGTCCATGTTTCCTGGAGGGACGGTTATTGAGGGGGCAAACTACAGGCAGTCAAGAGAGTGCTACCTGCAAGTTGGCCCAAAGACAAAGGCCAAATACTGGTAGGCACAGAACCATATTTTCAACTTCAAGATGAGCTGCGTGTGCAGGATGGAATCATATTTGGAGGACAAAGAGCTGTTGTCCTCACCTCATTATGTAAGGATGTCATGAAAAATATACCTGCCTCACACCTGGGCATTGACAGCTGTCTTAGCCGGGCTCAAGGGTGTGTTTACTGGCCAGGAATGAATATACAACTGATTTGGTCCCTACCAATCATGTAATCCAGCAGAAAGACTCGAATCACATGAGCTGCCCGCCTGACCATGGGAAAAGGTGGAAGCAGGCGTATTTACCTTCAAGCAAAAGCTATAATCGGTTACAGTGGATGACTCCTCAAACTCTTGGGAGGTCGATGCCCTGCCTGATACAAGAAGCAAGTCCGTGATTGGCAAACTGAGAGCCCACGTGGTGAGATATGGCATTCCGGACACTGAGTTCACTGACAACGGACCCCAGTTTGCCTCAGAAGAACTCAATGAATTTACAGGGAAATGGGAATTTGATCCGCACACCGCCTCCCCAGCATACCCAGAGAGCAACGGTAGATGGAATCTGCTGTGAAAACAGCTAAGAGGCTGTTACACAAAGCTTTTTCTGCTGGTTCAGACATCTTGTTAGCATTTCTTGGCCCACAGAAATACCCCATCATAGGAGTGCCAAAATAGTCCAGCGCAGACACTGATAGGACGAAGGACCAAATTCGGCTACCAATGAGGGGAGACCAGTTGCAGACAGAAAGATGGAAGCACCGTTGAGAGAAGGTGGACAACAGACAGAGAAAGCAGGTCAGACAAGGAGCTACCAGCCCTGGAAACAGGTACTCCTGCGAGGACCCAGCAAGTGGCAAGACAACAGAAAGAGTGGGCTAAAGGAGTTGTGAGGAGTGCAGTGGCACCCAGATCATACAAGGTGACTACAGAAGAGACACAAGTGATTTGAAGGAACCGGAGACACGAACCAACAGAGAGCACCCAGAGAGGGCCTACAGCGATCATCACAGAGAAAACCACCGAGAGAGAGAAAACCACCCAGAGGCCAACCAGACAGAGAAGGAGAAGACTCCACAGACAAGAGAAAGTTTGTTAAGCTCAGAGACAGGTGACAGAGGCAGAGATAGGTCACTGCTAGTGTGGTTGCCGGTGAGGAGACCAAATTCTGCCAAAGACCCCATAACCAGCTCAGTCTGAGGTAAAGGTAAGACTCCAACTCAGCTGTGTGCTAACATCCTCTGGTCAACAGGACACTGGATGAGGGTGTGGGTGTCAGTTCTTTGTTTGTAATGTTTTTATTGAAATGTCTGTAAAATAGAGAAGATTTATCATGATCAGTGGAACTGGAGTCAGAGGGCCCGTGTTCCCTGGAGGGACTGTTATGAATGGGACCCCAGGAAAACAGGGAGTGAGTCTGGAAGCGATTCAGCCGATTGGACAGAGCAGTGCATAGGGTTTAATAAAGTTCCCCTTGTTCTATTTAGTGATGTTGAATGCAGGTTCTTTCCCAATGAAACAGCTGTGAGGTGCTATCATCCCCATATCTCAGATGAAGAACTGAGGCACAGAGAGGCTAAGTGACTTACCTAAGGTCAAACAAGACATCTCTGGCAAAGCAGGGACTTGAACTCAGAGCTCCTAAGCTAGGCCCTTAACCAGTGGACCATCCCTGCTCTCTGCCATCTGCCCTCCTGCCTTACTTATTAAAGTGAATGAAGAATGCTTCTTCAGACGGAGAAGCAGCAACTCCTCACTGGAGAAAATCCATCCTAGCAGCCAACATCATCCTGGGGGCTTTGCATAACATTGCAGGTTACAGGAGTGCCCTACAAGAGAGAGAGGCCTCTCTCTATTTGAAATAGTCCATTAACAGACAAAGTACCCATCGATGGTGCGCAAGAATACGCAGCATTTTTCCTGGGATTGGTAGGACCAATCAAATAACTTCTTGGGCACTGCAAATGGCTTTCTTTGTGCCGGTCTCTACATTGGCTTTTACCACCACATTGCTCAGATACCACTGCTGCAACATGGGCCAGGTTACTGGCTACGCAGAGGGACAGCCCAGAGGAATGTGGTCTGGAAAAAAGGGAGAACCACTGATTTAGATGATTCTGTCATGCCCCATTGTGTTTGGAATACTAACGATAATATCTAGCTCTTACATAGTGCGCTTAATTAGTAGAGCTCATTCCTAGTCAATAAAGAGTTTGGGAACGAGTACGAAAATTAACAGCTGAGTTCATTAGGATTAATTCAACTGAGCTTAATTAAAACAACAAAGAGAATTTACATCATTAACAACAGAAGAATAGCCCCTCCTTGGCTGATTCTAATTTTTAGCAAGTTCACACTGCTCCGGTAATTTACATGGCATTACTTTCAACAGGATGTGCTGCTGATATCATTCCATTTTATTAATAAATAGGTATGCTGAAGTGCTCACAGTACCGAAGAGCAATTAAATACCCGTACAGAACAAAAGACACTCCTGAAACAAAGTTCTTTAAAATCCTTTTACAGCCCTGCAACTCCTCTGCACTAGATACACACCGTGAAAATATTATTCTCAAATGGCAATAAAAAAAGTCATGCCACTTAGTTCTGTACCATACAATACCTCGAAATGCGCCGAAATCCCTGCTGCACACTTTAAACTTGGCAAATGTGTTCTTATTGAAAAGTTGTTTTAATGCTGTAGCGGGGCGGTCACCCTGCTCCGGCTAAGAAGGGGTTAAAAAAGCCAGCCCTTGGAGAGGGCCGGGGCTGGGAGAAAAGCTAGGTTGATTGGGGGAAGCGGCCACGGGTGGGGTCACGGCCCAGTCAGGCCACGGCTGACCCTATAAAAGGGCTGTGAGCCAGGAGCTCAGACAGTCTCTCTCTAGCTGTTGAGGGAGACGGGCCTGGCTGCTGAGCAAGGTACCTGGAGTGTAGCAGGGCTGGGGGAAGGCGAGAGGAGCTGGGGAGCTCCAGCCTGGAAAACCCCCAGGCTGCAGGCCTTGTTAAAGGCCAAGAAGGTACTGGGGTTGCAGAGGGGGGGCAGCAGGTCCAAACCCTCCTTGCCGATGATGAGTGGCAATTATACTGCCATCCGCCCCAGTGAGCTAGATGGTGACTGGCAGTAGCCCAAGACTGAGGCGAGGTGGGGATAGGGGGTTGAGGGTTCTCCAGGGAGAGGAGACCCTGAGAGACTGCAGGGTACTGCAGGGGCAGAAACCCTGACATAGAGGGGCACCGGGGTCCGGGAGGGACATGGGGGCCAGTGGCAAGGCGAGACACCAGCCTGCAGAGGGCGCTCCGGAGGCTGGCGAGCTAATTCCCTAGACAACCAGCAGGAGGCGCCGCGCCGGTGAGTCGCCGCCCCGTTACAAATGCACTCTTGTCGATTTAACTGGTATAATTAACTTTCCACACCGAGAGGCTAAATTTATCTGAGGTTATACCGTCTGAAGAAAGTCTGGTTGTAGGAGTGTGAAGGCAAGCAACAGGCACAAACATATTACCATTAAAAATAGTTTGGGGAAGAGGGAGAGGGGATGAAATCTACTTAGCAGTCAACACATCTTCCCAAAGAAAAACTCAGTGCCTTGGGCAGACTTGATGCTTTAAAAGAAAAGGCAGTGAGCATATTTTACAGACGAGATTAAGGAAAAATAAACAGGTAGGGTCTATCTTGGAGGCAAAGCCCTGGGGATGGAGATAGAAGAATGTGGCTTTAAGACACCTTTAAAACACCCAGGTCCTCTTAGGCAAATTAGCTCAGGCTGACTTCTGAAAAGCATGTCTTAGAGACTTCAAAGCTTTCGCCTTGGGGTGTTCAGTTCAACACAATCCCTTTCTTTTAGAAAGCCATGAAACCAAGATTTAAAGTGCAGGTCTCCATTAAAGGGAACTGTCCCCATGCACTCACCACCACATGCTCTGGGTGTATTTCACCCTTGACAGGACCTGGGCTTTCTCAATCTCTCACTGTATTGGCAGCGCTTGTATAAGAGAAGCTGGAGGCAGACAAATTGCCTGTTGAAATTCAAGGGAATGGCTTTGATTGCGCCTCTTGAGAGTACAGTCAGAGACACAGTGTGTGTCAGAAAGCCCCTCGAAGGCTCCAACGGCGGTTAGAAACTATCTGAGTCAAGACATAGGAAAGAGGAGGAACCTGCTAGACAGGGCTGGCTCCAGCTTTTTTGCCGCCCCAAGCGGCAAAGTGGGGGGGGGGGAAGCCGATCGGTGGCACTTCGGCGGCAGCTCAAAGAAGAAGAGAGGGATTGAGGGACCCGCCGCCGAATTGCTGCCGAAGACCCGGACATGCCGCCCCTTTCCATTGGCCACCCCAAGCACCTGCTTTCCATTGGCCGCCCCAAGCACCTGCTTTCTTTGCTGGTGCCTGGAGCTGGCCCTGCTTCTAAAGGCTGCCGCCCCTGCAGGTCTCCCCAGGGGAGTATCTGAGGGCCCTAGGAGGGGATTCAACCTGCTTCTCTGAGTAACGAAACAAGATGACAGTCTGGCTGCACACCTGTTATAACAGAAAGGCCAGAGCAGTCCCTGAGGCGCAGCACATTAGAGATCTCAGACCCAACACAGGGCCTGGTTCTCTCATCATCTGCGATAGTCATCCCTTCATGAATACAGTACCTGATTCGCCTCACACGTCCAGGGAGTCACACCAGCCCAGAAAGGGGGGAACCAACCACCTGGAGCACCCAAAACATGGCACTAGAGAACCGAAGCCTTCTGCTCTGAAAATTGGGAGGGATCAGGTATCGAGATGGGGAAGCACAAGTCAGAAGGCTGGTTGTGACAGAGGGGACTGCACACCTCAAGGGATGGAGGCCTCACATAGGAGATGGGTATGTCACAGTGGGCATTCACCCCATGGAGTGAGGGTCTCACAGGGGAGGCTACCTCAGAGCAATATGTATACCCTGGGGAATTCTGCACCACTGCGCATGCGCAGAATTCGTGTCCAGTGCAGAATTTTTTTTCCGCAGAAAACACATTCTGCCTGAGAAGTGCTGCAGTTCTGCCTTTCACACACCAGAGGCCGCTGTGGTGCAACAACAGCCAGCAGCTGGCTTTGTTCATCACAGCAACCTGCTGATGAAGTCAGGTTAGGACAGACAGTGGGGACATGGTGCTGCTGGGAGGCCACAGGCTGGGGTTCAGAAGGGCTAGTGGGGGGACAGACTAGGTTGCAGACTCAGCAGCTAGTGGGGTGACAACATTGAGCCAGGAGCTGAATGGGAGGGGTGCTGCAAGGCCACATGGGGACAGGGGCAGATGTGCCTGACTGAATGGGAGAGACTCGGAGTCAGTCAGGGTCTGCATGGGGGCGCCTCCCTAACAATCCCTCCCCACCAAAAAAAATACTGTTCCATACTTCTCCCCGCCACACTCAACAACCCTCTCCCTCAACTCCTCTGTTACCCCAACTCCTCCAAGCCTTTGCACTGCTTCTGAGGAGTGCAGGAAATACGGTTCTGTATTGTAGTTTAAATGAATTAGTCAAAGTTCTGTATTAATATGCCTAGTAAGGAATTTTTTTTGTCTGTATTGTTACAGATATATTGCTGGCAGGTATTTTGAAATAAATTACCAAAATAATTGAAACTGGCATGATAATATTGTGTTATTTTGACAAATATGCAGAATTTTGCAGAATTTTAAAATATGTGCAGAATTTTTAACTTTTTGGCACACCATTTTTAATTTTTTGGTGCAGAATTCTGCCAGGAATACATCTGCCAACAGGGGAAGCTGTCTCTTAGAGTGGGCCTTATGTGGTCTGCTAAGAGGGTGCATAAATGGAATCTATCAACATGGGAGTGGCCAAGCAATAGTCTGTTCACATTGCAACCCAGAGTGTAGGTGGGAGACAGGCAGCAGTTACCTCCGCTTTTCTCAGTATAGTTAGCAGCCAAGCAACATTTGCTTCTTCTATCAGTGCATGGAATAAAGGTCCAGGAATGTTAACCCTTAGAGTATTGAGCATACACTTCCTCTGTGAGTTACACTGTGGGGATGAAGGCAGAGTACGTGTCTTCTGTCTGTCTGTCTGATGTTCTTCGCTTATCAGATATACCTCCAGTTCATCTAGTACCAGCCAGCCTTTGTTCTCATCCCCACTTTCCATGATCGGTTTGGCTCTTGGGGGGTGTTGGAGAGGGGTGAATTATTATTAACCTGGTTGCTCTTGCTCTGGGAAAACTCTGGCGGAGATAGGGCTCACCTGGCACCCGGAAGCCAGTAAGAACCATGGTCACTCCTAACTCCTGTGGAAGCGAGTGCAATAGCTGTAGGAGCTCCATCCACTGTTCTCATGAGTCATATCCCCCTGGCTGCCTGCAGTTCCATTCCACCTATGTAGCGTCGGCATTGCACTAGGTCATAAGAACGGCCCTACTGGGTCAGACCAAAGGTCCATCTAACCCAGTATCCTGTCTTCCGACAGTGGCCACTGCCAGATGCCCCAGGGGGAATGAACAGAACAGGTAATCATCAAGTGATCCACCCCCTGTCACCCATTCCCAGCTTCTGGCAAACAGAGGCTAGGGACATCATCCCAGCCCATCCTGGCTAATAGCCATTGATGGACCTATCCTCCATGAATTTATCTAGTTCTTTTCTGAACCCCATTATAGTCTTGGCCTTCACAACATCCTCTGGCAAAGAGTTCCACAGGTTGACTGTGTGTTGTGTGAAGAAATACTTCCTTTTGTTTGTTTTTAACCTGCTGCCTATTAAAAAAATAGGGCTTCATTGTGGAAGAAGAGGTGGCACCTGACATAGTGCACTGAAGGTGAATGAATACTTTAAGCTGGTATTCCACAGAGAGCCAGTGTAGCAACTGGCACACCAGAGTGATGTGTCACCTGTGGAGGAGCTTCTGCATGTTGTACCAAATAAAGCTTGCCTTCTCATTCCTGGATACAAAACGAGGCCCTTCTCCCCTTCCCTGCAAAGAGTGCATTGCAGCAGGCCAGGTAGGGGCTTACGAAAACATCAGCATCATTATGCTCACAGCATACACCAGAGAAATTAGATAAAGACAAATACTCTTGCTGTAAAGTTGCAACGCAACACAACTTTATTGCTTAGAATCCAGAACCCTAGCACATAGGAACCCAAAAGCAGAGAGAGAGGAAACAGACTGCTCCCTAAGGCAGAGAGGACCAATTCACCCTTGCTTTACGATGGCTCTTTCCAGATTGACTCTGCTCACACACTTTGCTACAGAGTCATTTAGCCTGAAAGCAGGACCCAGAGCCCCTCCTCCTTCCCCGCCCCATCTTCTTAAAGTGCTAGCTTGTAATTCCAACACAGACCTAAATATGCAACAAGCATGGCCATGTCTGTCCCAAAGGGATGTGGCCATAGGTGGGAGAAGACACGCTGGTAGCTGCTGCAGGGCAGGTATCTGTCATCGGCAAGAGAGCCCCAGATTGCATACTGCTTTGAGCATGACGAGGGCAGACACCCTTTCTGTCCGTGATGATAAAGTATTGGCTACGTCTTCTATACACTTTCCACCAGTCTCACCTCTGCCTAAACAGGAGTCACACCTTCTGCCTACCTAAGGGGATTATCTAGCCATTACCACAGTATCTGAGCAACACATCAGCCTTTACATATTTATCCGCACAACACCCCTGGGAGGCAGGGCAGTGCTATTCACCCCAGTGTATAGATGGGAAACTGAGGCACAGAGAGACCAAATGGACTTGCCCAAGGTAACACAGGAAGTCTGTGGCAGAGCAGGGAATTGAACCTAGGTCTCTGGCCAATATCCAAACCACCGGATCATCCTTCCACCTCCCTGATATACAACAAGTCCCTTCTGGCGCCCCCCCCCCCGCCCTTAGCCTTCCCTGAAAAGAGCCCCCATCTGAAACTCCAACCCCAGGCAGATGCCCTCCCCTAACTCCACGTCAGTCCCTTTCTTTCTTCCCAGTTCCTGCACCCTTGGATATGTTCTTCAAACCAGGCCTCTTCCCTCTGCAATTTCTTGGCCTGAGAGATGGGCTGAGGGACCAGCAACAGAGAGGCAGATTACTTGGGTCTGGGGGAGGTCTAGGCTTCATGGATTCTGGCAACAGGAAACAGGGTCAAGGTGAGTCAGGACTTGCTCCAAGCAAGAGTCCCGTCTCCCTGCTGCCAGAAACCATCCCTCGTTGCATAGGTGCCAACTCTGTGGGTGCGCCAGGGCTCAAGGGCCCACTGAGAAAAAAAAAACAGGGGGTGCTCAGCACGTGCAGGGCTGCATTAGTCTTTTGTGGGCCCTGGTGCCTGGACTGTGGTCCCACCCTCTGCTCCACCTGCGCTCTGCCCCGAGGCCCCGCCCGCTGCTTGCACAGGGGGGAGGCGGTGGAGAGGAGCAAGCAGTGGGCGGAGCCTCAGGGGGAAGAGGCCGAGCAGGGGCGGGGCCTCGGGGCAGAGCACAGGTGGAGCAGAGGGGCCAGGGGCCATGGTCCAGGCACTGGGGCCCCTTCGATGTGTGGGCCCAGCGCCATGGCGCCATTGATCCCATTATAAACCCAATTCTGAGCACGGTCTCTAACCGGGAACTTTAGTGAAGACAGCTTGTAGGTGAGTGCAATGATTTTAATTCATGATCATGTCATGATGTCGTTCATTATTGCTTTAGTAACGATCAGATTGATAAGATACCAATAATACACACACATTCAATAACTAGAATATGGAAGAAGTGTATAAATGTGCTGAAAACAGACTCCGCCCAAAACTGGCAGAGCCCCCCCAAAAAAACACATACACTTTCATAGAAGATCAAGGTTGGAAGGAACCTCAGGAGATCATCTAGTTCAACCCCCTGCTCAAGCAGGACCAATCTCCAGACAGATTTTTACCCTAGTCCCCTAAATGGCCCTCTCAAGGATTGAACTCACAACCATGGGTTTAGCAGGCCAATGCTCAAACCACTGAGCTATTCCCCATTCTCCCAAACCACCCACTGGCAAAAACAAAAGGCAGCGCCTGTGCCTCATTGCCACGCTAGGACCAACTCCCAGCCCCCCTCAAGAAGCCAGCCAGCATCTAGCGTCCACTGGCTCGTAAGGGTTAAGCAACAGCAAAGAAATGTGTGTCTCTCTTAACTGTCACATCAATGACAGCAGGCTACCTGCTTGATTGTAACAGCATCTCTCGTGGGGATACTCGGGTGAGGTCTGCGCTCCTTGCAGTGCAACTCGCTCTGAATCCTTCGCTCTTCCAGGAAATATAAAAGGCGAGGAGGGAGGGGATGCTGAAATAAATAAATAAAAGCCAGCGGGAGGTCATCAACATGCTGATTGCATTAGAGCACCGGGTAATTGTAAACAGCAGGGGAAATGTGCCTTAGATTATTGCTTAGGACCTGGTGGGATGTTGTCTGGACCACAGTCAAGTAGGAAAAGATTTCCCTAGGACAATAGGGCATGAGGCATAAATTAGCAGAGTTGTGGTATTTCCGGAAGGTAATTATGGCTCATTTTGGATTTGGTGTGTGAGTGAGAGACCGAGAGGGAACGGCATGCAGGGTGTGGGAGTTTAAATGCACTGTTGAGTCTGTTTTGAAAGATGTTGAAACAGGACGTCTAGAAGGTGATGCAGCGTCTAAAGAGACAGGACGCCTGGATTTTATTTGCACCTTGGCTACTTGGCTACACAAGCGAGTGTCCAAGCCCAGGTCCACAGACTCGGACTTGCACTATCACACAAAAAATAGTTTTGCAGATGCTGTGGCTCCCGCTGGAGCTCAGGCTCTGAAGCCTAGGGAAGGGGTGGGCTTCAGCCCCTGAGCCATGACTTAAACGCGCTGACGACACAGCTCTTTTTAGTGTGGTAGTGTGAGCCCCGTGAGCCCAGCTCTGTTGACTCCAGATGCTGGCTGCATGTGCCCTGTGTGGCCTGGGGAACGTTGCTAACTTCTCTGCGTTTCAAGGGGGGTATGTGACATACCCAGGTACAGTCTAGACTAGTGAGCAGCTGTGCCAGCCTTGCCGTGCAATCTCGGGTGCCTTACAATGCCTTGCTGAAGTAGCTCCCACCTGGGCCACTCACAAACAGCCGGCCAGCAGTCAAGCGACACCCTGAGCATCTGTGTGTAACTGCAGCCTGCCAGCCACACTTGGGTCACACTCTGGCTCTCACCAGCCTGGGTTATACTGCAGGGCAACCCCAACACACCCCCAGTCTTCGATTTTCCCCCAGCAATGTATGTCCAGCTCTCCCCTGGACAATACAAGTTTATATAAAGTCCGTGTAGCGAGGTGAGGACTCACTGGCGCGGCGCCTCCTGCTGGTCATCCTAGGAATTAGCTCTCCAGCTCCGGAGCACCCTCTGTTGGCCGATGTCCCACCTGCCTTAGTGCCCCCATGTCCCTCCCAGACCCTGGTGCTCCTTACCTCAGGGTCTGCTCTCTGCAGTATCCCCAGCAGTCTCTGGGTCTCCCCCCCCACCCCAACTCTCTATCCCACCTTGCCTCAGTGGCTACTGCCAGTCATCGTCTAGCCCCCGCTCCCTGGGGCGGACTGCAGTCTGTAAACCACTCATCACTGGCAAGGGGGGTTTGGACCTGCTGCCTCTGCCTACCCTGGGCTGCACCTCTGCAACCCCAGTACCTGCTTTGGGCCTTTAGCCAGGCCTGCAGCCTGGGGAATTGCCAGGCTGGAGCTCCCCTGCTCCTTTGCCTATCCCCAACCCTGCTCTGCTTCAGGCACCCTGCTCAGCTCCCAGGCAGCCAAGTCCTTCTCTCTCCACCGCTAGAGAGAGAGACTTTCTGAGCTGCTGCCTCACAGCCCTTTTATAGGGCCAGCTGTGGCCTGATTGAGGCGTGGCCTCAGCTCTGGCTGTTTCCCCAGTCAGCCCAGCCTTTTTCTCAGCTGCAGCCCTCTCCAGGGCTGCTTTTAACCCCTCTTAGCCAGGGAGCGGGGTGACTGCCCCGCTACAGTCTGTTATTCCTTTAATAGAAATACACCCCAAATGGAGTTTCCCAGATACTTCAGTTTAAGCACACTGGGTTAGATAAAGCAACAACACACGTTTGTTAACTACAAAGAGAGAGATTTTACATGACTACAAGTAATGAGGTATAAAAGTCAGAAACGGTTACAAGAAAAACAAATATAAAAGGCAGCGAGTGCCTAATTTAACAAACGGTTACATTCGAAGCAAAGTTTACTCACCACATGCTTTCAGCAGTCTTACTGACCAAACTTCTTACCTCTGAACCCCGTCTCCAGTCCAACAAATGCTTATTTTGTCCCTTCGGATGCAGTGAATCGATGGGCAGGGAGGGGGGGGGGCTGCCTAGGAGTTTTTGTCCCTCCTTTTCATAGTGTCAGTTTCCCCCTTGAAAAACGTTTCCACTGAGATTCAGGAGACAAAGAGTCTATGGGGAAGAATGTTCCCTGCTGCTTTTTCCTCACCTGTTTCAGTTTCCTTTGTTTCCCTTTCTGCTTGATGACTGTTTACTGCTTAAAAGCAAATTAAGCCAAGCACACATTCCTTCATTTAGGACAGACCTGTTTGCCAACTTCTGCTTGGGTATGACTGTGGTTTGGAACCTGTGTTAATGACATCGTACAGGGAAATCTTATAACTTCACGTACAGTGTTGCTACACCTATCTTATCAGGACAATACTCACCAACAAATTATAAGTTTTCAAATATGACTTTACAAGACGTGCCTTGTAGTATTACAATAGTGTATAGGGTGTGGACACAGGGATACACTCTGTCACAGGGTAACATTTCACGTGGTAGGAGTAGTGGGGAAATTGATTAATCGTTATTAAATACTTTCAGATCCTTGAATGACTGGGGTCATGCACTACAAGTGTTAAATGTTACCATCCGAGTGAAGCTGTTTTAGGTGAACCAGGAGACCAGAAAAAAATGGTGGCTCTACTGGAGTTAGTCTTTAGCTAGTGGTCCAACCAGATCTCCGTGGGCAAACTTAGAGATAGTTCTTGACAGTCATTTAAGCCTGTCAGTTTGACAGTCATTTAAGCCAGCTTGTGCCAGACTTACACCCCATATTACCTCTTTGACCTCAACAGGGTTGTAGGAGCATGACTGGAGTTCTGTCTGTGTGGGGTTGCTCATTATTATCTGTATCATGATGCTGTTTAAGCACCAAGTGAGCTCAGGTTCCCATTGTGCAAGGCACTGTACAAACATGCCATAAGAGACAGTCCCTGCCCCGAAGAGCTTGCAATATAAACAGAAAACACAGAGTTATTAACCTCATTTAACAGCTAGGGAGCTAAAGCACAGAGGAATATAGGACATAGGACGGGAAGGGACCTCGTGGGTCATCGAATACAGTCCCGTGCTATTTCAGGCCACCCCATCGTATAATCTCATTCATAAACTGATCAAGCCCCATCTGAAAACCAGTTAGGTTTCTTGCCCTCACTCCGCCTTTTGGGAACAGTTTAACAAAGAGGAGGTTAAGGGGTGACTTGATTACAGTCTGTAAGTATCTCCATGGGGAACAAACATTTAATAATGGGGTCTTCAATCTAGCAGAGACAGGTGTAAAACAATCCAATGGCTGGAAGTTGAAGCTAGACAAATTCAGGCTGGAAAGAAGGTCTACATTTTTAACAGTGAGAGTAATTAACCAGTGGAACAATTTACCAAGGGTTGTGGTGGATTCTCCATCACTGACAATTTTTCAATCAAGACTGGATGTTTTTTTCTAAAACCTCAGCTCTAGGAATTATTTTGGGGAAGTTCTCTGACCTGTGTTATCCAGGAGGTCAGACTAGATGATCACAATGGTCCCTTCTGGTCTTGGAATCAATAAATATATGAGGCTGTTCCAGAACCTCACCCCTCTGATGGTTACAACTCTTCTTCTCATTTCCAGCCCAAATGTATTCCTGGCCAGTTTATCCCCAGGTGTCTTCATGCCAGCATTGTCCTTTCGCTTCAATGGCTCTTCCTGCTCCCCGATGTATTTATACAGAGCAACGAGATCCCCTCTCAGCCTGCATTTTGCTAAGCTAAACAAGCCAAGTTCTTCCTTTCATAAAATAGGCTCTCCGTTCCCCTGATCATCCTCGCAGCCCTTCTCTGCACCTGTTCCAGGGCGTTTCAGGCTGGGATATTTAAAAGAGCTAAGGGAGTTAGGCGCCCACTCCCACTGAACTACAATAGAATTTGGGCACCTAATTATGTTAGGCCACTTTGAAAACCCCACTGTAATTGACTTGCCCAAAGTCATATAAAAGCCTGTAACAGAGCCGAGCCTACAACCCATATTCCCTATGTCCCCATCCAGTGCCTTAGCCCCAAGACCATCATCCCTTAATATTTACTTTACCCAAACATTAATTAAACTTATTTACTGCTCCTATTTGCTTGCTGTTTTTTTTAATGTTAGCTGCGGAAGAAAATTCACTTTTACCGGGGACCCTTCAAACTTTTTACCACCTTATTCTGTAACCTGAATAACCGATGTTAATTTTATTATATGATTTTATTTTCTTCCCTCACAGACCATAATGAAGCTTAAAACCAGCTCTGTTATCTCCTGGAATAACGTAAAGGAAATCAGTATTCACTTTGCTCAGGCCAGAAGTAAGGAAATTCAAAAAATAAGAAGCACTGGTCATGATTAATAAACCGTGAAATGTGTTTCCTTTAAAAGATGAATGACCTGGTCTCATTTTGCTCCTGCTTTAGGCGGGTGCAAATCAGAAGCAAATCCATTGACGTCAGTGGACTTACATTAGTTGAAAAGTAATTTAAGTGAGAGCAGAATCAAGTCTTCCAATTCTGAGCTGACGTGCCAGAGGCAGGCAGCCATCTTGCTGACGTGCTGGAGGCGGGCAGCCATCTTGCTGACGTGCTGGAGGCGGGCAGCCATCTTGCTGACAGCGACGCCATTTTGTGACACTTGGCAGGGCTCAGAAACAGCCAATAAAAGCAATAGTTATGCTGTACCAGCATCTATTGGAAGCTACAATCTTGTCCTCCAAGATCTCGGGGCATGTCTACACTACCGTCTTAAGTCGACCTATGTCTGGTGTTTGATGTCTACACTACCCTCCTTCTGTCAAAGGGGCGCATCCTCGCCAGGAGCACTTCCACTAACTGACGAGGGGCAGTGTGGGGGGGCTGAGGACCAGAGCTCTCAGCTCCATGCAGCTCCACCCCCAGCCCACCCCCCGGGAGCCCAGCTGCTCCTGGGGCTTCTCACCTTCCTACTCCCAGCCGGAAGTGAGGGGTGGGGGACAGCCGGTGTAGGCCAAAAGCCTAATGGAAAGAAATTGTCTCAAGTAAAATTGTACTCCAGTTTTGCTTCTTTTGCTTTATTTTCCATTTTGCTAGCTTTGAATTAGTAAGAAGAAATTGTTCTGAGTTTATTCTTGACAGATTGTGTTAATGACTGTTTTTAGAAGGCTAGAAGTTTTATGGCTGTAATTGCCTTATTTACTGTTTGGTGTGAGTGAAGAATGTCTGGGAATTAACTGAGAAAGGACAGCCAGCTAGGCCAGATGGTCAAGAAGGGAGTGGAGGACTCGAGAGGCTCCAACTTTCACCCGGATGGCAGATTGACGACCCTAAAGCAAAGGCAGAGACCCCAAGGACAAGCTAAAGAGTGGAGCCAGAGGGACGAGATAAGAAGCAGCTGCGGATAACTCCCAGTAACAACCCAAATAATGCTGATTGGAGCAACCTTGAACAGCTCTGGTGTAACACAGCAAGGTCCAGAGACTTGTATGGGAACTTAGTACTATAAAAGAAGGGTGTATTGCCATGGGACTTTGGGTTCGTTCTGCATCAACATCGGAGCTTCCAACGTGCTCGACTGAGACCCAGCTCTCCTCCCTTGTGTGCAGTTTTAGCTGGCCGCTGGAACTGACCGAGCAACACTAAGGACTGGTAACAGAGAGAGAGAGAGAATGGAAGCATATGCTGATTTCAATGCTTAAATTGTACTCTCAATAAACGCGGCATATTGCCTTATCCCCTTTAAAAAGATTCCGTGTGCTTCTTATAAGCATAACACCGCCAGGGGCTTCTTGCCTCTCGTGGGGAAATCAGCACCCAGAGTCCTGTTGGCTGGCGTGCTCCTGGTGGGGAGCGCAGTATCTACACAAAAACAATGAGGAGTCCTTGTGGCACTTTGGAGACTAACAAATTTATGTGGGCATAAGCTTTCGTGGGCTAGAACCCACTTCATCGGATGCATGAAGTGAAAAATACAGGACAGGTATAAATACATGAAAGGATGGGGGTTGCTTTACCAAGTGTGAGGTCGGTCTAACGAGATAAATCAATTAACAGCAGGATACCAAGGGAGGAAAAATAACTTTTGAAGTGGTAAGAGAGTGGCCCATTACAGACAGTTGACAAGAAGGTGTGAGTAACAGTAGGGAGAAATTAGTATTGGGGAAATTAAGTTTAGGTTTTGTAATGACCCAACCACTCCCAGTCTTTATTCAGGCCTAATCTGATGGTATTCAGTTTGCAAATTAATTCCAGTTCTGCAGCTTCACGTTGGATTCTGTTTTTGAAGTTTTGTTGTTGAAGAATTGCCACTTTTAGGTCTGTTATTGAGTGACCAGGGAGACTGAAGTGCTCTCCTACTGGTTTTTGAATGTTATGGTTCCTGATGTCAGATTTGTGTCCATTTATTCTTTTGCGTATAGAAGGACTCCTCGTTGTTTTTGCTGATACAGACTGTGGCAGAGCTCCGACCTTGCCCCCGTGGGTCCCGCGCTTCCCGGCAGTTTATGCTAGCTTCAGAGGCTCACTGTGACCCTCCACGTAGCCCTTCTCTCTCTAGGGCCAGGGTACAGTCTACTGAGCCCTTTTCTTCATAAGCCAGCAAGGTTGGTGAGAGAACTCCCACAGTCTCTGTTGTCCCTACAGGTTTATTCAAGAACAGTTGAGTGTCCAGTCCTGACAGGGGCCTGTCTTCCCCTCCCAGGAGGTGTTTCTGTAGTGGCGGGTTGGGGGGGAACCTGGGCCCGCCCTCTACTCCGGGTTCTGGCCCAGGGACCCTACTGGCAGCAGCTGTTGGCAGCTGACCTTTCACTGCCAGAGTTATATAAAATATCATATATGGAGATATACCCATCTCATAGAATGGGAAGGGACCTTGAAAGGTCATTGAGTCCAGCCTCCTTCCTTCACTATCAGGACAAAAAGTACTGTCCCTGACAGGTTTTTTGGGGTTATTTTTTTGCCCCAGATCCCTAAATGCCCCCTCAAGGATTGAGCTCACAACTCTGGGTTTAGCAGGCCAATGCTCAAACCACTGAGCTACTCCTCATCCCTTTCCACATTTCCCTGGGCCACTTCCCCACAGCTCTCCCACTTCGCTCTCTTAACGCCTTCTTCACCCTTACCTTAGGGCTCCCTTTCCAGTGGTTTCAGGGTGTCTTCATTACCCAGCCCTTCAGCCGCACTTCCTCTCCTCTGGCTCCCTGGCTCTCTTTGGCCTGACTGGAGTGAGCCCTTTTATAGCATCAGAGGGGCCTTAATTAGAGACAGGTGCTTAACAGCCTCACCTGACTCTTAGCAGGTTAATTGGAGTCAGGTGTTCTCATTAGCCTGGAGCAGCCCCTGCTCTGGTCAGTCGGGGAACAGAAAACTGCGTATCCAGTGGCCAGTATATCTCCCTTCTGCTACTCTGCTGTTCCCAACTGGCCTGGGTCTATCACAAGACTAACATGGCTACCACTCTGAAAAGTGTCTACACAGACACTGCGTCGCCCTAGCTACACCGACATAAGCCCTATGCCTCTTGTGAAGGTGGAGCTATTATGTCGGCGTAGTAGGGCACTTACATCGGCGGGACAAGGCTGTTGGGTAGACACTGACATAGTTAGGTCAACATAAACTGCCTTATGTCGACCTAACTCTGTAGTGTAGAGCAAGCCAGAGCTTTCACTTAAAGAAAAAAAAAAGTCTCTAGCTGTTCTGGTTGTAAAGAACAGTGAGCAATGGGGGCAAAATACCTAACTGGCTTCAAACCTGTGCCTGCTAAGTTTGTGGAGGAGATGGGCTGATGAGACAGCCTACAATAGGATGAAGCCGATCTGCGACAGCAGATCTCCCCAACAGCTGGAGATGAGACACGAGTTGGGGAGGGCTCTAAGTTACTACAGAGATTTATTTCCCAGGTGTCTGGCTGGTGGGTCTTGCCCACATGCTCAGGGCCTAACTGATCGCCATATGTGGGGTCGTGAAGGAATTGTCCCCCAGGTCAGATTGGCAGAGAGCCTGGGGGTTTTTTGCTTCCTCTACAGCGTGGGGCATGGGTCACTTGCAGGTTTAAACTAGTGTAAATGGTCGATTCTCTTTAAACCATGATTTGAGGACTTCAGTAACTCAGCCAGAGGTTAGGGGTCTATTACGGGGGGGCGGCGAGGTTCTGTGGCCTGCGACATGCAGGAGGTCAAACTAAGAAACTTAAGAAATGTTTGAAAAAAGTTTCAACATTGCGGCAATATTTTGTTTTGGCATTTTCTAAATGACAGATTCCAGTTTCCAGTTCAAAACAACTTCTTGTTTAGAAATTTACGCTAATGACAGTTTATAAACGTATAAATGAAAAATGGTTGAAATTCAAATCAAACATCTGAAACGATCCAAAACAAAAAAACTTTGACCCAAACTGACGTTTTTTTTCTTTTTTTCACCCAGTTCACAACATTTTTCCAGATTTTGACTTTTTGTCCTGACTCAGGATGGAAAAATGTTTTTGAAATCTAAACATTTTCATGAGACGGGAAAACAGTTTCCCGACTGGTTCTAGTCTGTCCAAGCGATAAAATCCCAGCTTCATGTGGGAAGAAAAGGACATGATTCCATTCTGGCCTCTCTGGGTACATCTACACTGCAATTAAAGATCAGCGGCACAGCCATGGCTGGCCCAGATCAGCTGCCTCGGGCTTGCAGGCTCAGGCTATAACGCTGCAGTGTAGACACTCAGGCTTGGGCTGGAGCCTGGGCTCTGAGACCCCATGAGGCGGGAGGGTCTCAGAGCCCGGGCTCCAGCATGAACCTGGATGTCTACACTGCAATTTTAGAGCCCCTCCACCTGAGCCAGGTGACCCGGGCTCTGAGACTCAGTGCCATGGGTCTTTTATGGCAGTGTAAACGAACCCTCCGAGACTTGTTTCATTTCCAGAGAGGGTACGGTGGGTTGGATCCTCAACTAGTGTCCTCTGGCCACAGCGACAACTTCCCCAGCCAAGGACCTGGCTCAACATTTCTTTTTTAGACCAAAGTGTTGATAAAATATGGGGAGACCCTTACGCTCTCACGTTGGCATCGAATATTTTCCACCCATCTCAGCGCCCTGAAGAATTATATCTCACACAGAACGGGACAAGTTCTTCAGAGTTCTCATGCCTGAGCTGTCCTTCAGTGTCGTGAAAGACTAAGTCCCACCGGCGGGAATGCCTCAGGCAGCCATTTTGAAAAAAACAAGTCAGGATTATTGGTACCACACACTTCCAGGATAAAGACGACCTGAAAATTACAAACATGCTATGATTTTCCATGGACTCCATCTGAACTTTAAGGTCCTTGGTTTTCTTTTATTACTTCAATGAACAATGGGGCCAAATTCTGAAGCCAACACTTGCAGACGTGAAACTCACCTCCCAGCAATCGTCATATTGCTCCTCCCCGCCCCAAAAATGTCAAACTTTTTACGGCCCGTGTCTGGATAGAATGATTTCCTACGGTCTTCGCTTTCCCTTGATCGCTCAAAAAACACAAGAGGGCAGAAGTCACGAATAACAATGTTATGGGTTTATGATGATTATTTATTACCTTTACAGCACCCCAATGCCTCGTCTCCACTTCTTTATGGCATATACAGTTTCATCTAACACCGCTTTTTGTATGGAGAACCACAGCAGTTGACTTGGCGTTCGGGTCTGTTTCTTTCTGGGTACTGTCTGTGCTGTCTGCTCCCTAACAGTCACAGAATAAGAGCAACAGACGTTTTACTGCAAATATTTGGTTTTAAAAAAAAAGAAGAAGCCGGTAATCAGAAGAAAATAGCACACACATAGCTCGGAGCTCTTCCTGGCCCTCTTGCTCCATTAAAAATGTTTGAAAGGAAGTACATTTCATAGCCCGTGAAGGATGACAAGTGTATTTTTACCCTGTGAACTTTCTTCTTGATGGGCTGGGCGGAATGGATGCTGTTTCCCTTTATGATAGTTATTTTCTACCACTCACGGCCTATCCTTTTTATTTTATATAGAAAATGTATGTTTCTGAGTCTATATTTTTTTAAGGTGGTCGATTTTGTGGGGTGTGATTTAAGCAAGTGAAGGTGAGTTCCCAGTGCAATGCCTTGGCCAAGAAGGCGTCTGCGATCACTGGATGCATAAGCAGGGGAATATTGAGTTGGAGTAAAGAGGCGGTATTACCTCTGCAGATGGCACTGGTGAGTTTTGGTGCCCACACCTTAAAAAGGAAGTTGGAAAATCGGAAAGCGTTCATAAAAGGATGACTTGGAAAACCTGTCTTACACTGAGGGTCTTACGGAGCTCCATCTAGTTAGCTTATCAAAGACAATTAAGACTTTATCATGGTCGATGAGTGCCTATATTCTGATATTAGAGGGCTCCCTAATCTAGCAGACAGACACAGCAAGATCTAATGGGTGGAAGCTGAAACTAGATAAATTCAAACTGGAAATAAGGTCCATGTTTTTTAATAGAGAGGGTAATTCGTCATTGGAACAACTTACCAAGTAGTGGATTCTGCATCACTTGAAGTCTTTAAAATCAAGAGTGGATGTCTTTCTAAAAGATACGCTTTTGCTCAGCCAGAAGTCATATGGCTTAATATGGGAAATACTGGGTGAAATTACATGTCCAGTGTTATGCAGGAGGTCAGAGGAGATGAACATTATGGTCCCTTCTGGCTTTAGGATCTATGAACTTCCGTAGAAAGGTAATATGGCAGCCCTGGCTGGTTGCACAGATGCACTTTGAAATAACTTGATGCCATTATAATAATGTTTTCCCCTACCACCACCAAATGCTTTGAGGCAGAGGAAAAGAAAATATATTTGTGGAGATTTTCCTCCAAGTTAAATCAAGTAAACCAAGCTGTGACACTGCTTTGTGGTTTAAAATAATCAGCAGCTCATCTTTGTGAACCCTCTTTTATTGGAAGGGCTCAGAGTCCAGCCCCTTATCTTTAAACCAACATATTTTGATGCACATGCAGGCCTGATTTCTGTGGACGCGGGGAAGAATATAATCAGCAGGCAGCGTATGAGATCTTGTCATCTTCTATGTACTGGCCCACTGAGAGAATAAGGAATCTTAAATGAAAATAACCACTACTTAAATACCACCAGCGTGGAAATTCTTTTTAGCTCAAATGGTTTTTGGAACTAGAAAACCAGAATTCCACTAATAGTTACTTAAGGGCAAATGTGGAAGTGTGCAATTTATTTAGTAATTGTGTCTGTTGCCCATGGATTTGTTAGCGAGTCCTGCTTGGATGTCAATTTTGAGCCAAAAGCTTTAACTCTTGTTCTGTTTGCAAACCCATTTCAACCCTCTTTCTCTCTCTTTCTTCTGGCTGAATTCCTACTCCATTTTAACACCTCTTGTTTTAATTGATTGCTCTTCAGCGTCTTAAGAATAAAAGATCACAGAGACTGGATTTCTGCTTCTTTCCCCTCCTATTACTAAAACAGTTAGTCAATTTGTCAGTATGCATTAATGTTGACTTTAATGAGAGTAGCGATTTATATAGAACAAAAGTATGCTGTACTTTACTTTTCAAGTTACTGTTGAAAATTTAAACCCTTTGCCAATGGGGAATTTGGAAGTCATGCTGCACAAATTCCCTTTTCAAGGGTGCAAACATATCCTTGCCCCTGCAAAATGCACGGTGGACTCAAATCTGAATAACTGCGACTCAAGATCCCCACATCTGTGCTTACAATCAGGTAGTTTAAAGGTGCCAGAATTCATACTTGTGTTCAGAATCTAACTGCAGGTAGGAAAAATACGGTCCCAAGCAGGGCCGGTGCAAGGAAGTTTCGCGACCTAGGCGAAACTTCCACCTTGCGCCCCCCCCCCCCCCCCCCCGCCCCCCCCCCCCCCCCCCCCCCCCCCCCCCCCCCCCCCCCCGGCCCCCCCCCCCCCTTGCCCTGAGGCGCCCCCCCCTCCCGCGGCAGCTCCTCCCCAGGGAGCCGTGCAGCAGCTCCCCGCCCCGCCCTGAGGCACCCCCGCGGCAGCTCCCCACCCCCCCGGCCTGGGGAGCCGTGCGGCAGCTCCCCACCCCAGCTCACCTCTGCTCTGCCTCCTACCCAAGCATGCCGGCCCCACTCTAATTCTCCTCCCCTCCCAGGCTTGCGGCGCCAAACAGCTGATTGGCACTGCAAGCCTGGGAGGCGGGAGAAGTGGAGTGGCGATCATGTGCTCGGGGAGGGGGCGTAGGAACGCTGTAAAAAAAAATTGGGGGCACCAATTTTTGGCGCCCCCAAATCTTGGCGCCCTAGGCAACCGCCTAGTTTGCCTAAATGGTAGCACCGGCCCTGGTCCCAAGTTTTGCAGGTAGAAAAAGATGCCGGGGAAAAGTGAGACCGTCCTCCTGAAAATGTGACCCCTCATTCTATTCCACCCTTGAGTCATCAATTGGGCACCGGCTTACAACCCTCATGGGAGTGACTCCTGTAGCAAAAGTCACAGTCAGTGGCCTATGTATCTGAAGTACTTATGGCTTCCCTTATAGTAAGAGACGAGTGCCTCACAATTTTTAATGTATTTAAAGTGCAGCACCCAGAGGTATTGATCTTTATAGTCTGGCATCAGGCACATGACATAGACCAGGGTCACATGGCAGAAAACAGCATCATGGTCACCAGTGGCCTATGCCAACCCAAAGTGTATCATTCCCCATTCCCTTAAGATCCCTATCTGTGTCCACAGTTAAGATCACGTTACCAGCACAGCTTAGTTCTTCGACCCAGCCAGCCAGCAATTTCAGAGAAAATGGGTTCACGATCTGTCCAGGATTTACAGCACGGGGAGAGGTTCTTTGGCAGATGGGCTGCTGTTGCTTGATGTAGCTACAAACCGTTCATGAGTTCACAGCCCCTGGGAAGATGCTGAAATCAGCACCAAGCAGTTCTGTGACATCACGCCATGATGAACCCCTCCGTGCTGTCAGTCTGGGAAGGTAAGAAGTGCACCCAGGAGATAAGCAAGTTAATTAACCACGGAGCTATAGGACATTGGTTCATGGCCCAATGAAGGGTATAGGAGGCCATGCCAATTATGATATTTAATGGAGTCTAAACATCACAGTGTCCTGATTTACGACACTACAAGGGGCAGGAGAACCAGGTGCTAGGTCTTTTCATCTCTAACTTCTATGCACCAAACTGAGATCACCAATTGGCACCTCATAGCCAGCCAAACAGCCATCAGATGGTGATTACTTTTGGTCACCACCACATTTGACCTAGAGCTGAAAAAGCCTGGTATCCTAACAACAGCCAGTCCCTTCGACTCGCCAGTCCCCCTCAACCTGCTTTGAACGTCTTTCCTCCCCCCGCCCATGAAATCAGACATTCAGACGTCAAAACCTAGACAGAGACGAGAGACAAGAAGGGCCAGATCCTCAGCTGGTATGTGTCGTCCGAGCCTTGTCTCCAACACAGCTCTGACATTTCACAGCAGCTGAGGGAAAATGCCTGCCCGCAAAATGCCTATTTCTGAGAGCACATTAAGCAAAGTAATTCAGAGCATGAGCTCTTCTGATCGGAGCCTGAACCCATTTTCCACTGGAACGTCGCCTGGTAAGTGCTTCGTCTGTTCAGTGATCCCCAGACCACTGTTGCCAACAACTCTTCCTGCTGAGAAACTCAGCCGATTTCCCCTTCACCACCTGGATTGGCTCTAGCAATACTGGGAACCTATTAAATTGCTCTTGGCTCCAGTGAGCCCAAGCGATTCAATTTAGTGACGAACACACACATTTACTGACACAAATTCTCCCTGGCTGGGAGGCCTCTGGCTTCAATGGCCTTCACAGAGTCATGGACTCCAAGGCAAGAACGGACCACTATGGTCATCTAGTCTGTCCTCCTGCATGACACAAGCCGTAGGAGCTTCCTGTATTAATGATACCTGCAACAGACCTGTGCATCTTCCAAGGCCAAAGATTTAATGAAACGAATAAATGAAATGAGATGACAACTGCTAGCCTACTTGTCCCATATATTCACCCTTGGAGGGCCTGATCCAAGCCTGTGGAAGCCTATAGGACAGTGGTTCTCAGCCTTTCCTGACTATTGTACCCCTTTCAGGCGTCCGAAGCCCGAGCCTTAGCTTCGCAGGACACCCTGAGGCGTGGGGCCCCAGGCAATTGCCCTGCTTGCTACCCCCTAACACTGGCCCTACACTTGCGACCCCCACTAAACCCATCCTGCGACCAGGGCCGGTCATAGACCATAGTCTTTGGTGTGCTCCTGACATTTGTTAAACTTTTGAATTCCTTATTTTTATTGCATTTGTAACCCAGTTCATGACTTTGATGCACGATTTGCATGTGTGATTTATCCCGGTTATATAAGATGATAAATTTGCACACTAGGATCTGTAAATCTATATTTATTCGTGCCATATATAAGCAAATAAAAAAAATAGTTTCCTCTAAGCTTATAGAAACTTTTTAATTTTAAGAATAACTTAAGTACTAACATCAATACATTGAACTGTGCACAGACATTGGTTGGACCAATATTAAATAGTGTTACAGTAGGTGACAGCCTTAGATTGTTGACCCTAGTCCTCTAGCCCCGCTCTGCCTTATATACCTGCGAGGGCCTTGGAGGGGCGGGAGGACTTGGGGCTCTGGCCAGCCCAGGCTCCTCCAGCTGCAAGGGGGCGAAGGAGGATCGGGCCTCTGGCGGGTGGTGGGGCAGGGCCTCAGGCAGAAGGTCTAGCGTCCCTGAAGTGTGGGTCCACCTGCTGCCCATGTTTATAGCCAATATCCCATGACCCACTAAGAGTCTGCAATGAATGCTTGGAAGCAAAGCTGAGAGTCGAAGATCTCAGGGCACGTCTTCACTACAAAGCTAAATCGGCACGGCGGCAATCGACGCAGCGGCATCGATTTAGCGGGTCTGGTGAAGACGTGATAAATCAATGGGAGAGCGCTCTCCCGTCAATTTCTGCACTCCACCTCCCCGAGAAGCGTAAAGTAAGTCGACGGGAGAGTGTCTCCCATCAACACAGCGTGGTGTAGACACCGCAGTAAGTGGATCTAGCTCCATTGACTTCAGTTACGTTATTCACATAACTGGTGTAGAGTAGCTTAGATCAATTTAGTGTAGACCTGGCTTCAGACGCCATTAATGTGTGTCATAGAATCATAGAAGATTAGGGTTGGAAGAGACCTCAGAAGGTCATCTAGTCCAACCCCCTGCTCAAAGCAGGACCAACACCAACTAAATCAACCAGATGTGAGTGCAGCTCATAAAGACACACTCAAGTTAGTTTTAATCTGGGGAGCTCAGGTGCCAGAACAGTGAAGCCAGAGCTGGCTCTAGGCACCAGCGTCTCAAGCCTGTGCTTGGGGTGGCACTTTTCAACGGGTGGCACCCCGGCCCTTTTATTTTTGCTTCGGCGGCGGCATTCCGTCTTTTTTTTTTTTTGGCTTGAGGTGGCAAAAAACCGGGAGCCGGCCCTGAGTGAAGCCACAGCAGTATGTGGTGTACACACCCACCCAGAACCCTGAGTAATTCCTGGGGAGACTAGCCCATGGTGTCACGGCTTCATTGCTCCGATACCACGCTCACTGAGCCCTGGTCTACACTACAGAATTAGGTCGACACAAGGCAGCTTACGTCAACCCAACTCTGTAAGTGTCTCCAGTAAAACTCCGCTCCCTCCAACATAACTCGCCCACCACACCGACTTCATTACTTCACCTCCGCCAGAGGGGTAGCGCTTAGGTCGACGTAGTTAGGCCGACGCGGTGTCACAGTGTGCCGATGGGCATTCTACTGGTGACGTGAGTGTAATGCAATGAGCATCCAATATGCCCATGCACCACAGAATGAATTCTCCCAGTGCCAACCATTCGCAAATCTTGAGTCAGCCCTGCCCCGCTCCAAAATATCATGTGATGACTAAGTCTCCTGATTTTACATGTTGGATTTTTTTTTATTTGCCTTGTGTTTTTTGAGCCTTTAAAGGTCACCTTTTGATGACTTCCCCACAATCACAAGGGGCAGAAACATACTTATTTTTGTAATGAGATTCTCTTGTAACCACAGGAGCTCCAGAAGGTGCGGCTTTGGAGGAAAACACCCAATACGGCAAATAAAATTCACAAGAGCGGACAGCACTGAGTTGCTCCAATGCAAAGGTTAGCTTTCCTCCTTCATCCATTTAGTCTGAAGGCATTGCTTTTGGAAGTGAAAAATTGCTGACAGTTGCTAGAGCCAATGTAGTAACCCTACGCCACACAATTCTGCTAATCCCTCTCAGTTCTGAGTTGGAACACGCCATCCTATCCCAGTCTTTGGCTCCTGGACATAATTCTACCCATCTACCTCAATCCTGACCTGTGTCACCCCTCTGCTATTCCAGCCCTGGGCTCCCCCACATAGCTTTGCCTCTAAACCTGGCCTGCAACCCCCGTCCCCCTGCTATTCCAGTCCCGTTCCCTGCGGCGCATTTCTTTCTGTCTGAAATACCTTATATTCATGACTGTCATGTCAGTGAAATGTGACCAAAAATAAACGACAGCTGTACCCATCACACAGATGCTAATGAACTTCCAGAGAATAAAATTATATGGGGCTTGCTATTTTTTCCTACTTCTTTCATCATTCTCCCCAGGAGATGACTTTATGGAATTACTGCAGGAAGTTACAGATGCCTGAATAAATAGGGAATGGACAATCCTTGACGAGGCTAGCAGGTTGCTATATACCAGGGGTCGGCAACCTCTGGCATGCGGCTCACCAGGGTAAGCACCCTGGCGGGCCGGGCCAGTTTGTTTACCTGCCGCGTCGGCAGATTTGGCCGATTACGGCTCCCACTGGCCACGGTTCGCCGCTCCACGCCAATGGGGCCGGCGGGAAGCCGCTACCTGCACATCCCTCGCCCCCGCTGCTTCCTGCAGCCCCCCCATTGGCCTGGAGCAGCGAACCGCGGCCAGTGGGAGCCACGATCAGCCGAACCTGCCGACGCAGCAGGTAAACAAACTGGCCCGGCCCGCCAGGGGGCTTACCCTGGCGAGCCGCGTGCCAGAGGTTGCTGACCCCTGCTATATACCGTAATCTTTCGTGTCCTGTGCCATAAACTTTGCTTTAGGCACCTGTTCTAAATGTACAGGAATCACAATGAGCCCCAGATGGAGTTAACCAAAACCTCAATGATCAGGGGTTGTAACGTCAAAGAGAAAAATCCTGGAAAAAACGTTATTTTTCTCCCCTTCCTGCTACGGTCCTACAGACGCCTTGTTGCTGGCTGGTGATATACGTGGGCAAGTTTGCTGGTTTCTCCTTGTGGGCCCACGTCTGCTTCTGTTCAGCTCCATGGCAGTTTGACCACTAATTTCATTGGGAGCAGGGTCAAACCCCTTTGTGATGTCTAACATGTGGTATACGGTGATCACACACTGCTTAAAGGCACAGACCCCAATACCACCTAACTTAGGGCCATTTCTTCTGCTCCATTTACCTGATAGTGTATGAATGATAGTGATTCCTTCCAAATTCCCAGTTAGCACTCTGAGGTTTGCCAGCTTCTTGTCCCCAGATCAGGCCCAGTATTAGGAAGAGGGACACCGCACCTGATCTGCTGTTCCCGTTGAAGTCAACAGCTATGCCCATCAAACTGATGCCTACGTATTCGGGGGTCCAACTGTGAACACCAGAGTTTCACATGCTTTGCCGAAGTCACTGGAGGACTGGATGGCTTAAGGCATTGGTCATGGGCAATAGAGCATTTCTCCGCTAATCGGATCACTTAAGTGAAGGCAACCCCCATGTCCTCTCAGCCCCCTTGAAGAACACTAAAGGATCGAGCTGATGCGAGAGCGGGCGCAGAGAAACTTGCTGACAGGGCGCGGGTATCTGCTGAGCCGCACGTGGAATTCGGAATGGGGATTTTTCTCCCTCTACGTTGTCATCCTAAAGGACCCTCATGGGTCAGATTTTCAAGGGAGCTCAGTAGTACATTGCGTGAACGATGGGTGATGAGCTCTGTGGACAGTCTGGCCAAAGGTGTCCCAATGGGAGGAGTTGGGTGCTCGGCACTTTGGAAATCAGACCTCTGTTTGGGTGCCTAAATGGGAGCTGAGCTTTGGGAAAATCTGGCCTTAATTATGGGGAGGGATAGCTCAGTGGTTTGAGCATTGGCCTGCTAAACCCAACGTTGTGAGTTCAATCCTTGAGGGGCCATTTAGGGATCTGGGGCAAAAAATCTGTCAGGGATGGTACTTGGTCCTACTGTGAAGGCAAGGGACTGGACTTGATGACCTTTCAAGGTGCCTTCCAGTTCTATTGGATAGATAGCTGTCTGAGCACTGAAAACCAGACCCTGAGCTCTGCTGGAGAATCAGTCCCACGTCCCAGCAGGTAAGTAGGCTGGAAGCTGGTTAAGAGGGAGACCTGTTTAATGTAATTGATCAGCTCTTACGGCAGCTTTGTGTCACAGAGGTGGCCCGGAGCCTTCAGAGTAAACTGGCCCATTTTGTCTTGTTTCATTCTGCCCAGGTGTGATTCACGCCTGGCCTTTCATAAAACAAACACAGCTGCAGACTGAGGGCTAGGTGGGCTGCTGTTGGCATGCAAAGAGCACAGCAATAGAGCAAATTAAAGGAGGCAGAAGAGGGCGGCGCCAATAAGAGTGGGAGAAAAAGATAATACCGGCTATTAAATGGGCCGAGAATAAGCAGGGCCCAGGCTATCAGGCAAGTCCAGCTCGGACTGTCTCACATAAGCCGTTTCCACCAGGTAATTAAAGCCACTAATCCAATAATACTCCAAACCAACCTCACCACAACACATTGTGCTACAGATGGACTTTCTTCCAAAGCACGATTTGGAGCCTGGCAGTTGCTTGAGAGCAGCCGAGCATGCCCGACGCTAGACAGCGTGGGGAACCGGTGCGGAGCGACAGCGATAACGGGACAAGATAGAAGGGGGACGGGTGCTTTTCCAGATTCGTGAGTTATTCCACTGGGCGGCTGACCAAGGGTCATAAACAGCCGAAAGGACAGCGCAGCCCATATCTGCAGAAATGGACCTGGGAATTACAGTGGATGAGAAGCTGGATATGAGTCAGCAGTGTGCCCTTGTTGCCAAGAAGGCCAACAGCATATTAGGCTGTATAAGTAGGAGCATTGCCAGCAGATCCAGGGACGTGATCGTTCCCCTCTATTCGACACTGGTGAGGTCACATCTGGAGCACTGTGTCCAGTTTTGGGCCCCCCACTACAAGAAGGATGTGGACAAATTGGAAAGAGTCCAGCGGAGAGCAACAAAAATGATTAGGGGGCTGGGGCACATGACTTACAAGGAGAGGCTGAGGGAACTGGGGTTATTTAGTCTGCAGAAGAGAAGAATGAGGGGGGATTTGATAGCTGCTTTCAACTACCTGAAGGGGGGGTTCCAAAGAGGATGGAGCTCGGCTGTTCTCAGTGGTGGCAGATGACAGAACAAGAAGCAATGGTCTCTAGTTGCAGTGAGGGAGGTCTAGTTTGGGTATTAGGAAACACTATTTCACTAGGAGGGTGGTGAAGCACTGGAATGGGTTACCCAGGGAGGTGGTGGAATCTCCATCCTTAGAGGTTTTTAAGGCCCGGCTTGACAAAGCCCTGGCTGGGATGATTTAGTTGGGGATTGGTCCTGCTTTGAGCAGGGGGTTGAACTAGATGACCTCCTGAGGTCCCTTCCAACCAATATTCTGTTATTCTAATACCTGGAGGGGGGAGGCAGAAGGACCAGAGGATGCTCCTGTGGCTGCATGGGGGAGAAGCCCCCTACCGCCATTAACAGAATAAATAGACATTGTGCAGCACCTCACACACAGCTTTACCTCCTTCCCGCCTGCCCCCTGGTGCCTTCTGCACAGCCCGACTGCCTCTTGCCCGACCCTGTAAAGAGAGAGGCTTCTAGACTCGTTAGCACACCCTGATGCACCAAAGTAGCAGCCTCCAGACTCACTGACCCGGACCCTAGCCCCTGGCCTGCCTGACACTCAAAGGGCTGGCTTTAGTACACAGAAAAGAGCCCTGACCCTGCAAGTCACGTGATGCCAAGTATCCCTGAGCCAAGGCACCCAGAATGAGTCTCACTCACCAGGGACCGTTTCTAATACCAAGGTGGCCTCTGCATTCTTGGCAACGGGAATCCCTTTTGGCAAGACAGTGGGAAACCCCCACATTGCTACATTTGGCACCAATGGTCCCCAGAAGAGGGACTAAGGGCTGGATGGGATTACAGAGACTCTCCTTTCTGGAGGGTTCGGGTGCATTGACTGGCTTGTCCGGGGAAGGGGGGAGCATCTGTTGCTTCTGCCCACGCCCTACCTACCCCGCAGGTAACTGGGAAGAGTTCGGTCTCTGTCGATCCGGAATATTTCTTCATCACCAGACACATCCCCTGGGGCAGAGTTCAGTTAAAGTTGGTGTTCCCGGACCTCCCATGGCTGCAGAGGGACAGAACACATGGGTTGGAGGATGCAGAGAGAGGCTGTGCCAGGCAGGTCTTTCCTGACTGTTTCGCTGGCGCACAGAGCGAGCGTTCTCTCTGCTCCCACCACAGACTACGTAGGAGGTATTCTCCGACTTCCTGGTCGGAGTGCTGCTAGTAGCACTACTACCGAGGCACGACATCATCTGGGAGCAATAGACACTGTGGGGATCACAAAGGGGTCCCTGGGCAGGGCTATCGCACAGTTCTACACCCAGCTCCCCGCTATGTAACCTCGGGCAAGGCCCTTCCTCTCTCTACGCCTCCGTCTTACGATGGCCCACGTCTTGAACCCAGGCCTGGGAGTCCCCAGACAGCTGCTGCAGCCTGGCCTCCACCCACTGTCTGCTGAAACCTGGTGGGCCAACAAGCTAGTAGGACTATCGCCTTAACCGAGGCACTACCCCCGGGAGCCCTGACTGGGGGATCGCCCGGTTCCATTGGTCCAACCGCACTATTTAAGCCAGAAGGAAGCACGGGAAATTTGTCTGAGCAAACAGGGGATTTCCTGCTTGTGCCTGCCTCCTGCACCTAACCCTGTTCCTGGGTCCTCCACTGCCTCTGCCTTTGCTCCTCTTCCCACCGTGATCCTACTCCATGCTTGATGCTCACCTCTCCTCCAGTTCCTGCCCTCACGCCTCACCTCCAATCACCAGTTACCGGTCCTGGCTCCGACCCCAGCCTCTGACTTGACTCTTGGCTCTGGCGTTTGGTATCTAACCTCGGCTCTGACCCTCCGCTTCGATTCCTGGTTCTGACTCCGGCTCGACCCCTGGCTCTAGTCATGGGCAGTTGACTCTGGTGCTGGCCCTTGGCTTCATTCCCCAACCTGAATGCCTGCTCCGCCCACTCGACCTGACCCCTGCGGTGCCTACTAGGCCAGACCACCTACATCCCGACCCATAACATGTCTTGTCTATTTAGATTGTAAGCTCTTTGGGGCAGGGAGGGTCTTTCACAACGTGTACATAGATCACCAAGCAAAATGGGATCTCAATCTTCATTGGAGCCTGGAGGTGCCACGACACTACAAATAATAATAAATAGTACCCACAATACATAGCCAAAGGACACCATTGCCATTGATTTATACATCTGGAGATCATTTATTTCTTAACTATTCTTTAATAATACATGGCTAATAGCACAGCTCTCCAGGTGCATCATAACTAGCAAGAGAACAGTAGCCATTTGCTAAAGAAGCGGCACATTTATCATCTACACCAGTGGTTCTCAAACTTTTTTTTCGTGGACCACTTGAAAATTGCTGAGGGTCTCAGCGGACCACGTAATGATCTTTCCAAATGTTGTTTGTACCGTTAGCTAACTATTGTAAAGCGCTTTGGATAAAAGTGCTTATAAAAAAAAACCTTAATTCACGGTTTTGTTCTACAAATAAAAGCACACAACTAATATTTTAATAAAGTCTTACCTTTCTAATGCGATGGATGTGCTCTCTCTCCCCTGCCGCAGCAGCCCCCGAGCTGGGGCTGGGAAGGAGGGTGGGGGGGTCTCTGCCTCTCTCCTCCACCACAGCAGCCCCTGAGCTGGGACTGGGAAGGACGCGGGTCTCTCCCCGGCAGCCGCAGCACTGGAGCTGGGAAAAGTCACCTCTTTCTCTGGCCGCCGCAGCCCTGCACATCCCAAATTCCCCCCACCCCCTCTTTTCACCCCACTGCCCCTCCCACTTACCCCCTATTCCCGCCCCCACGGCCACCACCTCACCTTACATGTGCGTCTTCTCCAGGGTCCAGGCACCTAATTAGTGGAGCCACACCTGTGTGGCTCCACTAATTAGGTGGGTGGCCCTTCATTCTCTTGTGTGTGGCCACCCAGGTGCACACCTTAGAGGGAACAATCTGCGGACCTCCTGAATGGAGCTCATGGACCACTGGTGGTCCGCAGATCACAGTTTGAGAACCTCTGATCTACACTAACCACGGCTCGCTCTGCAATTGACACTTTATTATTAAGGACCCTCGGCCTTCTAGGCATCAGGATTTCACTCAAAAAGAGGGCATCCTTCATTGATGCTGGACTTTTTCCCATGTGGCCACATTGCCCTGCATCAATTTTTCCTGAAATTCAGAAACATGCGGCCAATTCTTGGGGCCCAGTGAATGGTTCATGTTCTGATGGCAGAGACTTGCCGTGATCAATTTCCTGTCCCATTCTCCCACTGCTTGGGCTGGGAGCTTTACGGGTGTTGGAAAAGTGATTAGAATCGGAGCACCTTCCCCATCACTTAGGATTAGCATAGCGAGATCCTTAGGCCGGGTCATCACTTCAAAATTACGCCGGCATAAAAATCACACACGCTAGGTGACATAGCTGGGCAAGCAAAATCCTCTGGGCAGAGGCAAGTATGCCAACAGAAGAGCATTTCTGGCTTAAAAAAACAACAAGGAGTCTGGTGGCACCTTAAAGACTAACAGATTTATTTGGGCATAAGCTTTCGTGGGTAAAAACCTCACTTCTTCGGATGCATGGAGTGAAAGTTACAGATGCAGGCATTATATACTGACACATGGAGAGCAGGGAGTTACTTCGCAAGTGGAGAACCAGTGTTGACAGGGCCAATTCAATCAGGGTGGATGTAGTCCACTCCCAATAACAGATGAGGAGGTGTCAATTCCAGGAGAGGAAAAGCTGCGGCTAATGTGTTTGGGGAGAAGGGATTAGTATGTCAGCAGAAGACCTGTCAGCATACTGTGGAGAAAGTGAATAAGGAAAAGTTATTTACTTGTTCCCATAATATAAGAACTAGGGGCCACTGAATGAAATTAGTGGGCAGCAGGTTTAAAACAAATAAAAAGAAGTTCTTCTTCATACAGCGCACAGTCAACCTGTGGAACTCCTTGCCTGAGGAAGTTGTGAAGGCTAGGACTATAACAGGGTTTAAAAGAGAACTGGATAAATTCATGGAGGTTAAGTCCATTGATGGCTATTAGCCAGACTGGGTAAGGAATGGTGTCCCTAGCCTCTGTCTGTCAGAGGGTGGAGATGGATGGCAGGAGAGAGATCACTTGATCATTGCCTGTTAGGTTCACTCCCTCTGGGACACCTGGCATTGGCCACTGTCGGTGGACAGGATACAGGGCTGGATGGACCTTTGGTCTGAACCAGTACGGCCGTTCTTATGTTCTTATACTTTGCATCTTACCGGAGGGAGCTACGCCAGCATAGGCTCTGCAGTGCACATCACGGCATCCTCACTTCTTTTCTCTCACACACTCAGTTCAACAATGAATCCTGGAGATTCAGGCTTCCTCCCTCCTCCCCCAGACACAGCAAAGATAAGCCCATAATTGGTTATTGCCGCACTACCGGTTCTTACAGAATTACAGGGCTGCATGGAGGTTGTGAAAGTGAGCTGTGTTATTAGCTGTCATGCAAGACCAGCTTGTGCCGCATATCGGGTTTTAAACCACTTACAAAGGCTTCTGGGTATCAAGAACACATTCTACCGCCTTCGCGTATAAACAAGCGCCCTCCTTCCACTGCTGGCCCTCATCTCTTGAAGTAAAACAATTTCTAGACCTGTTCCATCAACCTTTACTAGTCAATTTACGCAAATTTCATCCGAATCGGATTTCAGCTGCTCACTAACGGACACCTCGTCAGCACCTGATGTGACACAGCCGACTAGGATTTCAGGCACCAGATTTAGATTTGTTTTTAAAACGAGTTTTTTCAAACGCTAACAGTGCACCCAGCTCCTGTGAAGCGTGGGGCACCCTCAGCTCCTCTTAGCTTCATGGGGGGGCACATAGCATCTTCCAAAATATGCTAGTAGGTGCAAGACCAATTGTAGCGGATACTGGGCCTGATCTGATCTCACTCACACCAGTTGCATGCTGGTATAATAAATACCTAGCTCTTATATAGCATTTTTTCATCAGTAGATCTGAACGCACTTTGCAAAGGAGGTCAGTATTATTATCCCCACTTTACAGATGAGGAAATTGAGGCACAGTGAGATGAAGAGACTTGCTTGAGATCACCAAGCAGAGGTAGGAATAGAACCCACATTTCCTGGGGCTCTCATCAGGCCGCTATCCGCTAGACCACACTATTGACATCAATTGAGTTGCTCTTCCCACCGTGTGAGATGAGAATCAGGCCGATTGTCTCGAAGAAGCAGCATTATTCAGTGGGCAGGTGGCTCAGCTGGGACTGGCAAACCTAAATTCTACTGCAGACTTTGTTACCGGCCTTTCTGTGTGACCTTGGAGAAGCCGCTTTGTTTCTCTGTGCTTCTGTTTTCCCTCCCATCCTTCATCTGGCTGGTCTCGTCAGATTTTAAGGGGGTCATGACAAGGAATGTCTCACTATATATCTACAGAACTCACTGCTGCAGGATGTTACCAAGGCAAACAACTTACAAGATGCAAAAGATATTAGCCATCTGTGAAAGCGAATAGCTGGCAAAATCGGATGTGTTTACAAGAGCTATCACTCCTCATGCTTCAGGGGATAAAATGATCACCAGACGGGGTTAGCAAGAGATTGTTTCTCTTTGTGTTTTAGTAATACAGTGTTAGGAGCACATGATAAGGGGAAGTGCATTATGATTTGCTGCAAAGCATCCACCAGTAACCCATGGCTAAGACAAGATACCTGAACTGATGGAGCATTGGTCTGGTCTCCTATGAAACTCTTCTGTTCTTAGACTTTATCTTAGACTTCTCTAAGATATAACATATATATATATATGTTACAGATACCATCACATCAGAGGACAGAGTTATAACAAGATTCCAAGCTGAATTGAAGGTTTAGCCGTATTCTGTAAGAGGCTCGGACATGTCCAGAGCTTTAGCCTGGTGATGGGACATAGGTAAGGTCACCTTATATACTGTATAAAAAACGAGGAGTCCTTGTGGCACTTTAGAGACTAACACATTTATTTGGGCATAAGCTTTCGTGGGCTAGAACCCACTTCATCGGATGCATGAAGTGAAAAATACAGGAGCAGGTATAAATACATGAAAGGATGGGGGTTGCTTTACCAAGTGTGAGGTCAGTCTAACGAGATAAATCAATTAACAGCAGGATAACAAGAGAGGAAAAGAACAGGAGTCCTTGTGGCACCTTAGAGACTAACACATTTATTTGAGCATAAGCTTTCGTGGGCTACAGCCCACTTCATCGGATGCATAGAATGGAACATATAGTAAGGAGATATATATACACATACAGAGAACATGAAAAGGTGGGAGTTGTCCTACCAACTCTAAGAGGCTAATTAATTAAGAGAAAAAAGTTTTGTAGTGATAATCAAGATAGCCCATTACAGACAGTTTGACAAGAGGAGTGAGAATACGTAACATGGGGAAATAGATTCAAAGTGTGTAAGAGAGTGGCCCATTACAGACAGTTGACAAGAAGGTGCGAGTAACAGTAGGGAGAAATTACTACTGTTCGTTGCATGCAGCTCAGGGAACAATTGGGTTGTAACTGGATCCCCTGATACAGTTGTATTTGACAGACCATGAGGCAGAGGTTGTGCTACGAATGACCAAGACATGTCATGACATAAATCACTGCTTCATGATAACACGGTCACTGCATCACTTAATGACAACATTGTGTCAGACTGAAAGACATTTGGGGATCGTTTTAATCATAGAATCATAGAATCATAGAAGATCAGGGTTGGAAGGGACCTCAAGAGGTCATCTAGTCCAACCCCCTGCTCAAAGCAGGACCAATTCCCAACTAAATCATCTAAATCAACTAAATCATCCCAGCCAGGGCTTTGTCAAGCCGGGCCTTAAAAACCTCCAAGGAAGGAGACTCCACCACCTCCCTAGGTAACGCATTCCAGTGCTTCACCACCCTCCTAGTGAAATAGTGTTTCCTAATATCCAACCTGGACCTCCCCCACTGCAACTTGAGACCATTGCTCCTTGTTCTGTCATCTGCCACCACTGAGAACAGCCGAGCTCCATCCTCTTCGGAACCCCCTTCAGGTAGTTGAAGGCTGCTATCAAATCCCCCCTCATTCTTCTCTTCTGGAGACTAAACAATCCCAGTTCCCTCAGCCTCTCCTCATAAGTCATGTGCTCCAGACCCCTAATCATTTTTGTTGCCCTCCGCTGGACTCTTTCCAATTTTTCCACATCCTTCTTGTAGTGTGGGGCCCAAAACTGGACACAGTATTCCAGATGAGGCCTCACCAATGTCGAATGCTGTATAAGCCCTACGGACAGAACCTGGAGCAACCCTAAAGAATTGCCGTTCCCCGTTTACTCTCCCCATCCACTTCTGCCCCGATGCCGGTTTGTTAACCATGCAGCTACGATGAAAGTCGGATCTGCTATGTGATGCCTAAGAAATCCACCATGACAGAATCAAGTTTTAAAAGGGTGTAAAAAGCTCCTGTTATCAGAAATGTATTTCAATGAGCATTTTCTGCTCTCAATACAAAGGAGAACAGGACAACCGTGCCCACTGGATACTTTGGAAAGCCAGCTCTGCTTGGCTAGAAGGACCCAACTGGAAAGTGCTCAAGATCCTGAGTAAGTAAAACTTGTGTGAGTAAAAGGAGAATAAGCCCTGGGGGTAAGCCAGTGAAATGTGTCATCGACTCAGCAAGAGGAAAGGAAAAAACAGAACACACATTTACTGCAATATGGCAAGTGGAACAGGAGAAAGAGGGTGAGGTTTCAGGAGGGACCTAGTTTGGTGTGACACCATGAGGATCAGGCCTGCCAGCTGGGGCCAGGTTGCTACCAGATAAACAGGCTTCTCGGCATGTAGCACCAGCCCTGTGCATATTCAATGAGAAGAGTTGTAGGAAAGAGATCTTTGTTGCCACATCTCCTATTGCTGATGAAACACCTACAGGCTGGGAGAGAAAACGATGCAGTCAGCAACCACTGATTGCAAAATGGCCTCCATAGGCCTCCAGCTGCCTGGCTCTAGAAAATATAAAGACCAGCGTCAGAAAGGCATGCTGGGGAAAAAAACAGGTCTATAAGATGACAACCCTACACTGGGGAGAATTAGTAGGAGCCAGAAGTCGCTAAGGGTACATGGATACTGGAGCTGGAAGGTGTAACTTCCAACTCAGGTAGACGTACCCATGCTAGCTCCATCAGGGCTAGCGTGTTAAAAACAGCAGTGTAGCCTCCGTGCTGCGAGTGGCAGGAGAAGCCAGCAACTCTATGATCTTACCCGAGACCCTAAGTACTTACTCAAGCAGCTAGCCCCTTGCATTGCTGCGGCTACATGTTCTTTTTAATGCATTAGCTTGCTCAGGGTTAGCTTGGGTGTGTCTACTTGTGCTGGAAGTTATTCCTTCCAGTTCCAGGGTAGATATACCCAACATTAGATGCTCACAGGGAAGGTGCTGAACCTATCACTGAAACGTACGACTTGGAATAGAGAAAAAAATATAGGCATGATATGCACCTTGATCTGGATAAGCGTCAAACCATGAAGATTGACCTACAAGTATCTCAAGCACAATTAGGGTGACCAGATGTCCCGATTTTATAGGGACAGTCCCGATTTTGGGGTCTTTTTCTTCTATAGGCTTCTATTACGCCCCACCCCCTGTCCCGATTTTTCACATTTGCTGTCTGGTCACCCTAAGCACAATCCTTCAAAAATGTTATTAGCTGCAGTTGCAAGTCTTAAAAGAAACTCAGCAGCCACTTCATTAACTCCATCTTTCTTCAAGGCTTGTCACTTTATTTTTCTTAAAATCTATAGGGTAATAAAACATTAAGCTCTGATTGAGAGCGCGACTGCAAGCAAGATGGACTGTGTTGCTGGGTCTTATTTTTTAGCTTCCAGACCTGGGATGTGAGAAAACATTTTTTCACAACTCCTCTAGCTCAGGAGTTTAATTTTCTTCTTTTCCATTTGCAGCCAGAATTTATGTAGCGATTTATGCTCAGCTGAGACACCAATTTGGGACTGGAAAAACCGGAGGGGAAGATGGAGAGCTGAGTAATAAAGGAACACTCAAGATGTGTGAACAGCACTTTTGTAAAGTGATTTAGTGCTGGCGAAAACATGGCTGGTTGGAAAGCCCTGCAGAACAACGCCCTCTGTTTATCCACAGAACAGATAGCAGAGGTGCAAGCGTCCCATTATTGCTCCATCAACGTGCGCTAACTCTGAGCTGCAGAGATTACCTCCGAGTGACATGGGCAGTCTCCATAGCCCACGTCACAATACAGGGCCACTGCACCTGTGTTTCTCCTCAGTGGTTCAACAAGGACATCCACTCTCAGGCTTCCAGGACACTTGCAGTTGCATTTCTTGGGTGGAGACCCGCGTCTCTCCCCCTCCTGACTGGGATATTTCCAGGCCGAACAGTTCTCTGCCTACACTGTTATTCTTAGCAAAAGACAGTCTGCCTAAACAGACCTGCTTGCTTTCTCTTCGGAGAGTAACAACAGTGTCACTGCCACCATTATAAGTTACCGCACAGCACTTCCTGTGCCAGCAAATTTATTCTTAAAGTAGAAAGTATTACAGAGAAAACAAATTCAGAACAATACAAGTACCTACACACATGCTAATAAGCTCACCAGAGATCACCACAACCTTAACATTGGCTCTGGCAGAAGAAGTCCGTTTGCAAGGCGTTTGCTGGTGGTTTCAAATTCATCACAGCTTCACTTCAGAACCAGCCCACTGATAAAAAGATTAGTCCATCCTTTATACAATTCAGGGGTCTTTGATCTGGTTGATTCCAGGAGCAGGTAATTAGACAGTGGGTCTGTCCTCAGGGCATAGCTTCAAAAGGCCTCCTAGGAAACCCACTTCACTCATTTTGTGTTGGACCCAGGCTATTAGAAGAAATGACATGGGTGAGGTGATACCTTTTAGTGGGCTAACTTCTGCTGGTGAAGGAGACCAACTTTCGAGCTACACAGAGCACTTCCTAATATTTACACTAGTCAAGTTCCTAGAAAAGTTACATACAATCCTACAATCACACATAAATAATTGCACTTCCAATACAATGGACCTCAAAGGTATTAAAACCTAATTCAATAAGGTTTAACTTAATTCAATAAAGTTTATTTTCATTCCATAAGGTTTGTCCAGGATACTGTCCGTCCATCACAGCCCATTCATCCGTTGACCTGAGACTGCCAGCGGAGGTTGTGGTTCCTGTGGTGTGGACCCTCATCCATTGAGAACTTGATCAAGACCAGTAGGTAAGTCTCCAAACAACTCTAAAGATAGCAACGAAGACTCCCGGTCACCCAGCTTAACCCCTGTAGAAGGATTTCAGCAATGAGGAAGGGGAGCCTTATAAATGTATGCAACGGAGCCGGCCAATAATGTTCAGCTTTTGAAAAAATTATTAAAGGAAGAAAATCAGGAAAAAGCTTTTTGCCAATTTTTGCCCTGTTTTTTGACCACCTGTCAAGCCGATTGACATTTTTTGAAATGCCAAATTTCAGCCCCGCCCAAGGCCACACCCTCTCTTTTACAGCCTCCCTTAACCTGGTGATGCCTCCCTCCGTGACGGGCAGCTGTACACGGACGTCGGCGTGTGGCCAGGTGGTTAGAAGCAGGTTATGAGCATCTCGTCACGGGGCACTGTAGCAAGGACTTGAAATAGTATCCCATTACCTCGTTACAGCTATCCAATGGAGTCACCATGTACAATTGTATTTATATTATAGCTGAACGTATGTTATCCTGCAAATAACTGACTTTCTTCGCCACTTCAGTTTCTGATGTGACACCAGACCTACACGTCAATGGCTTAAGAAAAACAAGAAACCAAACGGACAAAATAAAAGCTAATATCTGCGTGCTAAGTTATTATCTTCCAGCATTATTACCAGCACTGCTGAAGTGTTAAGATGTCAGATATCTCCATTTTCCACTTGCAGCGAAGGGAAGGAAAAGCTTGTTTGAGGAAATGTCTGAGAACGAAAGCTTGTTTGAGGAAATTAACTGGACCAGTGATGCTGAACGTTAACCTGCAGGAGAGGGTGTATGTATTGCAGTCAGAACGTCATTGCATAACTACTGCATGCCATGAAAAAGGAAGGCAACTGACGATGATCTAGGCCTGACCTGTCCTTCGGTGTTCATTTTTGAGAGGACTAGATCCAGTCACCTTTACTCGGGATCAGATCAATGGAACTGCTAGAGGAGTAAGCACTTACTCAGGGCAGTATGGGTGACAGAATTAGGGCTACCGTAAATAGAGCTTATTGAATAATAGAAACCAATGGTAATTCGCAAATAAATGTGGTGAGTCTGTTCTGCTGTTATTCATGGATTCATATTACTCATCATTCAGGAGTGCTCAGATCACCAGCTGTCTACAGCAGAACCTCAAAGATCCGACTTACCGGTCTACCGGACACCCTGTGGAACCGGAAGTAAATCAATCAGGCAGCAGCAGGAGACACCCCCCCCCCAAAAAGCAAATACTGTACTGTCTCAGGGCTTTAGCCAGGGGCTCAGGGCTTCAGCCACGGTGGGGCTGGAGCTTCACCGCAGGAGGAGGTGTCAGGGCTCCAGGCAGGGGCTCAAGGGTTCTGATTCTCTGGAGCGCTGGGGCTCCGGGCTTCAGCGCCGCGGCTCCATTCCCGGCTTCAGCCCCGCAGGGGTCACCTGGGCTCAGAGCTTCAGCTATGAGGGGAGCCCCATTGCTCCCCCCGTAGCTAAAGCCCTGAGCCCCGGTGCTCTCCGCGAGACTGAAGCCCCAAGCCCAAGCGCTCCCCCGGGTCTAAAACCCTGAGCCCTGGTGCTCCCGTGGGGTAGAAGCCCTGAGCCCCCCGCCCAGAGTCCTGGTGCCCTGAGGGTCAGAAGGCCTTTCACACACACACCCCCACCCAGAGCCCTGACCCCTCCCACCCTGCAGCTGCAGCTCCAACCCCCCCCATGGCTGAAGTCCATAATATCTTATTCAGAGTTACAGAACATTTCAGTTACAAACAATCTCCATTCCCAAGGTGTTCGTAACGCTGAGGTTCTACTGTATTTGCAAAAGTGTCACGAATTTAGATAGACTATTGAAAACTTGTATCAGAAAGTAAATTGTTTGCCGCTATTGTTATATGGTAAAAGTTTCAGTCAACCAATCAAGGAAAGTATCAGAGGGGTAGCCGTGTTAGTCTGGATCTGTAAAAAGCGACAAAGAGTCTGTGGCACCTTATAGACTAGAAGTATTGGAGCATAAGCTTTCGTGG
>NW_020664462.1:2470742-2533100 GCF_002925995.2 Terrapene triunguis | reverse complement strand
TTGCCCCAGATCCCTAAGTGGCCCCCTCAAGGATTGAACTCACAACCAGTAATGAAGATTTTGCAGGGCAGATTAAACCCTCGGTGACAATCGGGCAATGCAATTAAAAAGAATGAATTTGCAGCCGAGACAGACCCTGAATTCGTAACTTAATTAACAAGTCTGCTGCTGCTGTATGAGTCACAGGAGAATCCAGCTCCTCCGCTCAGAGCTCTATACGTTGAATAGGAGTAAGAAATTTAAAAAAACAACTTATTTTTGTCACTACGGTAATACATTTATGACTGTAAAAACATGGTAGGAGCAGATATGCAGAATACAAAGCGGCTAGCGATTCGGACACTTTTTAAAGCAGATTGGAATTTCAGTATATTCATCTAACCTTTTTAAGTCAATGAACCATATTTGTCTCTCATTTAGACTATGGTGAACCCTTTGACCTCCATGGGATTGGACCAGTGAAAGAGCAGTGAATTTAGCCTACTGCATGTGAATTTGGAATCTCAGAGCAGAGGTATGTATTTATTTATATTTTATAACACTTCCATGCATTTAAAATCCTGAGGTTATCAGCTCGTGAAAGTGTCAGTCTTCCGCCTGAAGGTCAGCCCTGGACAGAGGAGGAAGCCGGTTTAACTGTACACCTAGAGTGAGTAAATAGGTTTATTGGAGCATGTCAATATGCATAATGATATGACAGCCAGGAGAAAAGATTCCAAATTCTCTCCAGCTGCCTCTTTTCAGAATTCAGTCTTCTGCATACAGAACTGGCGACATCTCCAGGATATTCTATTTAATCACATGTATAAGTTTAAAATGAATACATGATAATGTTCCAGACCCTCTTCTCAGCATTTGAAGATGCTAGTTAACATAAGAATGGCCACACTGGGTCAGACCAATGGTCCAACTAGCCCAGTATCCTGTCTTCTGACAGTGGCCAATGCCGGGTGCCCCAGAGAGACTGAACAGTCAATCATCGAGTGATCCATCCCCTGTTGCCCATTCCCAGCTTCTGGCAAACAGAGGCTAGGGACACCATCCTGCCCACCTTGGCTAATAGCCATTGATGGGCCTATCCTCCATGAATTTATCTAGTTCTTTTTTAAACCTGTCATAATATTGGCCTTCACAACATCTCCTGGCAACAGTTCCACACGTTGACTGTGCAGCGTATGAAAAAGTAATTCCTTTTGTCTGTTTTAAACCTGAGGCCTATTAATTTAATTGGGTGATCTCTAGTTCTTGTGTTATGTGAAGGGGGTAAATAACACTTCCCTAGTCACTTTCTCCACACCAGTCAAGATTTTATAGACCTCTGTCATATCCCCTCTTAGTCGTCTCTTTTACACACTGAAAAGTCCCAGTCTTTTTAATCTCTCCTCACACAGAAGCCGTTCCAGACCCCTAATCATTTTTGTTGCCCTTTTCTGAACCTTTTCCAACTCAAATATATCTTTTTTGAAATGGGGCAACCACATCAGCACGCGGTATTCAAGGAGTGGGTGTACCATGGATTTATAGAGAGGAAATATGATATTTTCTGTCTTATTATCTATCCTTTTCTTAATGATTCCCAACATTCTGTTCGCTTTTTTGACTGCCGCTGCACGTTGAGTGGATGTTTTCAGACAACTCTCCACAATGACTCCAAGATCTCTCTCGTGAGTGGTAACAGTGAATTTAGATCCCATCATTTTATACGTATAGTTGGGATTATGTTTTCCAATATGCATTACTTTGCATTTATCAACACTGAATTTCATCTGCCATTTTGTTGCCCAGTCACCCAGTTTTGTGAGATCCCTTTGTCATTCTTCACAGTCAGCTTTGGACTTAACTATCTTGAGTAATTTTGTATCGTCTGCAAATTTTGCCACCTCACAATTTACCCCTTTTTCCAGACCATTTATGAATATGTTGAAAAGCACTGGTCCCAGCACAGCCCCTAAGGGACACCACTATTTACCTCGCTCCATTCTGAGAGTTGACCCATTAGTCCTACCCTTTGTTTCCTGTCTTTTAACCAGTTACTGATCCATGAGAGGACTTTCCCTCTTATCCCATGATGGCTTAGTTTGCTTCAGAGCCAGCATCCAGGCTGGATTATGAAACAGTGTATTAGTGACACCTAGTGGTTACTTCTGGATTTTGAAAAATTAGGGTTTTTCTACACACCAAAGTTGTGCTGTTTTAACTATATGGGTGCCATACAACCCTCTGGTGCTTTACACTGGTATCGCTACTCCCATACAAGAAGAATAAGCCATCCCAGTGTAAGGCACCATTACCACTGATTGGCTTAAAAAAAAACACACACAGAGCACACCCCAACCGACAGTTCTCCCAGTACAAAACCTGTGCGTAGACCAGGCTTTATGTACTCAGAGCCTCCAAGGTTTGACTCCAAGTTACAAATAGCTGTCCCCCAAGCAGGGCCGGCTCTGGCTTTTTTGCCGCCCCAAGCAACAACAACAACAACAAAATTGGGGTGGCCAGAACGGCAAAACAAAAAAAAAACCTGCAGCGCGGACGGAGCGGCAAAGCAAGAAAAAAAAAACCCTGTGGGGCGGCCAGAGCGCGGGTGCAGGGGGACTCCCTGCGCTGCAGACGTGCCCCGGCTAGCGGGGGGCAGGGGGAGGGCGCGGGGGAAGAGATAGAAGGGGGGCAGCCAGGGATTCCTTCAGCGGGGCACTCGCCACGCGGCCCCGACCGCTGTGCCACCTGCCGGAAGGGCTCCGAGCCGCTCCGGTCGGCGGGGAGGGAAGGACGCGGGCTACCCTGCCGGGCTTGCTACAGACCAGGCACCGGCTGGGGCAGACGGAGCGCGCAGCCCGCTCCCAGCAGGGCACTCCCCTCCTCCACGCCACCGCCCCCAACAGGGCGGCCGGATTGGCGAACAAAAAAAAAAAGCGGCCGTGCCGCCCTAGGATTGGGCGGAGTGCCGCCCCTTAGAATCTGCCGCCCCAAGCACAAGCTTGCTCGGCTGGTGCCTGGAGCCGGCCCTGCCCCCAAGTCTCTCTGGTGAGGGCGGGCGTGGTGCCACACACCTTGCAGAATCAAGTCCAAAACCACTTGGCTGCCATGGGTGACGGGAGGTCATTAAAATAAGCATTACAGAATTTACACTCCTCATGAAGGCATATTGACCCACGGCAGCCAATGAAGCTATGCTGCTCTATCCCCCCCTACCAACGCCCTCGGTCTCACGGGCCTGTCACCTCTTCTCTTTTAGGGTAGGTCTACACCACCATCGAAGATTTGATTTCAGCACAGGCTGCCGTACCTGCTGTCATAAACATACAGCTAAGGATAGCATAAAATCCCTGTATCCTCACAGCTTCTGGTCAAACTGTCTTAAATGGGCTATCTTGATTATCACTACAAACGTTTTTTTTCTCCTGCTGACAACAGTTCATCTTAATTAATTAGCCTCTTAGAATGGGTTGGGCAACTCCCAACTTTTCATGTTCTGTATGTATATATATCTCCTCACTATATGTTCCATTCTATGCGTCCGATGAAGTGGGCTGTAGCCCACGAAAGCTTATGCTCAAATAAATTTGTTAGTCTCGAAGGTGCCACAAGTCCTCCTGGTCTTTTTGTAAGGGGTTAGGAAGCTCAAATAACCTCGTTGGCACCTGACCAAAAGGACCAATAAGGGAAGAAGATCCTTTCAAATCTATGGGGGAAGGTTTTATTTGTGCTCTCTTTGTTGTTCTCTCTCGGACAGAGAGGGACCAAGGCAGGAAAAAAAAACATCTCCTAAAACCCTACCTGAAATAAGCATCCAAGATTACAAAAATTGTAAGTAATAGCAAGGAAATGCATTAGATTATCTTTTGTTTTAGCTTGTGAATTTTCCCTATGCTAAGAGGTAATTTTATTCCAGTTTTGTAACTGGGAAGCAGAATTAGAGGGGAATCCTCTGGCTTTTAAATCATTTTATTTACCCTGTAAAGTTATCTTCCATCCTGATTTTGCAGGTGTGATTCTTTTACTTTTTTTTTTTTAATAAAATTCTTCTTTTAAGAACCTAATTGATTTTCAGTGTCCTAAAAACCAGAGATTTGGTCTGTGCTCACTTTGTTAACCTAACGGTTGGTATGTTATTCTCAAGCCCACCCAGGAAAGGGGGTGAAGAGGGTTGGGGGGATATTTTGGGGGGGGGGGGATAGGGCTCCAAGTGGCCCCTCCCTGAATGTTTGTTTAAATCACTTGGTGGTGGCAGCAATACCATCCAAGGACAAGGTGGAATTTGTGCCTTGGGGAAGTTTTAACCTAAGCTGGTAGAATATAAGCTTAGGGGGGTCTTTCATGTGGGTCCCCACATCTGTACCCCAGAGTTCAGAGTGGGGAGGGAACCCTGACGCCTACATTAACTTTACCCACACTAGCAAGGCTAAAATCAGCGGTGATGATGCAGTGGCACAGGTTTCAGCCCCGAGTACGTAGCCAGGGTCCCGGGCAGGTTTGTATAGCCCAATGGTCACCACACCTTCACTGCTTCTATCAGCCATGCTAGCTTTTCTCTAGTTAGCAACAGCTACGCCCAGGCCCGCCGACAGCAATTCCAGGCCCCAGGGCAGAATAGTCAATGGGCCCCCTAGAAAGGGATGGCTGCCACCACCGGTACCACCCTGCGGGGGTGATTTAAAAGGGCCCAGGGCTCCTGGCCGCTGCTACCATGGCAGCGGCGGAGGCTGGGGACCCTGGGCGCTTTTAAATTGCCCGGGCCCCTGGGCAATTGCCCCCTTTCCCCCCACCGCACCCCCGTCAGTGGGCCTGGCTACGCCTGCCCGTGCTGCAGTCACGTGGACGTACTCGCGGGTTGAAAGCTCTTTTGGACAGGAGCTGTTTCTTAGGGCCCGTCTCCTATCCGACAGCTCCAGGCGCAATATAACCCACAGAGTATTTCTCTCCGACACTAGTGCATGCGGACGCTGGGGGATAAACGCACAAGACACAAACCGCTATAGACTGCACTGGGTGGTTTTATTCTGTTACAGAAAAAAATGATTGTTTTTTCATGTCCCAGGCGACACTGAGCCCAGCAGCATCTAGGAAGAGCAGGCAACCTCATCCTCAGGTAGCCAGCATCAAGCATGCCTTCCCCTAAAGCCTGGGACAGCTGGAGTAGGCGGGGCTCTTCCCTGACTCCCTCCCATCCCCTGCAAGAGCTTTCAAGACCAAGCGGACGTGGCTAGCAGGATGGCCACCTACTCCTGGGCCGAGATGCGGCCTCATCCTCTCCAGCCTTTGGGTACGGCTGCTCCAAGAGCGGTGAGAGAGCCTGCGTTCCACCGGCCCTTCTTTTTCCCCTTCCCAGACCTCCGCACTCTTCCTCCCTGAAATAGACAAACAGGCGACATGGAGATTTAGAGACAAGGGAAAGAACTGGATCAGCAAGAGCCTGGGTCTGAATTTGTGGTTGCTCCAGGCAGTTTTATTGCTACGCAGCGGGAGGGTCAAACTGAGCCATCTGCAGTCACAGAGCAGTGGGTAGCTTTGTGCCATCTACAGCAGAGGTTCTCAACCTTTTTCTTTTTGAGCCCCACCCTCCCCCCGCTATAAAAACTCCACAGCCCACCTGTGCCACAGCAACAGTTTTTCTCCATAGCCAGTAGATTATAAGCCAGGGTCAGCGTTAGGGGGTAGCAAGCAGGGCAGGGGCCACAGGGGGCCTAAGTTGCTCGGGCTTCGGCTTCAGCCTCACATGGCAGGGCTCGGGCTTCGGCTTTCCGCCCTGGGCTCCTGCGAGCCTAACGCTGGCTTTGCTCTTTGGTTTATTTTGGAGGTCACCGTGCAACCTGCTCACGGCCAGACTCCTGGTTGAGAACCTCTGATCTACGGGGCTGGGTTTGGTTTTAATATAAAACTTAACAGCTCTCCCACCTACGTAGGAATAGGCTGGGTCAGAACATAGATAGAAGCCTTCAAAGCCCACCAGGAAGTGGTGTACTGTTGATGATTCAACATCAGGCATTCTTCCCTCTGGGTCAGCCCTGAACCAATGCCCCATTGTAGTTCTAGGGAGAGTGGCTGTTGAAGGTGCCATGTTTCAGCTGAATAGAAGTGAGGGCCTGACCACCGGTGGTCATTAAATACCCCATGGCATAGCTCATCTGTTATCCCTGGTGTCCTGACCAAGTGACCAGAGAGGTCATTACATTATTGTGGGGACCTGGGAAATATTTATATTTTGATGAATATCATAGGCCCTCAGTGGATCTACGTGATGCGTCCCTGCCTGGGTCAAAAGGAGTTGTTAAAGAAACCAGGCAGGAAAAGTAGACCAATGGCCTAGGTAAGGAGCATCCCTTCGGGGCTATAAACCTGGCCATGGTGTTTGAAGAGGGACTCCTCAGCCCCAAGCCTGGCGACAGGGCTGTTTGGCTGAGGCTCAGAAGAGATCAAAAGACAGTGCCTGGTTAAAAGACCTGCCCTACAGAGCGGGAGTGGAATGGTCAACACACCTCTGAGACTGACAGACTGGGAGTCAGGGTCCCTTGGGAGATCAGGAGACACCAAGGCTAAGTCATGTCTAGCTAGGGGCTCGAGGAAAATGCCAAGCATGGCTCAGGCAACCTGTGCGGAGGTAGCTTTGTTATTTTACATCCACTCAGGGGCGGCTCTATGTATTTGGCCGCCCCAAGCATGGCAGTCAGGCGGCTTTTGGCGGCGCGCCTGTGGGAGGTCCGCTGGTAACGCGGATTCGGCGGCATGCCTACCGGTGATCTGCTGGTCCCGCGGCTTCAGCATACCCGCCGCCGAATTGCCGCCAAAGCCGTGGGACCAGCGGACCTCCCGCAGGCATGCCGCCGAAGGCTCTCTGACTGCCGCCCCCACAGCGACCGCCAGGCTGCCCCCCGCGGCTTGCCGCCCCAGGCACGCACTTGGTGTGCTGGTGCCTGGAGCCGCCCCTGCATCCACTTCTCTAAGCCTTTGGGGCCAAGTAAGTCATCCTTTGTTTTGGAGATGCTGCTTGTGTGTCACTGCATCCTGGTACTGGCCAGGCTCCTGAAGACAGAGGGGATGCAAGGGGGGTGGGGTGGGCGGGCAGAGATAAACTGCTGACAGCCTGAGAGGTGTAACCCAGAGAGCCAGTCAGAAAGTGGTTGGATGGCAAGATTTTAACCCTAAAAAGAAGCAGAGGCAGGGGTGCCCTCGGGGGACTGGAAAAGGGTCTCAGCAGGGGCAGCCTTCCCAGGGCCTGTCACAGTTATGCCCTCCAAGAGTCTCGCATTCTTCAGAGCCACTGCTCTTCACTTCCTGGCGTGAACTGTTGTAGAGAAGTGGTCACCTCCCCTTCTCTCCAGTGTCCCGCACTCCCATCACCTGGGTGTTTTGAGGAGAGTAAAGGAGCAGGGAGAGGGGTCAGGTCTCTTGTAGAAAGACGCGGAGCCAGAGGTAGACGCGAGGGGGAGATATTGGAGCAAAGAATGACTATACCCCATCTTCAGTTCCTCAGCACCATTGGCAGGAGATACGGAACCAAAAGGTTAATTCAAGGTGAGGGGAGAAAATGATAAAAAAAAAACCCACCAGATCTGAATTGTGTTTTTATGGGGGGAGGTTCCTTCATTTTCAAACTTCTTGTGGAGATTGTTAGTGTGTCCAATGGGGGTTATAGGAAGTAAAACCTGGGGTTGGTCGTGAGGCAGTGATGTAACAGGTGAGGATCCTGCACAGAGGCCTTTTGATCGCTAGGAGGCACCACGGAGCGTCCATTCAAATTCCAGCAGGGGGGCAAGGAGTGCTGGGAAGGAGAGCTGGGTTGTCCTGGGCTGGCTGAAGGCACCAGGAAGGGACTCTAAATTAGTTCTTTCAGGGGGTTTCTTGTAGTTAACAGAGTGTTTGTTAAGCAGGTCAGGGGTGGAGCTGCGGTGAGCGGGAAGAGCGGCTGCCCTGTTTAATCAGCCATCACGTCACTCCCGGGGACATGGTCCTTATCTCACGGGAGCAGAGCGAGGGTGCCACAAGGTACAGTTTTGAAGTCCCAAGCTCACCAATGACAGCAAATGGCCTGAGCCCAGGGCACAGGAAATGCAGGGCTGTACACCTTCTCCTACTTTTACAGCTCCCAAGATTTTGTAATTGTCATCAAACTGCAGCAGGCCCCAGCATGACAGGCACACCGGCCTGGTTCCCCCCCATCCCCACAGTAAAACACATGGCAATTTTCCAAGCTCCTCGCCCGTGAGTCCACCAGCACTCAGTCCCCGGTTCCTTTCCTCTGCTCAAACACAATCCAACCACTCAACCCCTTTCACCCTCCCAGCACTGGTTCTCTCGCTCTAGTTTGCTGACTAGCCTCTCTGCCCGGCCTCCTACCCAATTCCTCCCTCTTCCCAGACTGGGCCTACAGAGCCTTCCACTTTCTGTAGACTGTCTCTCACCTGCCTAGGGTGACCAGATGTCCTGATTTTATAGGGACAGTCCCGATATTTGGGGTTTTGTCTTATATAGGTGTCTATTACCCCCCACCCCCTCTCCTGATTTTTCACACTTGCTGTCTGGTCACCCTACACCTGCCCCTTTCCTTAATCCTCCAGCCAGTGCTCTCAGGCAGTCCTGATTCACCAGGTCTCTTCCCCCTCGCCTTCTCCTTCATCCTTTACAACCCCAGGTGCTGCCCTGCCCTCTTAATTGGCCAAACTGGGCGCACTGGTTCTGGCACAAGGCCACCGGACCTGCTTCATTGACGGGGCCGGCCAGCCTGCGACAGTAATGCGGACCCTGTGGTAGCGTGATCCGTTCTACTTCAATCTTAACTCCATAAAAATCACTTAGACACCTTGATAAACATGAAGGGCCTGATTCTGCCACCCTGATTTAATGAAGTGGATCACTGAACTCACGGAACAGAGGGCGGCAGGCCTGGGACCTACCTAATCCATGCTGACAGCACCCCTGAGGCAGGGATCGCTGCTCCCAAGACACAGAGGTTAAAGCCCAAGTTTTCAAAACGGGTCTAAAATTGGGCACCCAAAATTGCAGACGCCTATGGCTTGGTGGTCGGCTGGGTGACTCGCCCACCGCTCTGGGTGAGGTCCGCTGGAGTTATGGGTGTTGAGTACTTCAGAAAATCAAGCAGCAGGGGTCAGATTTGTAAAGGTATTTAGGCACCTAACGATGCAGAGAGACACCTAGTGGGAGTTAGGCCCTAGGTGCGTCTTTAGGCACCTAACTACCATTAAAAACTGGCCCGAGGGGTCTGAAGGACACACACAAATTGAGGCATCCAAAATTAGCAGACTCCAGAAGGAGCCAGTGAAAGAGATATTAGAACTCGGGAGTTCCTGGCTCCTAGGCCATAGCCCAGGCCTCTCCCCATCCCGTGTTACGCTTCTAGTCGATTTCTAATTTGCAGGCTAGCCCGGCGTCATGGATTCAGCTCAACTCTGGGAGCCAGTTCGAAGCACCAGGGCACGGATTTCCTCAGTGACCTTGGGCAAGTCACTTAATTCCTCCGTGCCTCCGTTTCCCTATCTGTAAAACAGAGACGGCACTAACCTATTTCACAGGCTTAATTAATATGTGTAAATCTTAGCATAGGATAAATTAATCTTGACATTAGAAATACAGTGCAAGCTGCTTGACCCTTAATGGCTTACTTGGCTACCAGCTAAGAGTTAAATGTTTGCACCGGAGATAAGACCGGAGCCAACTGACTAGAGGGCTGAGATGTTCCCCTGTTTGCATCTTCGGCATTACCTGCCCCACTCTTTCCACTACGTGGCTGGGCTGACCCGTGACGAGTCCTAGCAAAGACCAAGGAGGAGACTGTATTCGTTTATGGTCTGGTGTGGCCTTTAATGGGTCTAGAGCCACTGTACAGACTGCTATCATGTAATCCCCTACTCCTACATTATATAGTGCCTTGTTACCAGGGATCTCAAAGCACTTTACAAACAGAATCATAGGCCTGGAAGGGACCTCGAGAGGTCTTCTAGTCCAGTCCCCTGCACTCATGGCTGGATGGCTGGTCTATGGCTGGTCTAGACCATCCAACATGAATGAATTAAGCTTCAAAACAGCCCTCTGGGGTAGACAGGTGATACTTCCCCACTTCACCCAACTGCAAACTGAGGTTAACCCAGCTAAGATAACAAAGCGAGGCAGAGGCGGGAACAGAACCCATGACACCCGACTCCTTCTCTCCTTGCCTTTAATCACTAGGAATAGGAAGACAATGCCTATCCACTGGACACAATTCAGCTTTGGAGCAGGCCAGGCCAGCCTCCACTGAAGTCACCGGACAATGCTCTGACAGAGATGCCACAGGAGATTATTCTTTGGTGCTGCCCAAGAAGCCTGTCTGTGCAGTTACCTGTGGGTCAGTCTGACACCAGGAGCCGAGCCATGCTGCTGATGCTCCGGGGGCAGGCAGAGAGCTTGGATGCTGGGAAGTCTGGAGATGTTAGTCTGGGAATAGGGGAGCGTGTCTGGCAGCAGGAGATCACAACTTTTACCCAGAGGGAGTCCCACCTCCTTCCTGCTAGAAGCCCTGCGTGATCCCTGCATTCGCTTGCCAGGTGACCCGCACCTCCGCAGGTACAGTAATCTGATGGGCGTTCTGTGCTCTGGTGAGCAGCACGGGAATCCTCACACCACCAGAGATCTTGGGGGAAAAGCCTTTCAGTGAACGGGATTTTACCAGCAAAGCTTCACTAGCATTTCACAATAGCCCTTCGCAGAAACGGGAGTGATATAGCCGCCTGACCACCCTGAGGCAAGTCCCAGTCATTATCCCTGTTTTGCAGATAGGGAAACTGAGGCAAGGAGAAGGGAAGTGACATGCCCAAGGTCACACAAGATGACACTGGCAGAGGCTCCCAGTCCCATGCTTCGACCACACAACCCTACAGCAAGGACAGGAGCAGGGGAATGACCCACTCCACTTTCTTCTCCAAGCTCAACTTTTCATCAGCGAGGATTACATAGTGGATCTCATTCTGGATGTCCCCCCTCCCGCATCTCCCAGCAGATCCCAATGCAAACAACTTCCCCTCCATTCCTTATCCCTCCTGCAAAACATACCTTCAGCTGTGTCTGGAATCCATTCTCCTGGGTTATTCTTCTGGCATGTGGTCCGACTGCGCCCAGATCTTCCACAGCCAGCAACTCCTGCGTGGTGGGTCTAGCCATGGTGACCGCAGCCAGCACCGCAAAAGCCAATAGAAGCAGGAGGCGTCTCATCATGGTCTTATTCTCCCCTTGGGGAATGCACAGACTCTCTGCTTGCAATCTCCGTTGGTCTGGGAGGAATCACAGGAGTCTCTTCTGCTGGCTGTAACTGGGAAGAAGGGTTGTTTGAACAGATGATCCAATTGAAAGGGTTTCTTTACACAAAGACCTTCTTTGGCCCCATCCCAGAGAGGCTCCATCTAACCAATCACTTCCCCACCCCTCAGCCCACACAATGTGCATTGTGCAATGCTAAGAACAAACAGATCAAGAACAAGACCCCCCCGCCGTGATGTCTGGCAGATTATCTACTGGGGGCTGTGTAACGTTTAGCAGGCACTTGGGAGGCAGATCAGAAGGTTGGAGAGAAGTCACCGACTTTGTTATTTCTTACAGAGTCTCCTCAGGCCTCTGCAAACATCTGGTTCATGCATCATACTCAGTCGTAGCAGGGACGTTATGAGCATAGCTACTCGGATACGACTCGAATGTGAAATCATTTGCTGATGCACCCACTCCCTCACTGGCAGAAGTTGTGCTAAAATAGCAAGTAACATGCTCCACTGCTCTCTCCTGGATGGAATCAGAGCTCCTGGTGTCTTTGGTTGTCTTTGGAGCGGGGACACAAAAGAAAACAAAGGCAGTAATTGTTGTCAGCTGGATAGAGGAGAGGGCTAGCAGTCCTTCCCTGTGTTGCACACAGATTTAATTCTGTTTAACACACTCAGGACAGGGAGTCTCCAATGCTTAAGGCATATAACAACGTAATTAACTTATAGTCAGAACAATGAAGCAGGAAGGAAGGAGGAAGCCCCTTGCTGGCTTCAGAAACAGAGCACCCCATTTCTGCCAGCCCCTACATGTAGGCATCCCTCTACCAGTCCCCCAGAGAGAGAAAATCTTAGCGGACTATCTAGCAAGTGCTTATGGGAAATCCACATTGAAAATAACAGTTTTACACCCTGGACGCGGAATAGGAAACATCGTATTTATGACATTCTTGATAGCAATCAACATCACACCAGAGGAGCCCTTTAGAAATTTCGATGACGCTCTCCCAGTGAATTGGTTCAAACAAGATTGCTCTCCATGAAACTGAAAACAACAGGGAAATCGCAGGCAGACTTTTAACAAGCACAAAAGTTTTCTGTAACCAGATGGTTACCCCCATGGCCGGCAGCTGACCTACTAGCGAACTAAAGTTACAACGAATCAAAACGTACTTTTTAAAAACTGCTCGACGCTTGAAGAACCCAGCTGACAATGGGGAAGCTGTAGGGAATGAACAGGGTGACAGAGTGGGGGGTATGTCTGTGTTAGACTGTGACCTCCATCGTGTCCTGTGAACCCTGTTTGGTTTCCAGAGCTCTACCCTACACTGTAACCTTCATTTTGGAATGTGACCTTCACGCTGGATTGCACCCTCCTTTATGGTCAACAGCCTCCATTTTGTGGCAGGTCTTGATACCTAGCGGCAATACCATCCATGTCTGGGGGGAGGGATAGCTCAGTGGTTTGAGCATTGACCTGCTAAACCCAGGGTTGTGAATTCAATCCTTGAAGGGGCTGTTTAGGGAACTGGGGTAAAAATCTGTCTGGGGATTGGTCCTGCTTTGAGCAGCGGGTTGGACTAGATGACCTTCTGAGGTCCCTTCCAACCCTTTTATTCTTAAAAAAAAAAAAAAGTTAGGACGAAGCCCTCAAGGGCCATCATCACTGAATGATGCTCCCCTCCTTGGAAAATGGATTTTCTACCAGTGGGCACCATTGACTTTAAAATGTCTCTCTACACGGTAGCTGACAGGGGCTGGAGACCGGTAACCTCCTGTCTGGAAGAAACCCAATTTTCTCTTTGGTTGGTGTCAGATTTTAAAACATATTTTCAGAGATACAATAGAAGCGCAGCGTTCCGAACACCTCGGGAATGCAGGTTGTTCGTACCTCTGAAACGTTCATAACTCTGAACCAAACGTTATGGTGGTTCTTTCAAAAGTTTACAACTGAACATTGACTTAATACAGCTTTGAAACTTTACTATGCAGAAAAAATATTGCATCTTAATTTTAACCATCTTAATTTAAATGAAGCAAGCACAGTAACAGTTTCAAGCGCCCTCCCCACCCCAAGTGCCACATGTGCCTGGGGAGGCGGATAATTGCTCAGCGGTGCTGTTGGCTGTGTCTGTGTGACGGACTGCGCAGTCAGAGATTTATCCACACCAATAAATCACTAAACCTCCAAAATATCGACACTGGCTGCAGCTGCCCTGGGATGGAAACTGGGACTTTAGTTTCCCACGTTGGGATCCACAGGAGCTTCTTGGGTGCTTGACACATCTTTTCTTCAACTACTAAGATACCGTTCCTTCGTGCTGTAGCATCAGCCCCCAGCTGGCACCTCCAGGGGCACTGATTCCCTAGTGGCCTCTATTTTTGCAGCCAAAATCCCCAGAAAGGCGCTCTCCAAGGGTGGGGGGGGGAAGACCCCACATTCTCTGACCCTCAGGCCTGACAGAGGCGGAGAACAAACGATGATGCCAACAAGAAACTGAGACTGACTTGTCAACCCCAAACATTCAAAAATTACACGTCAGGCTCCAAAAAATCTTGTCACCTCATCACAGGCCTCCAGGAGCTGGCACTTTAAGAAAAATGCCAAATATCACAGGAGTCGCGATAAAAGCGTGAGAGCTGGTGACACTGCTGAGAACTGGTGCTTTCGTCTCAGGAATGGAACCGAGCCGTGCTTTCCTGCCGGAAATGGAAGATTCTTTTCACAGATCACGGAGGCCTTTCAAGTCTCAGGCAGGGGTTTGGGCCGAGCCAGGCACTTGGGGAGCTGGAGTGACTGGGAGCATGGAGAAGCCAGTGTGGACGGAGGGATCAGGGGGTTAGGGGCTGGCTGAGCAGTGGGGAGCCTGAGGTTTATTTGGGGCAGGGGTAGAGCCTGGGGGTGCTGTTCTGGGTCAGAACTGGCTGCCAGCGTTGTCTTTGGTCTGAGATCGAGGATGCAGCTTGGCCTGGATGAGTGACTGGGCTCTTGGAGTAACCTGGAATATTTGTGATTTTTGGTGTCCGTGACCATTTATCACATAGTCGTTTGCCTGGGTCGCAAGACAGGCTGGAGTGTCTGAGGGGACTATCTGTGACGCCATGGTAAGACGATTGTAGCACTTTGGGAATTCGCATTTGGCACTGGGTTGGTGAAATCTAATTATAGACAATACCACCAGGGGGTGAGGGGTGTCTGCCCTGCTTTTGACAGTCGTCCCGGAGTCGGGCACTCACTGTAATGAGCTGCTCCAGATAGCATGACAAAGGCTATCTCCTCCTGCTCGCTGCCTCCCCCCGGCCCAGGGGCTGAGGAAGGACAGGCGGCGGGTGGGGTGGGGTGGGGGAGGCTGGGTCACTCTGAGAGTCACTCCTGGGAGGAGGGGGGTTCTCTGCCCAGGGTGGGTGGGCTGGGCAGGGCACAGACTGTTCCCCCCCACCACAGGCTATGCCAGACCCTGGAGTCTTCATCCAGCCCCATGTCCCTGTGAGCACAGCCCCTTCCCGGCAGTGCACTGCCTCCTGGCCTGCCTGGGAACCGGCCATTCCTGACAGGCCAAGTCCCAGCTGTGAGAGTAGAGGCCGGGGCAGGGCCTAGGCAGGTGGGAGGCACCCGGGTACATGGGCCTCACTCCAGCTGTCCTGTGCTAGGAACGGGGTCTTACTCCCCGCTGGAGAGGGGTGGGGAGAGGTTACTGCAGTGGCTGGGAGCTCTGGGCTGCCTACGGGACCCTGCCCTGCGCCCCTTTGAGCCGGGGCCGTTGGGAATGAGGGAGCCAGGCTCAGAGATTCCTGCTTTTATTGGTGCAAGTGAATAAATGGGAAACACACGGGAAGCTCCAGGCTCAGCAAAGCGGATTCATCGCCCGGCACTGGGGGACTGAGAATCCCACAACCGACAGGGCCCAGTCCTGGCCTCTGCCCGCGGTGCTCAGCAGGGGCTGGGAGTTTCTGTACCCCGCAGCCAGCAGCAAGCTCACTCCTCACGTGTGACCTTCGCCGAAAGCTCAGCAGCGCCGGGGAACAGGTGGGGGAGGGAAGGCCGGCTGGGCCCAGCTAGAGCGAAGGTGCCGTCCCCTCCCCAGCCGCGGCGTCTATTCGGCCTTTCTGGACTCCACATCTGAAAGGCTTGAGGAAGCCTATGAGTGTGGTGATGCCCGGCAACCCTGGCTTGCACTTCCTTCGGCATTTCTGCGGCCGCACGGCCCGTCTCCCTCTCACTCCCTGAAACACACACGGGCGAGAGACAGCGCTAGGGGCTGGAGGAGCTGGAGGCACTGGCCCGCTCCATGGCTGCCCACGCCAGGCTGGCACTAGGGACCCTGGGTGTGGGTCCCAGCCTGCCTAGGCTGCGAGGCAGCGAGTCTGGGAGAAGACCAGGGACTGTCAGTGTCCGGCAGTCTCAGCCCAGAATCCCCTTTGCAATGGTGCCAGCCGAGCCCCGGGGGAGAGGGCGGGGGGGGGGGGGGGCGGGGTTCAGGGGCCGGGTCTGCTCCATACAGAAGGTTTGGCTGGTCAGGGCAGTGGTCAGTGAGAATCTCCCTGGGGAGGCCGTGGATCCCCTGGGTGGGGAGATGTAATTCCCACAGTGGGGACAGGGGGAGGGAGGGTCCCTGCCAGAGTGACCCTGTATCCGATCCCATCCCACCCCCTGGGTATTCCAGGACTCACCAGCGGCTGCTGCTGGGCTCCATCCACCTGGGCTGATGCCCCATCACACGCTGCCACCGCGCCGGGACCCTCCACGCCCAGCGGCTGCTGCAGGACGGGCCCAGCCAGGGCAGCCCCGGCCAGCGCCAGAACCAGCCAGACGCCTCATCGTCCCCTCGGGCTGCGTCTCCTCGCAGGACTGTCGAGCTCTGCAACCAATTCCCCTGGGAGAGGGGCCTCGGCCTCACGTGGGGTTGGGGTTTGTGTGAGCGTGAGGATTTTAACCAGGCCTTCTCTACTCAGAAATTCCTCCCTCCCCAAGGGAAACAGGAAGGGCCTTGGTGCAATATGCTGAAATCCCTTCTGGGTTTCCTCACCCCACAGAAGCCTGAAGCAATAGTCAGTTACCAGCACTGACCCTGGCCTCTGCCCGGAACTGCCCTTTGTGGGGTTTTGTGTATGGCACAAGAGGTAGCAGGACAGGCAACATGCACATGCTGTTACACTGGATTCTGCCTTTCCAACTGGCCTGTGTTTGACCCTACACCCCCCAGCACCTCTGTTCTGAGATCTTCCCTTTTTGTCCACTGAAAGGCATGAGTGGGCAGTAAGAACACCCGGGTCAACCATTAAGACATCGCTTGAGAAGGGGACACGGGCCTTTTATATCCACACCACCAGCCCAAGTATGGTCAAGCTCAAGTGACCAGAAGTTACCAGCGGATAGATGACTCTGAGGTAGCCTAAGTGAACTGAGTTGGAGGGCCCAGTCCAGTTTCCCCAAGATCAAATGGCCACATCCCAATGACACTCTTGTTAATTCTGTTTGGCAGGTGTCACCGGGTGGCACTGTCAGTCTTCTAAGATTCTTTTCTTAGTGTGCGAGCAAGTTTTCAGCCTTGGGAAGACATGCTGTGTGTGAGTTTTGGGTTATGCTAGGTTTTGGTGTAAAAGGGAGCTGTGATAGCAGCAGGAGAATTTGCTCTCTGCCTTGGACTCTGATTAGAGTCAGTTCTGGAGATAGAGTGGCTATTTGGCCATCTCCATTTCAGGATTGGTGTGTGCATGTAAATAAAGCAAGTTACGCTTAGACTATACCCAGATTGTCACTGATTTCTCCTCCACTGGGAAGCCAACCTGCAAAGCCCCACACAGCTGCTATCGTTCGGCTGAGGGGCAGCCCTGGTGTCAGAAGAAGGGACAGAAGTACTTCAATATCCTTGGATCAAAAGCCCCAAGAAGCGCCTCAGTGTTTGACAAACATCAACCATCTGCGAGGTAGGTGACACCTCCCAGTACTGAACCAGTCCCCTCTGGTATGCAGAGCAGCACCAAACAACAGGTCCAGCCAGTACATGGAGCACACCATATCCTTATCCCAGGGGGAATGTAGGTAGCTAGAGTGAATTTACCAGTTTGGGAAGTTAGCCAGGATTTTGGATTGACACGCTCCATCTTTTCTACAGCGCCATGGGAATTTTAGTGGCCCCAAATGGTCAAGAACTTGGTTTTAATCCTCATTGGAAAGGCAGCGCCTCCACCAGCACAGCAGCCTCTCACCACCAAGCGTGGCATTGCCACGACTGAAAAGAGAAGGAGCCCCACCGACTGAACCAGAGCCGCTTTCTGCGGACCCTGTGTGTTCCGTGGAGGTTTGCCCTCCGAGCCGGCACTGACCCAACTCCGGTTCGCTTGTGAACGGAGACAGGACCACAGCACAAAGTTCGGTGATGGGGCTCAGAGTAATCAGGGCTGCAGTGGGCATGAATGCTGAGCCTCTGGCAAATAAAGGTGCCTGCTGCAGGTCAGCGCCGAGGCACGTCCATGGGACAGCCTGGAAGAAGCGTGAATCCCTGCGGCCCGTTCTGTACCTGAACTGCGGACAGAAGACTGATCCAGAGATTTTTAACCCTGCACCTTTCCCCAGGTGCTAGCAGGGACATTTATTTGTATCCTGTGTAAACTCTGCTCTAAAGATCCCTGTCAAATTCTTACACACCAGATGTTGCATCTGAGGAACTCCAATGCGTTTAAATGTATATAGGCTGTCCAGCATATCCCAGGATGATGTCACGGCATCTTGTCTGTTCTCTTGTGGCTGTATAGTCTGATCAGTGAATAGCAAGGTCACGAACTGATGTCATATAGGAAAGTTGGCATGACACTTGGCCCTGTTTTTCACGTCTGTCTTCCTCAAAGTATTTACAACCTTCATCACTAGCTGCTCTCTAGGATAGCTCTGTCCTTGACAATGTCTTCAAAGTGATCCGCATTTCTACCACACAACGTGAGCTTTTAAATAAATCCCACATTTATGGGAATGCTGCTACCACAACCGTGATTCAACCAGGAGTTGGCTAGCCTGGTCCAGATCCCAGGGCAAACAGCTCACCATGCTCACAAAGGGCACCTCGGAACGCACCCGGACGTTCTCCGGGAAGTTTTGATGCTGTGGGGGCCACTGAAAAGGATTCATTATTCAAAAAGAGCCAAAGCCCCAAGCTCCCGCCGAGCTGTGAATATCGACACAGGTTTTAGAAAGCCACAGTGATAATCTGACACTGAATAGGGTGTGTTCACCGCTGCTGCTCCTCACCTGTGTGTGCCTGAGCTGATGCTGCCCGGGCACCACTCCCGCCAGCCCACAGACCAAACCCTATGTGAAATTAACTACCTCTGCAGCACATGCTCTCGTGGCCTCCCCGCTGAAGTGATGCACCCAGCACAGGAAAGGGACATTTTGCACCGTTGCCGGATCATTTTATTGTGAAAAAAAATACTGGTTGCAGCCCAGTTTTATCCGTAACAAAACCCACTGATACAGCACCAGCTCCTGTATGTGGGGGGGATCTGAAAGCAAAAGGGAACAATATGAATCGTACATGAATCTGTCTGTTAGAATGCAGGCGAGGCCGTTTTTAGTGACCATGCAGAAAGCTCTCCGGCTGCAAAGCCATTTTGGGATTCTTTTGTACAGTCATTGGTTTCTTCTTGCCCTCAGCAAAGTCTCCATGCAACGGGAGGCTCCACCCCTCCTCTGTTTAAATGACGACAGCTCACCAGCCCCTCTTGTATATTACACAGTTATGCCATGGGCTCAGCTGTACTGCAGGAGAGATAAAAGGGGTCAGCAAAGGAGTTGGCTCTATAGGCACCCACCCCCCTCTGCATAGAAACACGCTGTCTGCACTGGCCAAAGAAAGCGTCCGCACCTCTCTAGCACACTGCTCTGAAACACGGCTTGAGCTAGAAAGATGCTACATCATTCCCTGACCAGTGTAGGTAGGGGCCACAATTTTCACGTGAAGTTCCCAGGGATGATCGCTAAGCACAAGGCTGTGTGGCGTTCCGCATGCCACTCACGAGCCATTTGCTCCTTTAATCTGATCCAGTGCTTTATCCGAGAACTTTTACTCCATCAAAAGTCCAGAAAAGCTCCATTGGACACCCCCTCACACACACATCCTAAACCACATACTGCAACGATCACCCCCTGCGAGGCTGAGCCAGAGAGCCAGGCACGCTCTCCTGGGGATGAGAACGCAGTACACAGCATGCACATTGCATGGAGCATTCCCGTGTGAAATGCTCACACACAGCAAGCCCCGTGGGTCTAGAACGGACTGAGGGGCTTCCCGTATCTGCCCCTTTAGGAGCTGCTGTGCCATGGCTAAAGCAGTCAGGTCTCAGAGAGAGATTCCCCTCTACCCAAGTCCAAGGGAGTTAAGGATTCCGTTAGCAAAGAGTGACAAGACCAATCTGACAAGCCCCAATGAGTCTGTGCTCTGAGGCAGCCAACCGGACCTCCTTAATCAGAATCACTTCCTTCCTGCTTTGCTGATCCAACAGCTGATGCCAGTTCTTCCTCTTGGCCTCTCAATTGCTCTCCTGTGTGGGCAACAGAAAAGCCAGTCAGTGATCACTGTGTAACCAGAGTTTAGAACGGTATGTGAAGGGGGTGATCTGAACTGTGCTACCCAAACTTCCAGGATATCCATCAACCTTGCCAGCAAGTTTCCCTGCTCCATTGATTCTGGATTGGCTCAGGTCCCAGTTATTTCTGGAGTGGATGTGAGTGTCACCCAAATGGCTGGGCGAATGTGGATTCTACTGGACAACCTGTACCACTGTAGGCTCTGGGCACATCCCATAGACATGTCTATCTGCCCACGGTGGGCAGCAATATTACCCCTCCCCAAATCAGCCACCCGCCCATCAGGGAAGCAATCAAGGGGAACTAACAATAGTTTAGACATATCCAGTGCTCTGAGGACCAATAAGTTCTGGCTGGCTGCCTGCCAGAGGCAGGCAGCATCACTCTCCACTCCAGAGTCCTCCTCAATGTCCCTAGAGAGAGGGCACCTGTGGGGGCTCATTCCTGACACTATTCCACAGCCTTTTGTTTTAAAAAGTTCGACCGAGCTCCACTGAGCTTGCACTGGAGATCGCTCTCAGCCGTGAAATTGCTGGAGGAGTCAGGATTCAGCGCAGAACCGGAAATAAAGGTACAGCATCGGTGCTAAGCGTTGTCCAGAGAGAACTGGCAAGAGAGCGCCAGCGCTCTACAAGTCCAACATGTTTAAAACGCCCTCTCTGTTCATTTCCACTCATGTTGGAAAGTCTTTTCTGTTGCTTTCTAGACTGAGTGAGAAACTGGCTGTGACCCTACGCAACGCTCTGTTCACTCTACACACCACTGTAATATGCTTTGTACAAAACACGCCTTGTGCAGTATCATTTGAAAACTAATCACTCACTGATCATTAATAGGCTTGTGTGGTGAATGTACACGGTGTGTATGAAGAGTTCTGGATACATGCTGGAATTATGACTAAAGTGTGTTTAAACCAGGCATGTCCGGGGAAGTTGGTAAATAGGTCTGTCCTAAACAAAGGAATGGGCTTTTACCCCAATTGACATATAAGCAGTAAATGGGGCCATCAAACTAACAAGGGGAGGAGATCACAGGGAAGAGAACACTTTGCATTTTAGCAAACACCTGGGAGGGAAGAAAGAGCAGGGAGCTTCCTTCTCCACCAGACTCAACGTTACCTTTCTCATAGCTTGAAGGAACTGTACTTGGAGGGTAACCTTCAGAAGAATCCATTTCAAAGATTCACTGGACTATAAAAGAAAGGGGCAGAAAACCCAAATGCTCTCTCTCACCTAACATGACAAAGGAACCAGCACTTTGGGTTTTGGAGGAGATCCTGATGGGAGGAGCGAGGGGGGTGGCAGCCCCCATCTTGCCAAAGACGGGGCGAGAAAAGCCATCTTGAACAAAGCCTGTACCTTAAGGTTTAGACTTTTAGATGCATGTTTTCACTTGTTGTTGCTTGAAATCAATTCTAACTTTCTCTCTTACACTTGAACTCACTTAAAATCCTATCTGCTTTTGTTCATCAACTTGTTTTACTTTTAATCTAAACCCACAGTGCTGTTTGATTCAAGTGAATGTTAACTGCAGTTAATGTGGCAAGCTGTTTGATTTTGTCTCTTTAAAAGGAACAAACGACCCATATTATTTCTGTGAACACTGCAGGAGAGGGCTGGACATGGCAGAGGGCATGGGTTTGCGGTCACCTGCTAACATGAACCAAGTCTGGTAAAGACAAGAGTGTGTCTGTGATAACTGAGGCAGGCTCTTGGATTCAGAGTGGTTGAATCAGAGCTGTAGAGCACACAGAACACGGCATGCAAGCTGGCTGCGTATGCCTCCCAGGCAGGGAGTGGAAGCATTTTGGGGCACTCAGAGTTATAATACAAGCAGTGACCCAACCTCCCACTGGTCTGAATTGCACCCTGAAGTGTGACACTGACAATCAACAATATTTATTGCCTGAAAATGGGGCCACGATTTTCAAAGATAAATACGTAGGCACCTAAGTAAGTAGCGTGCTTCTCAAAGGGCTGAGCTCCGCCGCAGATCCCTCTGAGCTCAGGAGCAACTGCTGGGATCACTTATTCAGATGCATACAGATCAATTAAAGAGCCTCATTTTTGTCTCCTGCCTTTGAAAAATCTTGGCCCCAGTCCTTCCTAGTCTATCACCATTTCCACAGCTCCCGTCCGTTAGTTCAACGGCAGCAGTGCACTTACTTATCAATTCAGCGATTGCCCTTTGCGTTCTCTTCTCCAGTTTTTCCAGTTTCTTGGCTACGTCTCGCTTTAAATCCCTGGGGGAGAGGATGGTCATTTAGCAAAAAAGCCCAACACACAAGCACACACACACGCAAAGCTAGCCCACCGGCTAGCATCCATGCATCTATTCAGAGCCAGTCTGGGGTCTTAAATTAAGAACAGCCACAGAAACACTGTAAGCGCTTTGGGGCAGAGATTGTGTCTTACAGAGCAAGCTGCCAGCACTTTAATCATCATCAGAGCCAATGCAAGGGCCACGCAGACCAGTCGGATGGAATACCCCTGCCACTGGTGTTCCCTAAATACCACCGCCAGAACAGGGGAGCAGCGGCATTCCCTTAAAACAGGAATTGGATGGAAAGGGTAAGAAAAGTGCCAGCTTCATGGGGGGGAGGGGGGAGTGTCACCTCACTGGGGGAAGAAGGGGAATGAAGAAATCCTCGGCCTCTGCCCCTCCCCACAGGGCAATTCTTGCCCTTCCTAAGTGTGAGAAGACAAGCACCATCTACAAGACCGAGAACTCCATGAGATTCCTGGTGGCCACAAGTGTCTCTGAACTACTGACACTATGCAAGACCCACAACTCACATTAGCCCCTCCTCAACGCCCATGCCCAGCGATCCATGTGGCCCAACAGTCACACTCAAAGAGAAGCCAACTCACCAGCCAAGCACAAAACACCAACACTCAACCAACGAGGAGAAAAGGTCTAATGCACCAGCTGCTAAGCCGCTGCACAGGCCACCTCCCAGACCTATGTGATTTGTGATGTATCTGAACAGGAGGATGTGAAAACCCAGCTGAGGAGCACATTGGACCAGGCCCTTCTGTGCCCCTCATTTCCATCAGGAACCTGTCACAGACTCTTTGAACACAGATGCTCTTGGCTTCGGAGGCCCCTGTGAGTAACATATTCCTTTGCTTGTTATCCTGCGCACACTGTTCCAGCTGGGTGCGTGAAGCCTGGTGCCTGTGCCTGCCCACATGCTGAAATCAAGGTGCTGTCATGCTGTGGGACCATTGCTCACTATGTGTTTGTACAGTACCTAGCACACCAGGGCCTTGATCCCAATTGAGCCTCCACATGCAACCGCAGTGCAAAGAACAAGCTTCACCAGATCCCTTCATCATTAGGCAAATAGAAACAAGACCAATTGTATCCATGCTAGAAACTCCCAGAAGGTGGAGATCAGCACCACTTATCTGTCCCATCTAGCCAATCCCCCAAGAGCCAGAGCCTGTTCAGTCTCTACAGGACATTTACTAGGGTTTTCTGCAGTCTAGCTTTAATGGTGTCCGTGGATGGGGATTTTAGTTCTCCCCTTGTCGTCCCAGCTGGTACAACCTTAACAGGGTTAAAGTTATGGGAATAGCTGGAGAGCGTCCCTGCTACCATGAACACACACGCGGATGCTTAGGACTAAAAGGACTGACTCTATGCAAGCTGATTCCTAAGATAGCGCTTACCAGTCTGGCTTTCTGGGGGCAAGGTTTGCCAAATCCTAGGGGAAAAGGAACAAAGGAATTCTCATTAGGAGCAGCCAAACCAATGTAATGGAAAAGAGTGAGTTTACAAGTGTGCACAATTATATTTCAGACCAGGTATTGAAGATCAAGACACATACCACTTCTTCAATGATAGGCTCTGGCTTCGCGGCTTCTAGTTGGTCTTTCACCTTATCTTCCACTAGAGGGAACAATAGAACAACAAATGTTAACAGAGTGTCTCATAAGCATGAAGACGATGCTTCACTTTGGTATTTAAGAAGCTTTTACAAAACCGAACCCCTTTGGAAACTACTTCTGTGCAAAAACATTCCCCTGCAACTTTTGCAACCCAAACATTGCACTCCAGAAGCAAAACTGACTATAAACCACGTGAAACTGACGTCCATTGTCTGAACTGAGAGAAATGCGAGAAGTGAACAGCAGCAGCACTGAAGTCAATTGGACTCAAACTGGGTTTGAATATAACCTCTGCTGCTGTAATATTGGAAAGGAAATGGATTTGCTTATAACACGTGACTTGAGTTGACAATGTCAATCTAAAGCAAGCAATGATGCACAGGAGTGAGCGTTCCTGCAGAAGTAGCATTTCTAGAGCCCTGTCTCTCAACCTTTTTGATACCAGGGACTGGCTTGCTGCCTTCCTAGACTACAATAGGGGGATCACAGGGACTGGCACCGATCCACAGACCGGTTGTTGAGAAACACTGTCTTAGAGGAAGGACGGAGCCCCACAATCTGAAGAATTGATAAGATGATTGGTAAACTTTATTCCCAACTATTACTGTATTTAGAGTAATCATGGGAGACTTCCCACTCCATAGCTCTGTGGCAAGTTACTTTTAAACTCCTTATCGTAATTCTTTACATTATCCATCCCAGAACTCCGACTTACACACAGCATAGGATACCCCCTTCCGTCCTGCAATGGGCACATCCACCACTGGGAATGAAACACCCCAACCGGGAGAGCTCTGAACTCAGAGAAGTACCCGAACTAGATTAAAATCCCTGCTTCAAAACCAATGTAAAGCCCCAAGTGGAACAAGAGACAAGGAGAAATCGACGGCAGAGTTCCATCTTTCTTTCTGCCCAGACATTGCAAGAGGGAGAGGCCCGGACACTCCAAGCACAGCAATATTTACTGGAGGACACGACTCTGCACTTGAGAGAGCTATTTCTATCACATGCCCCCTCCCCCAGGTGTTAGAAATCCATTGAGGAGTGGGAAACTCTAGCCCGTTGGTTTAATTTGTGTCTGTTTTGTGCTTTCATGGATGCTCCCGGCCAGAGAGGAACCGGCTTTGAATGATGAAAATAAAAACACAAAAAGAAACATGGAAAAGATGCAGTATGATTAGTGAAGGGTGCAGTTGGGCAGAAATCAAGGGTACGGCAGACTCTACTCCCTTGGCAAACTCAGGCTAGGACTACAATATGGTTAGAGCCCAATTCTGCTTAGAGCGTGGTTCAGTTCAGGCTACAGGAAGGAGCTCTCTCTATACCAGTGGTTCTCAACCTGGGGCACACGAGCTGCTTGGGGCCCAATCAGCACACAGCTGCAGCCAATGTGACATCCTCACGGCCATACAGGATGTATATACAGTGTGTGGATACGGCCCACATAACACAGAGAGCTGCATATGCAGCCCACAATGGTAAACAGGTTGAGAATCACGGCTCTATACTGTAAGACCAGGCCATGAGAAGGGATGACTTGCAGTGGAGAGATCCTCTCCATTTTGTTACCTGACCTCTACGTCAAACTAATTTACTTCTTATGTGGTTTTAAATGAATACACCCTGTTTTGATACATATCAGGATTCCTGACTTATCTCTGCCCTCCCCCAACAATCACTGATTTTAAACACGCCTACACCCCAGATTTCCATGTTTCAGCTCCAGAGCAACTCCCCTCCCAAGGCATACAGCACCACACAACACTTCCAGAGGCAAGGCTCCTGAAGGCCGCGTTGGGCTATTACAAGCCACTGGCGTTCTCTTTAAAGGAGATCATAGCTCTGTCGAGGGGCTGGTAAAGATGACTGGTTCTCAGACATCACTGGAAACAATCGAGGCAGCTATGCCCACTTCCCACTATTATAATTGTGGGAAAATGCCATTATTGTTTCGCAGGAGGGCAAACTGTGAGATTCTGCCCACAGCTGAGATCCACAGAGGCCCCAGTATTTCTAATTATAGCCACCGCTCCCGCACTCCAAAGTATTCTTCTTCATCCTTTCCAAACTAATTCCTGACACTCTCATTATTTGGCACCCATTTTAAAGAGCTCTCTTCTGTGAGGGTTTAACACTGCCATGCTAGCAGCAAGACAAATAGGGATTTTTGTTTTACGTTAATTAAGGGTAAGTGGGTTTTCAAGCTGGAGAAAGGTGCCAGATTGAAAGCCCTGAAGTTATGGCTAATATTTTCAAACGTGGTTGCTTAAAGTTAGGTGCCTGAATAAAAGTGGCCTGGTTCTCGGAGGGCGCTGAGTACCCATCAGCTCTCACTGACTTCCAGGAGAACTCTGCTCCTCTGAAAATCAAATGACTAATTTACAGGCCTGAATTTGGCTTTCCAGACCTCACTTTAGGCACCCATGTTGGGAACCTTTGGCCCGATGTTGTCTGCCCACAGAAAAGGTTTGGCGTGGGCCGTCGCCATGCAATCTCCTCCACGCTGCCACATTGATATGCCTCAACCCCGACCACAAGGGAGCCACCACTAGAGGGCAGTTTTCATGCTCCTTCAATCCTTGGCACATCTCCCGAGTCACTCAAGGGAGCCTGTTCGTGACAGACACAGACTCCGGCTTAACAGAATTGGCTCTGAACCTCACAGACTCATTTCGCACAGGCCATCCGACTGCCGATAAGTAGGAAAGCCCTTTCCATCACTTCTAACCCGAGCTGGAGTCAAACCCATGAGCTAGAGAAGAAAGGATCGATTGCCCTGTTGAGAAGCCTCTGGCCCATTCTTTGGAGACATAAGCATAAATGACTTGGTAGTTACATCTGCTGGGAGGGGAAGCCGCGGTGTTGTTCCTGCCTATGCAGTCCCTACTCCTGCTCATTTCCCGCTAGTAATGGCCATGGCCTGTGGGAGAGGTTTATATGAAGTGTAAAAACCCGGGACATGAGCACTGAACCACTCTAGTCTAGTCTATATAGGACCAATCCACTGTCACACTCAGATGGCTTCTAGGATATAGGGACTATTTGCTCATTTCTCTGATACTGCTGGGAACGAGGATTTAATTCATCCTCCGAGCCATTCGAGGTTCCCCAACTGGGCACCGGGTACCGCACAGCTGAGCTGGACCAAGTTCGACACTAAGACTGACAGACCGTGGGAGGCGCAATAACAGTGTAAATACTGAAAAGAGACTCGTTTAGACTAATCTCTTCAGAGCAGGGAGTGCAGCTTGTTCTAAATTCCCAGAGTGGCAGGCACGTGCCCCTCACCATCTAGTTTATAATAATAAACTGGGCAGAAAAAAAAAATCAGGCAGGTTTCCAATAGTTGGTTTGAACTGAAAAAGAAAGGACTGGTGATATGCAATCTTTCAGCTCAAGGTCACCGGGTCAAAGGCAGCGAAGGTCAGTGGCTAAACTGATGGACAGCTGTTTGGCAGCCAGCATCAAATGAGTATGGTGGATCTCCCTCCAGTGCCTAGTGGAAAGGATCTAGACAAAAACTATAACTGGGCCCTTGTTGGCAGCAGAGGCCAAGGACTGACGCATTCCTGCTACAGCACTAGCAGAGATGGTCTCTCCAGATAGGGCAACGTGGAGGAAATTGGACCTGTTGCTGACCCTGTCCTATAGGCAGAGGACTTCACTCTCCAGGGTGATCAATCCAGCATCTTTCACATCTTCTAAGTTTTGTTTTTTAAATGGGGGGAGGCATCATTCCCAAGCTCTCAAAAACTCCCTCTCCGGCGCCTACCTGAGGCCGGCTTGGCCTGAGGCACCTTCCTTTTCTTGAGATCTTCATCCTCAGGAACATAATTTCGCAGCTTGAGCTCCCTAGAAAGTAAGGGGAGAAAACAGGAGACGTGTAAACACATGCACATTCCCCCTCAACGGGCTGCCACCATCTTAACTGACATGCACAAGAACAGAGATGCAGACGCCAAAGTTCTCACTTTCTCTAATCAATAAATAAGAAGAGAGACTTTGAACTAGATGGACACAATTGAGGCTGGTTGACCCGCAAAGTGAGGCAAATTCGACAGACCAGCCACCTGCTCAATTATTTTCTCTGTGGCAAACGATACTTCAATAGGGAAGTCCTGGCTGTGCAGGGGCCCATATTTCACTGCTTCGATACACATGGGATTTCACTGAAACAAGTGGGTTTGATTCTCCCAGCAGGAAAGCCACAATGGGGTCCATTCGCCTGTGGCGTAATGCCACTGCTGACGTGACTGAAGCCAACAGAGGCACAGCACTGGCATCCGGTCAAGGTGCAAGAAGGTAATGGCATATTTCAAGGTCAGATAATTTAAAGGTTAATTGGAATTGAACAGCCCTTGTTTGCCTCAGATCCAGGGTGTTTAGACCCAGCCATTTATGGAAGGTGAGCTGCAAAGCAACATGCAAAGAGAACGCAGTGTGGATTTCTGGGCCGAGTTCTTCCACTCGGGCTGCGTGGAGCTGGTGGGCAGGCAGAGGGACACTATGCTCAGCACAGAGATGGGTGTTCATTAACCCTTTCCAGGCCAGGATGTGAAATAAAATCAATAAAATAAATAAATTAAGGGCGATATCCCATCTCCTAGAACTGGAAGGGACCTTGAAAGGTCATCGAGTCCAGCCCCGCGCCTTCACTAGCAGGACCAAGTACTGATTTTGCCTCAGATCCCTAAGTGGCCCCCTCAGGGATTGAACTCACAAGCCTGGGTTTAGCAGGCCAATGCTCAAACCACTGAGCTATCCGCCCCCAAAGAGTTCCAGAGATGCTACCAAGCCCCTCTCCTTTTGGGTCCATTTTTGGGTCCTTTTCATAATCTTTCTCTGGTTTAAGTCTCTTGTTTTTAGGTGTTTCAATGCTAATGGAAGTCCTGACCCTGCATATATGTAGCTCTACTCATGTGTGTAACCTCATTACTTCAGTGGGATTACTTGTACATCATCTCGCACAGTAGAGGTCCATGACTGGGGCTCCCTGGTGCCACAGTCAGACAAATAACAACAATAAATAAGAATCTGCGTATGCTTTTGCAAGATCAGGGCCTTGGAAGGCAAGATCTCCGAGCAGGGACCTTGGCTCATGTGCTTGTGAACAATGCTAAGCAACAGCTGGTGCTATATAATAGTATTTTAGCCCATAAGGCAAATTAAGAAGATTAAACTAATCTAACACTTTAGATTGGTTTATCTGTTCAAGATGCTCTAAAGCTTTCAATTGGTTTAAATTGTTAATGCACCTTTAAGGCCTTCAGTTTAAACAGCAAAATACATTAAAAATTGTGGGGGAGGGGAAATGGACAAGCGGGTTAGAGAAAAAACCCAGGGGTGGGAGCCAATCACGCTGTTCTAAAAACTATTTCTTAAATGATGCACCGGAGAGTAATTCATACCTAGAAATTCATACGTACCCTGCAATACCTAAGGGGCTGTGGGCTCTTCTATTTGTAATGAACCTTGAAATTAACTCACTTCTTGGTTAGGCACTTGCATCAGTCAGAACTGCCCTGGAAGAGCATTTGACTGCTGCTGTTCCGCATATTGGAGGACAAAACATTTTCATCTAGATCCTGCGTAAATACTGAATAGTATTTTTTCCTTTAAAAAAAAAAAAAATCAGTGATGGAGCAATTTGGGATTTTGCAACTTTTAATGGCCAGTTTTAACACAAGAGGCCGTTTCCCACTGGATCCGAGGGCCTCTGTCTTTAAAGGCAAGTTCTATGTGAGGTATGGCACCATTGCCTGTTTTAATCTGAAATCATTCTTGTAACACAAAAAGGGGCAGCATTTCACTTGCTCCTGTATGAATTCCTCCACCCAGCCGTCGGTCAACGGTGTTGGTCTGTCAGTTCTGATACTGGAAACCAATTTCCGGTGTTTTTAGTAGAAATGAAACCGATCCCACTAAATCAGCGGCACTGCACAGATTCAAAGTATCCGTTTCTTTTGAAGTCTCACTTCTACTTTTGTTCATATTTTGGTAGCGTCGGGAGGCCCCAGCCAACATCAAGGCCCCGCTGCGTCAAGTGCTGTACATACATATAGTGAAAGCCGATCTCTGCCCCAAAGAGCTTACAGTCTACATAAACAAAGCAGGCAGAGGGCAAGAGAAAGGGACAGAATCTATCCCCTTCCCCCACAGCGACAGGAAAGATAGTCCAGTGTTTAGGGTGCTAGCCTGGGACTCAGGAGACTCAGGTTAAATTCCCAGCTCTGCCACAGACTCCACGTGTGCCGCTTGGTCTTTCCACGCCTCAGTTCCCCAACTGCTTGGGGATCACAGTACTTGCAAGTGGACTGGGGGAATAAATGAAAGTTTGCGGTGCTCAGATACTATAATGAGGGGGCCACATAAATATCTAAAATAAGCAGAAGAGCGGGAACCAAGCCCCAGGGCGAGTTAGTGACTTACCTAAGAAGTTTGTGATAGAGCCTGGAACTGAGCCCACATCTCAGGTCCCCCCGACTCTAACATAACACCAAGAACCAGACCAACTTTCCCACCATTGGGCAGACACTGGTAGAACAAGGGTGATTAAAAGAAACAGATTCCAGCAGAGATTAGCATGGGCCTGAAATACAAATGGAGGCCAAACATTTCTCCCTTTGTGTCAAATGCAGGTCAGAGTTCATGGGATTCACATTTAAACACGACAGTTGTGCTTGTTGTGTAGTGCGCTTGGCGCTGGGAGAGCTGCTGGGGAGAAATCTTTCACGAAGCTGGGCTTGTAAAGGAAAGACTGAGGGGGGATGGGAAGCGACTGATTAACCTTACGGGACCAGGTGTGTTATGACGACAAGAACTGCTCCCCTGGGCAGCATCTTGGGGACTCCCAAGGGTGCAGTCCCAGGGCCTGGTGTGATTAATGGGTTTGCCAAGATTTCTAAGGTTAAAATGAAGGCAGCATTGGCCGATTGCTCTCGTCCAGGAGGGTCAGGATACTCAATACCTACTGAAGTCAGCGGGAGTAGCCAGGTGCCCCATGCCTCACAAGAACCTTGTGCTGCACAGTAGCAATCACTAACAGTAGTGGCTTATCATGGTTGACTGATCACCTCCCAGAGGGCTTGCCAATCTTCAATTCCCTCCCCGGGGCCAGGGGAATTTTAGCCCCATTACAATATACTGCTATTTATCCAAATAGCACGGGGAACATGGATTCTGTTTGGATAATGGAGAGAGCAGCCCTTCACCCCAGTCAGAAACAGCTGGACAGGATACAGACTTCGCTTTTGTCACTACGCATGCACAGTAACGGCCCGGCAGCCGACTCCCCGGCTCCTGTGGCTGCTCGGCGCGCGCATGCCCCAGCACTGGCTCCCTCGGGCCGCCCAGGAAGCAGCATGGAGGCCGTGTCAAAGAGGGAGCTGGGCACCTCGGTTCTGCATAAGCTAGGGCGAGAGCTACAACACTGACCAGGTGAAGAGCAACTCCATGGCAGAGGGGTGGGGAGGAGGCGAGGGAGCAGTGAGTGGGGATGTGCACACACAGGTGGCAGGGGGGTTCACAGCAGCAGCTGGGCAGGGGGTTTCACTAGGGGGTTCATGCCAGCATCTGGGCAGAGTAGCACATGGGCAGTTGTTCTGGGGGGTGCAGACAAGGAAGAGGTTCAGATAATAGGGTTTCAGATAAACGGGAGTAGACTGTGTATAGGTGGGGAAACCGAAGCAGAGAGGTGAAATGAATTACCCAAGGGGGGGGGGCGGCGGGGCCAGACATCGGAATAGGGATCGAGAGCACCTAGCTTCCTTCTTATTCTCAGCCCACTGAACCACATCTCTCTCCATTGCAATGTATCTTTTTGTGCCTATGTGGGAAGAGGAATTTAATCAATAGAAGTTAATTTACTATCCTCGAGTCCTACCAGGAGAGCCAATTCCTTTCAGCAACTGCTCCTTTCATTCCTTCTGGTCCCAAATGATTGATCCATTTTTTTTTTTATTTTTTTCGGAACAAGGCCCCAGTGCGGTTCACACAAACATCTCCGGGTTATTTATGGTTTTATTAACCGTCCCCACTAAGCAGAATTCAGTTGCCAACCTGGAGAAAACATCAGTAACTAATTCATCCAGAAGGTAATTGGATGTCAGGCAGTGCTGTTAGACACTTGGCCGGCAGGCTGGACCTAGTACGCTGAAGGGGTTTCTCTCGCTAACCCAGTAGAGTCAGACGCTGCAGAATGGAAGCATTCATTTAAAAGTTTCTAGTCGCTTTAGTTCATGTCAAGAAGGTTTTCCTGTGACCGGAGTGTAAGCCAATGCAGACTTCCGGAAGTCTGCCACTCCAAAACAATAGCTCAGAGCAAACAAGTCAATGGGGTGGTACCATTAAGCCTAACTGTGACACTTGGCAAGCCGGATTGCCAAATCACCATGTGGAATTTTGTGCCTAGGTGCGTATGCAGCTGCCACAGCCGGGTGCTCAGACTGGGAACAGCAGCGGTCCTAAAAGCACGCCGCATAGTATCTCCCCCCGCGCTTCACTTCCTAAGGCTCTGCAAGCTTCTCTAGGCAAGCAAAAGGGTCAGCCCACGCGGAGCCACTTGCAGAAGATACATGAAGGCCACGTTCTATGGTCCTTGGGCAAACCTCCTATTCGCTGCTAGATTTCGAGAGGCCTCTGCGACCCTTATTTTGTAGGCCCACCTCCCACTTAACAGAGTTAAAACCCTAATTTGAAGTAAGAAGGGGAATCCTGGAGAAAAACAGACCTTTCCCAACTGTGTCCAGGAGAATTTCAGCCTGGCCTATGGCTGCCCCATGCCTTGTGCGGACCAAGGTGATCAGCCTGTAGGGTTTTACTGCTGGTGAAGTTTACACAAACCATTTTTATTAATACCGAGAGCAACCCAGGGCCGCAGGGTTGTGTGTTAGTGAACTGATCTGCTGACAAGGCAGAGCCAATTGGGCTCCTGGCAAGTTGCCCCTGCAGCCCTTGGTGTTGCAAGTCTTTGGCACCCTTAAACTCACTCTCCATTTGGGGATACGCAGCATATGGACCAGGTAGGGAGGAGGCTCTAGCCCAGTAAAGAGAATAAGGTTTAAATCTGATTCCCCAACAGGCAGGGATAAGAACATAAGAACGGCCAGACTAGGTCAGACCAAAGGTCCATCGAGCCCAGTATCCTGTCTGCCAACAGTGGCCAATGCCAGGTGCCCCAGAGGGAGTGAACCTAACAGGTAATGATCAAGTGATGTCTCCCCTGCCATCCATCTCCACCCTCTGACAAACAGAGGCTAGGGACATCATTCCTTACCCATCCTGGCTAATAGCCATTAATGGACTTAACCTCCATGAATTTATCTAGTTCTCTTTTAAACCCTGTTCTAGTCCTAGCCTTCACAACCTCCTCAGGCAAGGAGTTCCACAGATTGACTGTGCGCTGGGTGAAGAAGAACTTCCTTTTATTTGTTTTAAACCTGCTGCCCATTAATTTCATTTGGTGGCCCCTCGTTCTTATATTATGGGAACAAGTAAATAACTTTTCCTTATTCACTTTCTCAGTTTAGTAATGCAGTTTAGTAATAACATAGCTTTTTGCCCATTGATGCTAAGCTGAATTCAAATCCCATGTCAGACTACAAACAAAAACATGGGGGTTTTATCACCGTTAGCCTCCGAAGGAGATTTATCCCTGAGACAAAACAGCAAGAGCAGAATTTGTTCGGTGCTGCTCAGGACTGAGATAGCAGCAACGCTGTGGACCAGGACTGAGGTGCACCAGCAGAGTCACGTAAGGGGCCTGGGATAAGGATAGCAATGATGCTGCAGGTGCAGAAAACTATTCAGTGCCTAGATGTACGACACCCGGTTCCAGCCACGGCTTTTTGTCCCTCACTAAATTCACGCACGACTGTTTGAAACAAACAAAAAAGGATCCCTTTAATTGTTCAATATAAGACAATGCCATGCACCTGCCTCCCGTAATTATCAGTGCCCACTGTTCCTGGTAGCTGCCTCCCTGAGGTGCTCATGGATTATGGAGTTAATCCCCAAGGCTCCAGCGCTCATCAGGAAGAGACAGAGCTGGTTTATGTTAGTCTTTCCCACTCTCTGACTTCTTGCCCACCCTCACTCCGTGGTTCCTTGTTGATGATCTGTAATGTTTTATGGCAAAGAGGTAGTGTGATGCCAAATCAAACCTAGTAATTTATTGTAGGACATGAATAGACTAGGAGAGGAGGAATTAAATGTGCTATCTTGAAAAGCAAAGGCTTACAGAGGCTGGAGAGAGTGAAGTCAAGGTAACTGATTTCTCTAGCACTGTTTCATCCCCAAAAACAGATCACAAAGCACTTCACAGACGATGAGTTTGATCCAAAACTGGCTGAAGTCAACAGAAAGACGCCCACTGACGTCAGTGGGATTGGGATCACGCCCTATATTTAGGAGCCCTCCAATGCACTGCAGCCTCTTCTGGGGTGAAAGGCAACACCGGTTTAAGAGCACACAGCAATGCTACATGGCCATTTAGATGCTACAAAAAAACGTATTCATTCTGCCAGTTACTAAAAAAAAGAAACCCCCTGTTAATGCAATGTTAAGGCCGCAGTGTTAAGGAATCAAAGTCAGACAATAAGGATGTTTAGACTGAATTAATGGCCTTATCTTTTCCCCATTTACCTTATCTTTGCCCCTTCCCTCACAGACCCATGCACTGTGATACATTTAATAAATGTGATCACGTATTTCTCAGATACGACACAAGACACCTCAGCACCAGAGTGGAGGCCTATCGGCAAGCCTGGCCCAGGTCCTCCATCACTCACACCAAACAAGGGGCAGCTGGGTAAGGCAAGCTCTTACTGAATTTACGGCATGACTGTCACCTGGGGTCTAATGAATCCACAGTGGAGTAGTGTCCTTTTAACTACATCTTTCTGTTTTTAATCTTTTACCATTTTTTGTACAAATGCTTTCGTAGTTCAACAGAAATACAGTATTATCCAGAGAACGCAGCTTCCTACCTCACGACTTCATAAACCCCACATTTGGGAATGCGAGGAGAGCTACTACGACTGCATGCACAATTGAGCATCCAAATGACCAGCTCAGTAACTAATGGGGCAATAGCACACAACATGGTATTTCTGAAAGCACAGGTCTAGATCATTTGGTTCCAGGCAACAAATACGCCCATTACATTTATCTGCATTATAGAGCACAGACATGGAACCGCAGTTAAGCCTTTCCACTACAAGTCCCCTTTTTGACTCTCATTGTACTACATCTAGTATCAGTTCTACTGGCACCTCCACTGGGGAAGGATTTCCTTAAGGGGGCAAAACCTCATTTTGAGGCATCCATCAGGCATCACCCAGGTGTGATGCAGCTGGTACGTGGAACTGCTGCACAGTAAAAATGCAGTTGACATTTGCAACCAATACAGAGTTTGAAGAGTAATTCCTATAAGATGTGAAGAACTAGCTTGATGCAAAACAGAGGATACTTACAAGGTGCTTAAAGCTTTCTCCAGCTTGTTTGGTTTTCACTCTAACAGTGTTGAGTGTTCCGCGCAGTGAACATTGTTTCCCAATTAATAAATGGGCTTTCAAAGTCTTTCGGTGATGCTTTTGCACACCATCTCCTCATGCCTGTCTGAAGTGTGCTGTAATTTGCCAGGAAATCTTCTGAGAGCAACTTCCTCAGATGCAGAGCCCATCACATGCTCCAGCTGCTATCACAAAGCAGCCACTTGAACTCTCATTAACTAGAATGCTTAAAAAGGCAATACATTCGCATCTTGGTGAGGACGAGGTTAGTAGCGAGGAACAACTGTCTAGAACTCTCAAGTGCATGCTTTTAGGTGAAGAGTAATTTTTGTTAGCGTTTTGAAAGGCAGAACGGGCAGAAGGCGCTGAAGCACTTTTTACTGAAGGGAAGGCAAGGGGAAGCTTGCAGTAGGAGGTAGCAGTTATATGGACCTTGTAAATATTGCAAGGGCTCTGCTCCTGCAGAGTTTAGAAGCCATCCCCCGCTGGCTCGTCTTCCCGCCAACCACCCATCCTCCTCCAATTCTGAAAGCTCACAAAACTTTAGACATTTCTAGATTCTTTCCACACACTCATTCCCTCAAGTCTTACTGCTCTAGATGCCAGCTGAAGACTACAAACAAGATGGTGCATCGTCTGCCCCAAGCCACAGTCAAAGCTCAATGGTTCATAATGCCCAAGAAGCCAGCTGGCTCCTATTCTGAAGCACAAGTGACATGTTAGTGGTTTTCTGTTCTTGGGAAACGGTTGGTATGTTTAAGGAAGTCCTGCATGTCCTCCTAAGTATCGCAGCTGTTTCTGGTCATTTCTGTCAGAAGCCTCAGAGAAATACCATCTGGTTTTGATTATTCACTGCACTTTAACTTCCCAAGCTGCTCCATAGCTTCATTTTTATAGTCTTCAATTTCTGTTATAGCCACTCCAATTTGCTTTAAAAAAAAGTGCCCTTGAAATAGAAACTCCTCACTGTCCTCTAAAGAGAGACTGATATAAAAGAATACTCCTCTGCTACTTCAACGTCCACTTATCTCTGGGTGGTCTAGGCCAGTAGTTCTCAACCAGGGGTCTGGGGCCCCTTAGGGGCCCTCAAGCAGGTTTCAGGGGAGGCCTCCAAGCAGCATTAGACTTGCTGGGACCCAGGGGAGAAAGCCGAAGCCCCACTGCATGGGGCTGAAGCCCAGGTCCCCTATCCTCACCACCCGGGGCTGCAGCCTGAGCAGTGTAGCTTCGTGGGGGGCCCTGTGGCATGGGGCCCCAGGCAACTGCCCTGCTTCTACCTCTTAACACCGGCCCTGGCTTTTATATGCAGAAAATCAGCTATTGTGGCACAGATGGGCCATGGAGTTTTTATAGGATATTGCAGAGGGCTCAGAAAGAAAGAGGTTGGGAACCTCTGGTCTAGGTGGCCCACAGTCACACACGCAGACTCTTTGCTTCAACATGTAAAGAATTTATGTACGTTACCTCGATCTTTTTACCTGGTTGTCCTGGAGTCTCTTTGCCCTTTTTTTTTTTTTTTTTTTATTTGCAATTTGAACCTTTACAGGCACATTTTTTTAATATGTCCCTGGCATTTGGACAAAGATTTCTGTATTTCTGAAAGAAGAATTTGCAGCCTTACATTCTTGAACTTTTCTGCTTTTGTCTATTTCTACAGACAGTTCCACCACTAACCTGCTGTGTGTGATCTTGGGCAAGTCAATTTACCTCTCTCTGGTTCAGTTCACCCACGTACTATGTTCCTATCTCTTGGGGTGCTGTTTGTAAGTCATAGTATGGAAGGTGCTAAGATTTTCCTCCCTACATGTTGTTGAACTTGCCCATGTTTTTATAACCCATTTCCCACATAGTTTTCAAGATTACCCTTTCATATCTACCACCATCTACTTCCTTTGGTATTTCTGGGTCTAGCAGCCATCCATCCATTCTTGACCCTCATTCTCAGTGGACTGGCTTGGAATGAAGGGTTCTTACATTTTCAAGCTACTCTATTTATCATCCTTCATATTGTCATGCAGGGAATTTGCTGTATTTGCTCTGTTGTTGACATAGCAACCAAGAATTTTTTTCTGAGAGTATATTACTCCACTGTTAAAAATAAAATAAAAGATCTCTCATCTGGCTGAGATCACCTCTTGTCCAATCACAAAGAGAAGAGCTATACCACAGTACCACCTCCTGGGGCAGGAGGCAAATGCATCTCTAAAGGATTGCCAACACAGAAGTCCAGAAACTATTGTTTGCTTAAAATGGTGCAGTTCTTTCCCATCCTGCCTGGATTCCTTACCCAAGGAAGGGCAGAAAGGGAACGAGAAACAAAGAGAGGGAAAAAGCAACAGAGGGTCCTGTGGCACCTTTAAGACTAACAGAAGTATTGGGAGCATAAGCTTTCGTGGGTAAGAACCTCACTTCTTCAGATGCAAGAGAGGGAAGAGTAGCTCCCAACCGCCTTCTTCTCAAAGACAATTTATCTTCAGAATCAGTGTATTGCCATGCATTGTAGGTTGGCTGCTTTCACTAAAATAACTGAGCGTGTTGAAGCACATTCTCTCTTCCCCAAGCCGCTGCCTAGGGCTCCTTTAGGCACCTGTGGAATGTCAAAAAAACAAACACATCATTAGCCTGTCAGACCCCAAAACAACACAGGCTGGAGAGGTGTCTGGTTTCTCAAGAGGGATTCCTCAGGGACCACGTGAGCAAGGGGGAGATGGCCAGTTCTGGATGCCGCTGAGCACGGCTGAAGTAGAAGAGCTTCAAGCACATGCAGGTGCCACGTGCCCATCAAGTCTCATGATGCCTGGCCAGATTATTTGACACATTCCAACTGGATACAAATAATCTAACCACCAATTACAAAACAGATTTAGAACTACCCAAAGAATCGCAGAACCTGGGGCCAGCCTGGCAGCTTCATGGCAGCACAACAGAATGAGCTGCCCTGACAAAATCCAAAACCTGCTAAGGCATGCGTTGGCACTGCATCTAGGAGCCATATTCCCAAGTTACGAATTGCCGCAATTCTATCTGGAAAGGACCACATATCCTCCCATCCCTTACAACGACTTCCTTACTTGGTTGTCTCAGACACACGCTACCAACCGTTCTGCAGGCATGGAGGGAACCTTTGTGCAAAGAGACTGCCCCCGTCAAACTCGAGTAGCACCCCAGCAGTGACAAGACAGGCAGATCATGAACTGTGCTGCTAGGGAATGCCACAGCCAAAAGTCTGCTGTCAAGAATTTGCAGGGCTGGCCGAGAACGCTTTCACGCTCGGGTCTTTCAGCGGCACTGTCCCTGCTGCTTGCAGCTGTCGTGGTGGATATGGGGATAGGGCTCTAAGACGGACTGCCTTGGCACAGCAAGGGCAGATTTGGAATTGCAGAGGGAGCGAGCTAATGCAGTGCGAAGCACCAGCGCAATGTGCAGTCAATCGCTATTTAGCAGGTGAACCACTGTGCGTTGGACCAGCTAATACTTCTGTGGGGCCTTCACCATAAAACCCAGGTAGAGCCTGTTGCAACAGTCTATCCTTGACGGAGGCCTGTATCACTATCACTTGGTGCTCAGCTGAAGGAAGGAGGCACATCTAGCTAGCCTCAGAAGTGAAGCACTACTGCTGGTTACTGCTACTGGAGCATCAAGGAGTAGCACTGAATCCTGTAGGACATGAAGTCCAAGCACCACCTTGACATCGGCAGATAGGCGTCCTCAGAGGGAGGGATCAAAGCTCCTGACAGTTCCTAAAAGTGCTTCTCCTCTCTACCAGCCTCACTTTGGTTTTACCAGGTTGGGAAGAGTCAGCTGCTTTTTATCCCCCTATCTAGCCACTCAGGCACTGGGACAATTGCTTATGGGGAATTTAGACTGGAGTCTGTCCTCACTTCCAGGAATGGCAGCAGGTGAGAGCACTGAGGAGATGGCACATGCTCGGACCCTGGCACCGAAAGGATGAAGATGTCATCAAGATGTCAGTCAAGGGCCCCACACTCGGCACGTCAGGATGACATTAACAGACTCAACTCTCACTACCAGGCCAACGGGCCACTAACAATGTGTCCACAGGGGTAAACAAACACAGACCATCATTAAGGGTCAGATGTCATCCCTGCATATAGCAACAGTGGTCTCTCCTGTGGAAAAGTAGCTACAATAGCCAAGAAATAGGTACCACCTTCCAAAGCACAAAGGAACTGTATTTGCATAGAAGTTGTTCCTGGTATCACCCTTGTTGTTCCTCCTTTCCAACCTATTGCTAGGCCGGTTTGCCATCTTATTTTTTGTGTATGGAATCTGAAGACTGGTTGTTTCAACCTGACCCGTGACATCCTGCCATAAAGCAGGGGAGAGTGCATGTCACAGCCCTGGCTTCCTGCAACTCCTCCCAGGAAATAATTCTCTGCAAGCAGCACTGTGTGGAGTTGTAATTCTTAAGGATGACTAAGTGCTGAAATGCCAGCCGCGGATTAATTACAGCCTTGTGAAGTTTAATTGCTAGCATGGCTGGTTAAGTCACAGGTCACGCCTTTCACTCTCCTCCACCCTTGCCATGCATTCTTTGACATTCCTCACGAGCCACAAGCCCGGTTTGCAGAGCTACAGCATAATTTCCAAGCTCAGAGCATTTCCTTCATGGGGTGGAGGTTTAAATCATCAGTGAACGATGGTTGACGGGAATCTGAGGCATGAGATCAATAGTCGCAAGAACAGCCCTACCTTACATAAGTAACCTGCTTTCTCCAAATCATAGAAAGGGCCAGAGTCCACCCACACCCATCCTTCGCAATTGCAGGACATCGACCATGGGAGTGACAGCACACGATTGATCCTAACGGTTGTTTCCTGATCAAGAGTCTGGAGAAAGACAGACTATTTATAGATAAAGCACACAAGCTCCTTGCCACTATGTTCAAGGTGAATCAGAGTCAAGTTCGGTGATTAAAGATGCATGGGAGCAAGAATTTTCATGGGTTTGACACTTTTGTAGAGAGGCCTATTCAGCACTCACTTTTGTGTTGGTATCTTGCAGCACAAAAGCTTGAGGAAAGAGTAGGAATAGAAGGTTTCTTAGGCCTTGGCTACACTTGCGAGTTGGGGCACATTAAATCAGCCCCGGGCGCCCTAACTCCTGAGGTGTCCACACTGGCAAGGCACGTAGAGAGCCCGGACTCCGCAGCTGGAGCACCCCGGTACTCCACCTCCACGAGAAGCATAGAGCTTGCTGCACCCCCGGGCTGGAGCGCCGCGGTGCCAGTGTGGACGCCCTGGTCTATTAATGCGCTCTGATTGGCCTCCAGGAAGTGTCCCACAATGCCTGTTCTAGCCACTCTGGTCATCACTTTGACGTCTACTGCCCTGCCCTCAGGTGACCAACTGTCAGACCCGCCCTTTAAATTCTCTGGGAATTTTGAAAATCCCCTTCCTGTTTGCTTAGCAAGGCATGAAGTGCTCTCAGCGCATCGTTCTAGGTGACCATGCCTCCACGCGCCAGGCGATCCCCAGTATGGAGCAATGGAGCGGTACTGACCTCATCAGTGTTTGGGGGGAGGAAGCTGTCCAGTCCCACATGCGCTCCAGCCGTAGGAATCACAATACCTATGGGCAGATATCAAGGGCCAGGACAGAAAGGGGCCATGACTGGGACGCACTGCAGTGCAGGGTTAAAGTGAAGGAGATGTGGAGTGCCTACCACAAAGCGTGGGAGGCAAACCACCGCTCTGGTGCTGCCCCCACGACCTGCCAGTTCCACAAAGAGCTGGACGAGATACTTGGGGGCAACCCCACCTCCACTCCGAAGAGCACCATGGACACTTCAGAGGCCGTGGCAGCCCAGAGTGCAACAAGGCAGGAGGAGGAAAGCGGGAGCGAGGGTGCTGAGGAGGAGGGGGGCCCAGAGCCAGAGGACGGCACGGCATCCCTAGATGCATGCAGCCAGGAGCTGTTTTCAAGCCAGGAGGAAGGTAGCCAGTCGCAGTGGACAGTGCTTGAGGAAGAACAAACAGCAGAGGTGCCTGATAAGCGGCTTTTATTTTGAGAAGGGAGTTGTTCGGTGCAGGCTGTTGGGGCAAGGAGGGTTGTAGAAAGAAGGGTTAGGGCTGCGTGCATGCCTAGATGCGGAATAGGGTGTTGATGCGCTCTCTCACATCACGGTAATCGGCCTCCGTGATCTCATCGAAGGTCTCATGCAGAAGCTGGGCAATCCGCTTGCGCAGGTTCCTTGGCAGAGCTACTGTGCTCCTTGTCCCAGTCAGGCTAACATGTCCGCACCACTGTGCCGTGAGGGGCGGGGGGACCATTGCTGCACACAGGCAAGCCACATAGGGGCCAGGGCGGAAGCCGCATTGTTGCAGAAGACCCTCCCTTGCTTCCCAGGTCACCCTCAGCAGCAAGGTATCTTCCAGGACGAACCCATCCTGTGGAAAATGTGGGGACAGTGTTGAGTATAGTGGCCCCCTGCAGCTGTTGGCTCTCCCCAAGACACAGGACCCCAGAGGACAGTACGGCCCTGGAACAATCAGTCCCTCCTGCCCCTGTGGTTACTCACCATTTCGGGGCTCTTGTGGTTATGTGCACTTGGGACAGGCAGTTTGTGCTATTGTGTGCAATGTACTTGTCTTTAAGATCAGCCGAATCGTTGCTCTGTCTAGTGTGAACAATGATGCCTCTGTCAAATGTTACATTTTGGCTTTACAGATGCAATCTTGAGATCCCAGCTGTCCTTGTTATCAACGGCTGAAAGGCTGCACAGACTCAGGAAGCGGCCACGAAGAAGCAAGGAGGACCTTCTGCATGAAGTCATGCAGCAGTCCCTTACTGAAAAATCAAAAGCTACAGGAGTGGCGGGAGACCGAAAGGAGGCTCCGCCAGGAGAATGCGGCTCGCCGGCAACAAACCATGGAGCGGCTCCTAAGCATTATGGAGCACCAAGGGGACTTGACGCAGGCGTTCGTAGCACTGCATATGGAGCAGATCCGCGCCCCCCCCCCCGCAGCCCTTGTCCCAAAACTCTTTCCCTTGCGCCCCCATGTCACCACCAACCCACTTTCCCCAACATCCGGTTTCTTATCACCACCAGCTGCCTCCAACACCTGTAGCTTCACCACCCAGCCCTGCAAGCTACGACCCTTACCCACTGCACTCAACTCCCATCACCATGCGTTTTAGCCAGCCTGAAGTGCAGCACTCATTGCACGGCACTCCAGACAGAAAGGCTGAATATGATAACAGGACATACGTAAATCTGTGATTGTTCCATTCCCCACCCCGCCCCCTTCCCTCCTCCCACACAGCACAGATGTGTCATGCCATGTGTGTTTCTCCAGCAGTTGTGTTTCTTTTCAATAAATGATTTTTCTGGTTTTGGAAACATTCTTTATTGCATTAAGTAAAAGATACCGTAGCCCAGGAAAGCAACAGGCACCGCTCGTCAGTGCATCATATGTAGCAAACACAGATGCATGCTAGCATTGGAACCACTGCACTTCACCAAACATTACTGGTGGTTTTCAGCATCAAATGGCTCCCTCAAGGCATCCCTAATCCTTACGGCCCCATGCTGGGCACCTCTAATAGCCCTGGTCTCTGGCTGTTCAAATTCAGCCTCCAGGTGTTGAACCTCAGCGGTCCATGCCTGAGTGAAGCTTTCACCCTTCCCTTCACAAATGTTATGCAGGGTACAGCACACAACTATAACCGTAGGGATGTTGTCATCGGCCAGGTCCAGCTTCCCATACAGACAGTGCCAGCGGGCCTTTAAACAGCCAAAAGCACACTCCACAGTCACAGTCATTCTACACCGACTCAGCCTGTTGTTGAACCGCGCCTAGCTGCTGTCAAGGCTACCTGTGTAGGGTTTTGTGAGCCATGGCATTAAAGGGTAAGCGGGGTCTCTCCAAGGATCACAATGGGCATTTTGACTTCTCCTACAGTGATCTTCTGGTCCGGGAAGAAAGTCCCGCCTTGCAGTTTCCTGAACAGGCCTGTGTTCTGAAAGATGCGTGCGTCATGCACCTTTCCAGACCAGCCTGCATTCATGTATGTGAAATGCCCACGGTGATCCACAAGCGCCTGGAGAACCATCGAGAAATTCCCCTTCCAATTTATGTGCTCGGAGGCTAGGTGGTCTGGTGCCAGAATTGGAATATGCGTCCCATCTATCGCCCCTCCGCAGTTAGGGAAACCCATTTGTGCAAAGCCATCCACAATGTCACGCACGTTGCCCACTGTCACGGTTCTTCTGAGCAGGATACGATTAATGGCCCTGCAAACTTGCATCAACACAATTCCAACGGTAGACTTGCCCACTCCAAACTGGTTAGCAACCGATTGGTAGTTGTCTGGAGTAGCCAGCTTCCAGACTGCAAGCACCACGCGCTTCTCCACCGGCAGAGCAGCTCTCAATCTCGTGTCCTTGTGTCGCAGGGTGGGGGTGAGCTCAACACACAGTCCCATAAAAGTGGCTTTCCTCATCCGAAAGTTTTGCAGCCACTGCTTGTCGTCCAAGACTTGGATGATGATGTGATCCCACCACTCAGTGCTTGTTTCCCAAGCCCAAAAATGTTCCACGGTGGTGAGCATGTAGGGTGACCAGATGTCCCAATTTTATAGGGACAGTCCTGATTTTGGGGTCTTTTTCATATATAGGCTATGCCCCACGCCCTTCCTCCCCCTTCCCATTCCAGTGCTGAGGCTTGTGGGAAGAGGTGCTCTGTGGGATAGCTGCCCATAATGTGCCGCTCCGAATGCTGCTGCAAGTGCCGCAAATGTGGTCACGCCACTGCGCTTGCAGCTGAGTGTGAACCCACGGCAGCGCTTTCCCTGCTGCTGTCTCCAAGGGCTGGTTTAACTCCTGGCGCTCTACATCTGCAAGTGTAGACAAGGCCTTAGCATAGAGTTTGTCAGGAAAATGGAAAAACACCCAATTGATTTGGCCACTGACAACTAGCAAATATGAGAACAGTGCATGTTGAGTGCTTTTCTGTCTATACTCTATGGTTTAAAATAAAGCTGCTGAAGTTTATGGTTAAGAACTCTTTAAAGCATAACTGTTTAAATAGACTTACCACAGAAGAAGGGGAATTGCCCCAATTACCAGGCTGGCTCAGAAGTGTCAACCAGCAGCATAGATTCTTGGAAATCAGAATTCTCGGGGTATGTCTTCACTGCTCGCTGGATCGCCGGGCAGCGATCGATCCAGTGGGGATCGATTTATCGCGTCTAGTCTAGATGTGATAAATCGACCCCCGAGCGCTCTCCCATTGACTCCTGTACTCCAGCGGCGCGAGAGGAGCAGGCGGAGTCAACGGGGGAGCGGCAGCTGTCGACTCACCGCGGTGAAGACACCACGGTAAGTCGATCTAAGTACGTCAACTTCAGCTACGTTATTCACATAGCTGAAGTTGCGTAACTTAGATCGACCCCCTCCCCTCCCCCACAGTGTAGACCAGGGCTCGGAAATTCTCAAAAATCTAGGGCAGCAGAAGCGCTTCAAGGACACTCTGAAAGTACACCTTAAAAAGGGAGGCATCGACCCAACACACTGGGAGGACTTGGCGCGGAACAGAACACAGCGGTGTCACACCAGACACCAAGCTAGAGCCCACCAAGCCGTGCTCATGAGACAGGGAAGCGACAAAGGAGGAAAGAAAGGGCACAACAGTCCAGCCAACAACTATGTCTCCTCCAAGATTACACCTGTCACTTCAGTGGGAAAATCTGCAGGGCACGAATTGGGCTCCTCAGCCACCTAAAACCCATCAATAAACCCCTTTGGCAGACATCCTCGCATCGAGGGATATCCAAAGAAGAGATTCTTAGAAAGTGGTCCCATTAATAAGGTAAGAAAACCCATCAAGAATTCACCAGGGTTTGAAGCACTATATGTGTGGCTTTAAAAAAGTCTTTAAACCATAGTGACAACTCCAGAATGGTCCCAGCCAGGCGGGTCAGCTTGGTGGGATTTGTAGACTAACACAGAAGTATCTTTTTCCTTTTGGTACTCATCTGACCCCAGTACCATCTGAGCACCTCAGTATCTTTAATGCATTTATCCGCACAGCACCCATGTGGTAGGGAAGTGCTGTCATCTCCAATTTTATATATGGGGAACTGAGGCACAGAAACTAAATGCAGTTTAGTAACCTTTCAAGGTCCCTTCCAGTTCTAGGAGATGGGATATCTCCATTAATTATAAATGGCTTGCCCAAGGTCACAAGGAAGGAAGTCTGTGGCAAAGGAGGGACTTGAACCTGGGTCACCCAAGTCCTAGGCTAGTGCCTTGTAACCCGGGAACCATCTTCTCAGTTCAGGCTCTCCAAGGCTTATAGCACATCGAGACAGACAACACAGGGAGAACTTCTGTGCAACAGTTATCCAACGGGCTAGAAAACTTCTCTTTAAAGCAACTTATCTAATGATCACCTGGATCTTAAACGGAGTTATTCAACAAAAAGATGATTGTCACATTCTTTGTGGTATATAAGAACGACCATACTGGTCAGACCAATGGTCCATCTAGCCCAGGATCCTGTCTTCCGACCGTGGCCAATGACAGATGCTTCAAAGGAAATGAACAGAACAGGTCAATTAACAAGTGATCCATCCCGTCATCCAGTCCCAGCTTCTGGCAGTCAGAGGCTTAGGGACACCCAGAGCACTGGGTTGCATCCCTGACCATCTTGGCTAATAGCCATTGATGGACCTATCCACCATGAACTAATCTAATTCTTTTTTGAACCCAGTTATAACTTTTGGCCTTCACAACGTCTCCTGGCAACGGAGTTCTAGAGGTTGACTGTGCGGTGTGTGAAGTAGTACTGCCTTATGTTTGTTTTAGACCTGCTGCCCATTAATTTCATCAGGTGACCCCTGGTTCTTGTGTTGTGTGAAGGGGTAAATAATATTTCCTTATTTACTTTCTGCAGACCATTCATGGTTTTATAGACCTCTAACACATCCCTTCTTAGTCATCTCTTTGCCAATCTGAGCAGTCTCAGTCTTTTTAATCTGTTCCATACCCCTAATCAGTTTTGTTGCTCTTCTCTGTACTTTTCCCAATTCTAAAATATCTTATTTCAGATGAGGCAACCAGAACTGCATGCAGTATTCAAGGTGTGGGTATATCATGGATTTATATAGTGGCATTATGATATTTTCTGTTTTATTATGTAGCCCTTTCCTAACGGCTCCTAACACTTTGTTACCTTTTTTTTTTTGACTGCTACTGCTCATGGAGGCGATGTTTTCCGAGAATTATCCACAATGACTCCAAGATCTCTTTCTTGAGTGTTTACAGCTAATTTAGACCCTATCATTTTGTGTGCATCATTGGGATTATGCTGTCCAATGTGCATTACTTTGCATTTATTAATTCAGCCACATAGCAATCTGGTAGCTACACTGTTGGCAACGTGTAATCCTCTCTCCCAATCTCAAGTGCAGCAGGAGGTACACCTGGCCAAAGACAGCCAGAAGGAGCTTAGCAAAGCTGGTGAGGACGCAGGCAACTAAATAATTTTCTTCTGATGGTTTCCACAAGAAACCAAAGCTGGCGGCTCGGTTCTCTTTTTACAGACTCAGATCAGTCACGTTGGTTAGACGATACATCCAGGGTGTAAGTGTAGGTCACAAGATTATTTAGTGGACAATTACAATTCACTTGCCTGGATCAAGTTTTTGGTTGTCTTCAACTCCAGACAACAGGGTTTTTCTTAGCCTGCTGCATAGCCTCTGCAGTGCTACAGAAATACTGCTGCAACCTTAACTATGGGACAGCTAGCAGCTGTCCCATAAGCTTTGATTTCTAGAGCCTACTGCTTCTCAAGTTCAGGATCAACCTGATCAGCCTCCCTTTAGTGACTAGCCAGACTCTCAAGCACTAGTCCCTGTTTCAAGGGGCTGTGGTAGTTCAGAGACACTACTGGAAGATGCAAATCTAGAATGAAAGCAAGGTATCAGTTTCCTGGAGTTGTAGGCCACCCCTTATTTTTAAAAGAATTTTTATCTGGTAAAGGAGTGAGCTAATAGTGAAATTCCTAAGTACATCAAAGAAGTTTAATTGCAATGCTAATATCTCTATCAGCTGAACAGTTAAAACTGAATTTGAGATTCAAACATCCACTACAGAGAAGAGACTGTTCTAATTTGCCTTGCAAAGTTACATTTGGATCCTGACAACACAGAGTAGTTGGACAGACATACTACCCAATAGATCGCAAGACCCTTGTGTAATTGCTATAGAAAGCAAACTTTACTCTTTTTACAACAAATTGTGCTTTCAAAAGCATGCGACTCCCCCTGACCTAGCCCTGAGCATGCATCTGTGGGCAGAGTTAGGCCCATTGATACAAAACTGACTTCTGACAGGGAGCAGCTGGTGTCACACTTAAAGCTTTCTTCTCTCGTACAGCTGCTCTGAAGTTTCAAGGACACTGTACACAAGTGGAAAGACCCTTTGGCCTTTATGGCACCAGCCAGAGGTCAGGAGATTATGAGAGTTTCCAATAGTCCCTGGAGGAGAAGGTGGTTTGCCAATTCCAGAGTACACAGGCTGAAGATTTGGTATGAAACAATGCGACTTCTGGCACAGTTCGAGCTCCTCATTGTGCTGCCTGACAAGACATTTAAAAGGGAGGAACTATAGAGCTGAATGTCAATAGAGGCTGTTTTTACGTCACTGTTAGGGCTCTCCAAAGCGAACATGGCTAATATCATTATAAACCAGGGTGTGGATGTACGAACGCATCCCCGATGGCACAATAATGCCATCTCTTATGGCAGAGATGCCACAGGTCTGCCACATCTAGTCACAGCGTCACAATATGCATCATCTTGTTGCTCACTCAGTATATCAAGTGGCAGAGGGCTGGAATCTAATAGCAGCTCATTCATTATTCACCAGGCTCTATACTTTCAACTCTTGGCACGTCAGCTCACTTACCTTCTGCAGGGCCCCGCTACCCTTTCAGGTACAAGAACAGTTTGATACCCGAGTTTGCCTCTTCACCCTGCTCCATCCCACCAGTGCAGAATGACACCCGGGCAGTCCTTGCACACGGCACTTCCGCAGCAGAATTGAAATAGACCAGGGACACAGTAGTGTCACTCTGCTCCTGTCAGCATCATGGAGCAAGTGTTCATGTGCAGAAGCAGCCGTTCAAATGCAGCTCTCCAGCAGGGGGATTTCTACACTGCCAGAGGGTGAGGAAGAACGTGAAATTCCCTTGATCGCACACTAAATTCAAAGCCCCCGAGGCCTCTCTTGGGACCTGCAAATACTTATGGGTGGCAAAACCAACTAAAGAGTCAGCAGATTTTGCCATCAAGAAAAGCCTGTAGTTGATCAACTTTGTCTTTACACCGTGCAGTTACAAGGAAACCACAGCAGCAAGCCACAATTAATGTGAGCCCCATTTGGCCTTTGGGCCTTCACTCATGAGTGCCAAAAATAACTCCATGCTTAAGGCACGGCAGGAGGAGACAAAGATATAACCATGGAAGGCGGCTAAATTGGGTTCAGATTCTGAAAATCCTCTGATTGTGTTCAGATTCTGATGATAATGATTCTGATAATCCTTCCCCTTGTGCGTCAGGCCCGAAGAGTATGTCTACACAGCAACTAGACACCCAGGGCTGGCCCGTGCCAACCAACTCGGGCTTGCAGAGCTCGGGCTGCGGGGCTTTCCATTGCCGAGGAGATGTCTGGGCTCAGGCTGGCGCCCAGACTCTAGGACCATGCGAAGCGGGAGGGTCTCAGAGCTCCTGCTGGAGCCGGAAGTCTACACAGCCATGAAACAGAGTCGCACCCGAGCCAGCTGGCACTGGCCAGCCATGGGTTTTCCTTCGGTGTGCAGACATACCCCGAGATTACTCCCAAACAGAAGGGCTGTTTGCATTTCCTAAAGTGTCTGAAATGGAAAATTTCTTACTGATAATTTCCTTTTTGCTAGGGCTACACTGTCTGTGTTTTTTACTGTATTCCCTCAATGTCAGATAATCTTCACTGAGAGAGTAAATTCACAGTAAGCTCTCTGGGCACTGGAAGCCAAAGAAAGATCCTAATTAGCAAACCATGGAAAGCAGCACTTACACAACACACAGTCAGAGACATCCGTCTGAAAAATAAACAAATTACTTGTGTTTGGTGGCATCCTCTTCGTCATCTTCTCTAAGCTGCTTAGTCTCAGGTTCACCATTGTCCTTATTCTGCAAAACAAAAAAGTTTCTGTCAAGTTTCTACTTTCCTGAATTATGCACAGTAACAAAAGAATGGAGCGGCACCAGAGCCACATTGAAAAGAGGACACAGGACCGATATGAACACCAGTGTTCTGTACAATTTAAATCTGACTTGCTTTTAGGCAAAGATAGCTGCAATTTTCACTTTGTCTAGTTTGCACCAAAGACAAGGACAATTAAATTATCTTCTCCTTAGAGGCAGCCATGACACTCAGAACGAATATTCTCCTTATTTCTGGATGTCCAAGCCAATTCAGCGAGCAAACAAGCCATGGTAAATTCTAAGCTACGAGACCTGGTCTGCAGTATAATTCCAACCTTGTTTTAAACAACAGAATAATGTTGATAGTAGGGCACTGTAGGGCGAAGAACAATGCAGTAGATTGGTAACAGCTGTGTACAGCTTCACCAGGTTGGGGAGGAGATCAGAGTTTAGATCCTGAGCTACCCTGGCTAGGAGGGAAGGCAGAACTCTATTCTGGCCAATAACTGGAGTGATAGTGACTAGATCCGAAGGGAGCTACATGTTGATATGAAGAGTCCTATTACGTCCATCTCTCTGAGTGCAGTATTATTCCCTAGCACACAACCAGGTTGTGTTTACACTAGCCTGCTTTCTGAAACATATCCCACGTTTGCTAGCAATGGGTCAGCTACACCAGTGACAGCAACAATGGGAGCCCCGCGCTGCTTTTAGACAGGGCTCCAGGCAGCCGCTGACTTCTTTATCATTCAAAATAACTACGGAGGAAGTTTTAACAGGTTTACAAATCATTACTACGTAAATCAGAAACAAACCATTGATGGAGAGTCCTGTGGCACCTTTAAGACTAACAGATGTATTGGAGCATAAGCTTTCGTGGATGAATGCCCACTTCGTCGGATGCATCCGACGAAGTGGGTATTCACCCACGAAAGCTTATGCTCTAATACATCTGTTAGTCTTAAAGGTGCCACAGGACTCTCTGTTGCTTTTTACAGATCCAGACTAACACGGCTACCCCTCTGATACTTGAAAGCATTAATGATTACAACACTGAGCTTATCTTTTTTAGAGCAACATTACGCAGTAATAGAATAATCAAATCTCTATTTAGTAGGGCGTTACCATATTAGAGTGAGTCACTTTCCACTAGCCACGCTGTGTTTTCTTGTGATTGTAGTGAGTGCGACTACTGACTCTACTCATATTTATTAAACCAGCCATGTCCATCCACCTTAATATTAAAAAAATCAGATACGTGTGCTAGGATTTATTCGCAGGGGAATGTACTTTGAATAATCAATAAATGGTAACCAAACATCTAAGCATTTATTAGCCCTCTGTTCTGTTGAGTATGTAATTGAAGCATTATTCTTTCCATAACAATGCCCCATATTTTCGGAGCCATTCCTCTAACATGGAGCTTCCCCCCCCCACCCCTCCAATGAGGCGCTATCAGTAACCCAGCAGCTATTAGCAGATGTGAAATTAATTCTTTGAACCTGACCAATTCCACCAGCAGGATTATCGAAGGATCATTTGGTAATCCTCCTGGGGCTTTTTGGTGATCATTTGGTAATTGCAACGTTATCTAATTAAAATATTACGATGCAAATCATTGCTGCTGCCACTGTTATATAATTGCAACGAATCTTATACAAAGTGACACGCATGGCCAGAAAGGGTTAAGCATCCTGCAGGATAATTGACCCAGGTTCAACCTTTAGAGACATATTAGAAAGGTATGTAAATGGTAATTACGGCCATTCCATGTTAGACAGGCTAGAACTTTGAAATGCAAACCTATATTGTTAGAAATTAAAGGGGATACTAATTGCATGTGTTTACTTATATCTTGTTTAATGATTAGCCATGTAAACAGACAGTTCCTGTCTGTCACTATAGCTATTAATTCAGAGCTCAAAAGGGAATATTGACATTTAGATGAATCTTGGGTGAAATAATGTCATTGTCTATATATCACTTTAAAGTTTCTGATAGACTGCCCAATAGATAAATTGCCTTATGTAAATCAGTGTTCCTAATTACCGGTGATGCTTGGGAAACATGTCCACTTCAAAGTATCTGGGATTGCCTATTGTTCGCCTAAGGACTCCGAACTGTATAATGATGACTTGGGTCCCAATCCTTTTTATCTCAGACCTGCTTGATGCTTCATGCAGGGGAAGCTTAAGTCGTAAGGCTGAGATCCCAATCCTGACTGGACCACCCTGACTATGAACATTTGGACTATAACCCATGAACTATTTCTGAAAGAACTCTTTGCAACTACAAAGCTCACCATCTCTGCTATGAATTCAATCTCAAGAACTGTGCTCATGTCTGTATGTACACTGATCTTTTAACCAATACTATCTCTCTTTTCTTTTTTAATAAATTTTAGTTTAGTTAATAAGGACTGGCTGTAAGGGTGTATTTGGGTAAGATCTGGAATATTCATTAACCTGGGACGTAATGTGTCCGATCCTTGGGGATTGGTAGAACTTTCTTACATGATGAATAAGATTTTCAGTAATCCTCATCATATCTGACTTGGGTTTTTGGGTGGAGGCCTAAGGCGGGTTACTTTAAGGGAACTGTGTTATTGACCTCTGGGTACCCATTGAGGTATTATAGAAGCAGTTTTATGCTGGTTTGGTAAATCTAAGTATTGGAAAATCCACCAGCTTTGGGGATTGTCTGCCCCATTCTTTGCAGTTCACCCTGAGTGACCTCAGTTGGCTCCCCTGGGACTCCGGCCACAGTAATAAATAACCAACAATTTATAATATTTCATTATGAAGCATATCCCAAAATTCTCTAATACCCGGACAGGTGCACCATACCTCTTTCACCACAATTTCACCAACTTTTATCCCAATTCACTCTCTCTATATATATTTTAAACCTGTCTGGTGGGAGGTACCATTGAAATAGATATTAAGGAATTTTCTTTTATTTTGCTACACACTGAGGTGTCTGACTTTTTCCCCAGACCAAAGCCAATTCCTCTGGGGTAATTTGTCTATCCAATTCTTTTTTTCTTTGTGAATATGTGGATGTTTCTTTATTAGGAAAGTGGTCAGCAAAGATTGACATAAATTAGTTATTTTTTATTTTCTAATCAACAAGAAGCCATCACTTCTACTAAAGTTGGCTTTCTGTGGACAAGTTTTCTAGGAAATTGGGAAATATAATGCCTAACTTGAAAGTCCTGGTACCAAAGGAGAGTGGACCAGTTAAAGCAGGTTTGGGTTTCTAAATGAGTTAGAAAAGTTTCTTTGAACAGTTGGCCAAACACATGTATTTTATGGCTCTCCAAAACTTTAAAACTCTGCTGTATGATTTGGGTTAAAATTTGGATTATTTGCAATGGGTGTAATTAGCAAAGAAAATGAACGTATTATCTCTGGTTCTATCCCCCAACCCATACAGTAGCCTTTGCTAAAGGATTTATATCAATTGCACAAAGACATGCACATAGGTGGATTTGATTTGTTTTAATCCATGCTATCCTAGCAATATTTAGATTGCCACAATTTTCCTGTTCAATAAAGACCCAGTGTTTGCTTGAGCTGGCTGGCTTGATAGTACCATGTAACATTTAGAACTAGTTCACCCTGTTTAATGGAACTTAGAGTATCTGCACTCTCTCTCTTTTCTTATTCTATATGAATTCTAACATTCTTTGTATTCTTGCTAGCGCTTTCCCAGAAGATTTTGAAACAAGAAAGATATCCTTGGCAAAATATTCAATTTGACTGTAAATATTCTTCCTCACCAAGAAACTGTGTATTTCCCTCAGCACGCAACCTTTATTCATTTGCTGAAGTAGAGGTTTGACATCATCTTCTGCTATCCCTCGATGCAAGGATGACGTCTGCCAAGGGGGTTCATTGGTGAGTATTTAAGTGGCAGAGGAACCGAATTGGTGCCCTGCAGATTTTCCCGCAGAAGTGACAAGTGTAATCTTGGAAGAGACACAGTTGTTGGCTGGACTGTTGTGCCCTTTCTTTCCTCCTTTGTCGCTTCTCTGTCTCATGAGCACGTCTGTTCTCCTCAAAGTGGGCTGTGGCTTGGTGTATGGTGTGACGCCGCCGTGTTCTGTTCCACGCCGAGTCCTCCCAGTTTGTTGGGCTGATGCCTCCCTTTTTAAGTTGTACTTTCAGTATGTCTTTGAAGCGCTTTGGATGCCCTCCACAAGCCCTTCTTCCCTGATTTAACTGAGAGAAGAGTCCTTGATTCGGGAGGAGAGTGTCCGGCATACATACACAGTGGCGAGCTCAGCGGAGTTGGTATTTCATGACCTGCGTTTCTACACTGCTGATGTTGGCTGCAGAGAGAACGCTGGTGTTACTGTGTCAGTCTTCCCAGCTGGTCCTGAGAATCCTCCTGAGGCAGCGCTCCTGGAACCGCTCCAGCCACTTGAGATGTTGTCTGTAGGTTACCCAGTTCTCACGCCCATAGAGAAGGGTGGGAATGACAACTGCCTTGTAAACCAAGATCTTAGTACCTGTTTGTAGATCCCTATCATTAAAGACTCATTGGAGTAGTCTTCCAAAGGATGTGCTGGCACAGTGGATCCTGTATTAAATTTCTGTGTCAATGCTGGCTGTTTGGGAGAGGTGGCAACCAAGGTACGGAAAATGGCTGTGACCCAGGCTGTGACAGGCATCTGCAAAAAGATTTAGGGTGCTTTACAGGTCGGCCTCTGTGTGTCCAAGAACGACACAGTCATCTGCATACTGAAGGTCAGTGATGCCAATTCTCGTGATCTTAGATTTTGTTTGGCGACACTGAAGATCGAGGAGTTGGCCATCCATACGATACTCAATCCCAAGTCCATCATGAAGCTGGTCACGAATGAGAATCAGGATCACAGCAAGGTAAATGGAGAAGAGTGTTGGAGCAATGACACAGCCCTGCTTGACACCGGTGCAAATTATGAATGGTTCGATCTCTGAGCCGTTGCACAGAATGGTGGCAGTCACCCCATCATGGAGTAGTCGGATGATGGAAATGAATTTCTGTGGACAGCCAAACCTACACAGCACCTTCCATAGGGCATCACGGTTGATAGAGTCGAAGGCCTTGGTTAGGTCGATGAATGTCATAACAGTTCCGGGTGTTGCTCTCTGCACTTTTCCTGAATCGGTCATGCCACGAAGATCATGTCAGTTGTGCCTCGGGATGACCTGAAGTCTTGCTGTGGTTCAGGGAGGACTTCCTCGGCAAGGGGGGGGGAGGGGGAGGCAGTTTAGTAGGATCCAGCCAAGAATCTTCCCTGTGATGGCGAGGAGAGCAATACCTCTGTAGTTCCAGCACAAAATTTGACATCTTACAGCTGTTTCAGGTTGTTTGAGATTTAATTCCAAAGTATCTTATGGAATTTGTTGCCCATTTGCACCCAATTGTTTTCTGGAGGGACAACGTCTCTGTATCTGGAAAATTACGCATAGTGATGTCTGACCCAGCTCACAGCAGCTTTACGTGACAGTTCTTAAGGCATGTGTACCCTACAGCGGCACAACTAGAGTGCTGCAGCTGTGCTGCTGTAGTGCAGTTGTTCCTTACATCGACGGACGGGTTTGTCTGTCACTGTAATTAATCCACCTCTTTCAGAGGCAGTAGCTAAGCTGATAGAAGAATTCATCCATCAACTAAGCTGAGTCTACAGTGCAGGTTAGGTCAACCTAACTACATCATGCAAGGCATGAAATTTTTCACAGCCCTGAGCGATGTAGCTAGATTGACCTAAGTTTTAGGTGTAGACCAGGCCTCAGAACATTTGTGGCCATTGGCATCCTATCTACACTAGTGCTCCCACTGCAAATACCTAGCCATACCCCCTTCTACTATGGTCAATGATTAGATACAATGTGCTGAGAGAGTACGACAACGGGTGCAATAGAATCTCTCTCCCTGGTGTCTTCCTTGACGGGAGGGAGAGTGAATGAGGCATTGTCCCTTTTCTGGGTGAGAGTGAGTAGAGTAAAAGAGATAATAGGGATTGTGGCAAGTAGGGAGCATAAGAACAGCCACACTGGGTCAGATCAATGGTCCACCTAGACCAGCATCCTGTCCTCTGGCAGTGGCCAGTTCCAGATGCTTCAGAAGGAATGAACAGAACAGGGCAATTTCAAGTGAGCCATCCCATCATCCAGGCCCAGCTTCTGGCAGCTGCAGCTTTAGGGACACCCGGAGCATGGGGTTGCATACCTGACTATCTTGGCTAATACCCATTGATGCACCTAGCCTCCATGAACTTATCTAATGCTTTTTTGAACCCAGTTATACTTTTGGCCTTCACAACATCCCCTGGCAAAGAGTTCCACAGACTGATGTGTGTTATGGGAAGAAGTACTTCCTTTTGTTTGTTTTAAACCTGCTGCCTATTAATTTCACTGGGTGACCCCTGATTCTTATGTTATGCGAAAGGATAAATAACACTTCATTATTCACTTTCTCCACACCACTCATGATTTTTTAGACCTCTATCATATCCCCCCCAAGTAGTCTCTTTTCTAAGCTGAACAATGCCTGTCTTCTCCATTTTTCCTTGTTTGGAACCTTTTCCATATGCATAATCATTACAGTTGCCCTTCTCTGTGCCTTTTCCAATTCAAATATGTATGTTTTAGATGGGGCAACCAGAAATGCATGCAGTATTGATATGGCATTATGATATTTCTGTTTTATTATATATCCCTTTCCTAATGGTTCCTAACATTCTGTTAACTTTTTTTGACTCCCGCTGCACATTGAGGGGATGCTTTCAGAGAATTATCCACAATGACTCCAAGATCTCTTTCTTGAGTGATAACAGCTCATTTAAACCCCATCATTTTGTACATATAGTTGGAATTATTTTTTCCAAAGTGCATTACTTTGCATTTATCAACACTGAACTTCATCTACCATTTTGTCACCCAGTTTTGTGAGACCCCTTTGTACCTCTTCACAGTCAGCTTTGGACTTAACTATGATGAGTAACATTGTATCATCTGCAAATTTTGACACATCACTGTTTACCCCCTTTTCCAGATCATTTATGAATATGCTCAAGTCCCAGTAGATCCCTGGGGGACCCTTCTATTTACCTCTTTCCATTGTGAAAACTAACCATTTATTCCTACCCTGTGTGTCCTATCTTTTACCCAGTCACAGATCCATGAGAGCACCTTCCCTCTTAGCCCAAGACTGTTTAGTTTGCTTAAGAGCCTTTGGTAAGGGATCTTGTCAAAGGCTTTCTGAAAGTCCAAATACATATATTAACTTGATCATTCTTTTCCACATGCTTGTTGACTCCCTCAAAGAACCCTAATAGATTGGAGAGCCATGATTTCTCTTTACAAAAGCCATGTTGACTCTTCCCCAACATAGCATGTTCACCTACGTATCTGATAATTTTGTTCTTTACTATAGTTTCAGCCAATTTGCCTGGTACTGAAGTTAAGCTTACCAGCCTGTAAATCCCAGGATCACTTCTGAAGACTTTTTTTAAAATAGGCATTGTATTAGCTACCCTCCAGTCAACTGGTACAAATCCTGATTTAAGTGATAGATTGCATACCATAGTTAGTAGTTTTGCCATTTCATATCCGAGTTCCTTCAGAATTACCGGGTGAATACCAACTGGTCCTGGTGACTTAGTACTAATTTATCCATTTGTTCCAAAATCTCCTTTATTGACACCAAGCTGGGATAGTCCCTCAGACATGTCACCTAAAAAGAATGGCTCAGATGTGGGGATCGCCCTCATGTCCTCTGGTGAAAAACGATGCAAAGAATTCTTTTAGCTTTTCCACAACGGCCTTGTCTTCCCTGAGTGCTCCCTTAAGCACCTCCATTGTCCAGCAGCCCCACTGAATGTTTGGCAGGCTTCCTGCTTCTGATGTACTTAAATAATGTTTTGCAGTTAGTTTTGTGTCCTTAGCTAGTTGCTCTTCAAATTCATTCTTGGCCTGCCTTATTATACTTTTACACTTGACTTACCAGAGTTTATGCTCCTTTCTATTTTCCTCAGTGGAATTTGACTTTCAATTTTTAAAAAATGCCTTTTTGCCTCTCAACTGCCTCTTTTACTCTGCTCTTTAGGCATGGTGGTTTTTTGTTTTTTTTTTGGTCCTCATACTTTCTGGGGTGCAGAAGTATACATTTAGTTTGATCTCTATTATGGTGTTTTTCAATAGTCTCCAGGCATTTTACCCTGGTGACAGTTCCTTTTAATTTCCATTTAACTAGTTTCCTCATTTTTGTGTAGTTCCCCTTTTGGAAGTTAAATGCTACTGTGGTGGGTTTCTTTAGCATTTTCCCCCCTCCGAGGATCTTAATTTTAATTACATTATGACTCCTATTACCAAGCGGTTCAGCTATATTCACCTCTTGGACCAGATCCTACGTTCGACTTAGGACTAAATCAAGAATTGCTTCTCCCATTGTGAATTCCAGGACTGGCTGCTCCAAGAAGCAGTCATTCATGGTGTCTAGAAATCCTATCCCTGCATCACTTTCTGAGGTGACACATACCCAGTCCACATGAAGAAAGTTGAAATCCCCCATTATGATTGCATTTTCTGCCTTTGTAGCCTCTCTAACCTCCTGGGGCATTTCACAATCACTGTCACCATCCTGGTCAGGTGGTTGGTGGTATACTACTACTGCTATATTCTTATTATTCAACCATGGGATTTCTCTCCATAGAGATTCCATGGCACAGTTTGATTCATTTAAGATTTTTACTTTATTTGACTTTCTGCTCTCTTTCACATATAGTGCCACTCCCCCACCAGCACAACCTACTCTGTCATTCCTATATATCTTGTACCCTAGTATCACTGTGTCCCACAGATTATCCTCATTCCACCAACTTTCCCTGATGCCTCTTATATCAATGCCAGGCACTCTAGCTCACCCATCTTAGATTTAGATTTCAAGCATTTGTATATAAGCACTTGTACAGTTTCTCAATATTCAGTTGCTTGCCTTTATATGTTATATTTCAGTGAGACTCTTTTACATTTGACTGTTCCTCACTACCTCCTACCTGTACTTTACCAACTTCTTTCCTATCTTTACTAGGCTATAGAGTTTCCCTTTTAATAAATTCATCCCGATGTTTCCACGAAACTGTGTGCTCCTCCACACTGGCCAGCTTTCCCCCAGTGCTTAGTTCAAAAAATCCTCTACATCCTTTTTAATTTTAAATTCCAGAAATCTGGCTCCATTTTGGTTTATGTGGAGCCCATCCTTCATGTATAGGCTCCTCCTTTCCCAAAAGGTTCCTCAGTTACTAATAAACGTAAAACACTCCTCCCTACACCATCATCTCATCCACACATTGAGATCCTGCAGTTCTGCCTGTCTTCCTGACTGCGCGTGGAATTGGAAACATTTCAGAGAATGCTACCGTGGAGTTATGGGTTACAGAAGAGGTGGTACGCCTCAGAACCTGCGTGTAAGCAGCTACAAGTTGCCCATCAGTAGCATGAATACCTGTAAACTGCATTCTCTTCCTTCTGACTATCTGCTGCTAATACGGCTGCACCAGACAGAACAAAAACAGAGGAGGTTTGAAACCAATGTCTTAACATTTAGGTCCCTCTCTCCCAAGAGAAATTAATGCTGGTTCCTTCTTTGCAACAATGGCTGTTAAACAAGATTTCAGGTTTCATTAGCAGGATCATTCAAACCAAAAGTGCTAATTTTTCCAGTTCCCGGAGTCAGCCTGCAAAGCCAGGAAATGCTGAGCAGCACAGCCTCTCTGAAACCCAACTAGGTAAGAAATAGTCATGGCTTTACAGTGAAGTGTTCTTTTGTCACTGAGTCTTTTACAGAAGGGCCTTTGTTCAGTGTGTTTTCTCATAGCACCATGGTTGCTTAATCAATAGATCAATGTGTGGCTCATACTTCCTTCTGAGACTGCTGGGAGAAATCCTTGTATTCCCTCAATTCCATTTCCAGTTACCCTACAAATTATAAACTAGGGCTTTCAGGGTTGGTCTTGAACAGTTTAGCAATACGTGCTAGCTGAGAAAAGCAAAGTTACAAGTTAGTAGTGGGTTACGGAGGGGCGGTGGGAGAGGGTTATGTGTTTCTAAAAAATATAAACTCTGTCTTCCAACGTGCAGCTGATTCATATTGTCAATTTCATACTGGAGCATGTCACAAGGTTGGCAGCAAGAGGACTGCCTATTGAGTAATGCCTTTGAAGACACTTCATATTTATGTCCCCACCCACCTCCCACCCCCTCAGCACTGGAGCTTCATGACTCTGTTTCACAGGAAAGCAAAATATTGGATCAGTGCAACAGAAAAGGGCCTTGAAAATGCCTGTAGCCCCATAGGATAATTGTGCACAAAGACAACAGCACAGAGGGGAAGGGTAAACAATCACTCACAGAAGAGCGTGATGTAAATGAGTAGTTTGCCTCAGCTATTTTTCCCCTCTGAAGAAGGTAGGATGCACTGGATATAATGTCCATAACCATCATCTTTGCCTGCGGACAGCAACCTCTTGGAACACCATGGCTCTTTACGCAGACTCCCCGCAAGAGAAAATCACTTCAGACACACAGTACAAGCTGGGACCTACCTACACAACAGCTTAGATCAGAAGGTGAAACACCAGCAGATTCTTGCAGGAATTCTATTTCAGATTTGGGGACGATTTATATCTTCAAGTCAGCGGCACTGCTATGGGTACCCGCATGGACCCACAGTATGCCAACATTTTTATGGCTGACTTAGAACAACGCTTCCTCAGCTCTCGTCCCCTAGCGCCCCTACTCTACTTGTGCTACATTGATGACATCTTCATCATCTGGACCCATGGGAAGGAGGCCCTTGAGGAATTCCACCAAGATTTCAACAATTTCCACCCCACCATCAACCTCAGCCTGGACCAGTCCACACAAGAGATCCACTTCCTGGATACTACTGTGCAAATAAACAGTGGTCACATAACCACCACCCTATACCGGAAACTACTGACCACTATACTTACCTACATGCCTCCAGTTTTCATCCAGACCACATCACACAATCCGTTGTCTATAGCCAAGCCCTAAGATACATCCACATTTGCTACAACCCTCAGACAGAGACAAACACCTTCAGGATCTCTATCAAGCATTCTTAAAACTACAATGCCCACCTGGGGAAGTGATGAAACAGACAGACAGAGCCAGAAGGGTACCCAGAAGTCACCTACTACAGGACAGGCCCAACAAAGAAAGTAACAGAACGCCACTAGCCATCACCTACAGCCCCCAACTAAAACCCCTCCAGCACATCATCAAGGATCTACAACCTATCCTGAAGGACGATCCCTCACTCTCACAGACCTTGGGAGACAGCCCCCCAACCTGAAGCAAATACTCACCAGCAACTACATACCACACAACAGAAATACTAACCCAGGAACCTATCCCTGCAACAAACCACGTTGCCAACTGAGTCCACATATCTATTCAAGAGACACCATCTTAGGACCTAACCACTTCAGCCACACCATCAGGGGCTTGTTCACCTGCACATCTACCAATATGATATATGCCATCATGTGCCAGCAATGCCCCTCTGCCACGTACATTGGACAAACCAGACAGTCTCTACGCAAAAGAATAAATGGACACAAATCACACATCAAGAATTGTAATATTCAAAAACCAGTAGGAGAGCACTTCAATCTCCCTGGACACTCAAAAACAGACTTAAAAGTGGCCATTCTTCAGCAAAAACACATCAAAAAGACTTCAGCAAGAAACTGCAGAACTGGAATTAATTTGCAAACATGATACCATCAAATTAGGCCTGAATAAAGACTCGGAGTGGCTGGGTCGCTACAAAAAATTATTTTCCCTCTGTTGATACTCACACCTTCTTGTCAACTGTTGGAAATGGGCCACATCCACCCTAACTGAATTGGCCTCGTTAGCACTGACCCCCCCACTCAGTAAGACAACTCCCGTCTTTTCAGGTGCTGTGTATTTATACCTGCCTACTGTATTTTCCACTCCATGCATCTGATGAAGTGGGTTATAGCCCACAAAAGCTTATGCCCAAATAAATTTGTTAGTCTCTAAGGTGCCACAAAGACTCCTCGTTGTTTTTGCTGATACAGACTAACACGGCTACCGCTCTGAAACCTTTCACATTTCTGAAGGTGTTAGCTGCTGTCCTTTCAAACTAAGGCAATGTTTGCTTCCGAAATACGCTTCCTTCGGCCGGTTAAACCCGTAACCCATTGGGCTGCTGCTTGTGTACTAGCAGGAGCTACCTAATCAGCATTTCTAGTTAGCACTGCTGGAGTCTCCTGCAGACTATGAGACTGTGTAGGAGAGTTTTCCTCTGAGCTATTCCAGCAGGGCTAAGATGCACAGGAAGACAGAATCTGTATGTAGGATGGAGAGTTTACAGTAATGATACTTTGTCTATCTGAGGATCTCAAGTGCTGGAGTGGGTGGCCATAGCCCCACTCTCCCGGTAAGGAAAGTAGGGCAGAGAGAGCCCAAGGCTACGCAGCGAATTGGAATGAGGAGCAGAACGCCTCTCTTCACTCCCAGCAGTGCTGTGCCAGAATCACCAGACAGCACTATCCTGATCAGTTACTCGTACTGGGAAAGAGGCCCTTCGTTGTGCCATTTTAGCCCAGCTTATGGTTCTGTTCCGTTTTCTGCAGCCACCTCTCTGTCCTTTCCAGCACACTCTAAGTTCTGCCAACCATATGGGATTCCTATCTGAACATGTATCAGAGGGGTAGCCGTGTTAGTCTGAATCTGTAAAAAGCAACAGAGGGTCCTGTGGCACCTTTAAGACTTAACAGAAGTATTGGGAGCATAAGCTTTCGTGGGTAAGAACCTCACTTGCCTTGCATCTGAAGAAGTGAGGTTCTTACCCACGAAAGCTTATGCTCC
>NW_020664462.1:2429395-2470642 GCF_002925995.2 Terrapene triunguis | reverse complement strand
TTCAGCTTTTTCCTTGGCAAGCTGCCTTCCCCCATCATCTTCTCCAGATGGTCTCCACTTCTGCTTCGTGGCCATGTGCAATACTGGAACTTTCATTTCTCAAGCTCCAGGAGAGGAAACATCTCTCTTCACAACACTGCATTGCCCAGCTTTTGGCTTCTATTTCCAGTAATAGCTCCACCTTTCAAATGCTGCCGTCATTTTCCCTCCTTGGAGGTGGTCCATTTCCACAGGTCTGCAGAGCAATAAGTCAGTTCAAGGCACTGGCCAGATAGGCTTCAACTTTGTTTGCTTGTATTTAAGCTGAAAGCAGCAGGGGGAGCTGAAAACAACCCTTGTATTGCTCTGCCCTGTTCTTATTTCTAGCACATCCTCTTTCGGATATGCCCTGTGGTGAGACTCCAACAATGCTGGTTATTAGCAACAGTAAGTCACACCACTGGAGGTAGCTGTACAGCTAAGGCCTACAAAACTGCATGCTAGCTGCCTGCAAATGAAAGTCTTCCCCATATCTCAGTCTGCTGGGCATAGATAGCCCTTGAATGAACTGCCAGGGTCAAAAAAATATATATATATGCTGCTCATTTACGATCTGGTAGTTACTTAGTTCTCAAACATCGCAATCTTCATCCATTACTTTTGGCTTGAAGCCACCAATATGGAAATGACTTTTGGGTGGATAAGGTAGGGAGTTAATAAAGCAAAGAGGTTTAAGATAAAAAGGACTTTGTTTTACAAAAACGCTAAAGGGGACTTAGACTATTCCTGATATAGACACAACTCCCCCCTCCTCCTCAAAAGGCTGACACTGAATTATTCCAAGAGGACTAGCATCCCAATGCTACGCAAAGATTCACAAAGAACAAACTGGTAATAGCCCAAGTTATTAACAGAATATATGTGGACTTTGATTTAGTTGGGGATTGGTCCTGCTTTGAGCAGGGGGTTGGACTAGATGACCTCCTGAGGTCCCTTCCAACCCTGATATTCTATGATTCTATAACTCATAAGATTGCAGAATTTGCGCCCTGCAAGAACCTTTGATGCAAGTTAGGGTATAATCAGTGTCCATGTGTTATCTTCTTATTCTCTTAGCAAGTGCCAGATGGCGATAAAGACACATTTGGCCGCAGTACACTAAGCAAATGCCAGATGGCGACACTGCAGAAAAATACATGTGGTGGGTGTGTACCAACTGTCAGCAAGAAACCACCCCCTGCTTTTCTTCCAGCCTCTGGGCCATTGCACTCACCATCTACACCCAAAGAGCTGCCTTTCCATGCTAAGGATTATGGGTAGCATCTAAAGGACTTTGCTCAGCTCACAAGGTCTGTACCCTCCATTGCAGTATCAATGCCCCCCAAATGCCTGCAGCATTTTTGGGGAAACCACCAGGTTATGTACTATAGCAGCTTCCTGAATTCAAGCATGAACGGTATGGGAGAGTAGGCCTTGTTGGTCAGCAGGAGGGAACTTTGTCACAGAAGGTATTTCAACCTCCCGTTTGTCCCCTTTATACAGTTTAGTACTACATCTGAGATCGTGTGCCATGCAACACAGGTATCTTTCTTCTCAGCTGATCAGCAGGCTGAGCCCGATCCTGTCAGATGCAGCAGTGAGCTGTAGGTTTATCACCTCCCAGATGGATTACTGTAAACTCCTAAAACTGGGGGATGGTGAAGGCTGCAAAGCAGCTCCATTTAATTCAGCGTGCAGCGGTGCACCTTCCAACCAGAGCGAAGTAACAGGAGCACATCACCCCAGGGCTCCACATGTTTCTCTGGGCCACTGTTCAGTACCAAGGTACTTCAGTGTCTTGGTCCCAATCTACAAAGGCCTGAGTGGAGCAGGCCTCAACTAACTGAGGATATTGTGCTTGTACAGACAGGCACTGTCATGAGAAATACAAAATTAATAGAGCCAAGGCAAGGCTATTAGGCTTTTTCAACAGCAGGACCTTATCAATTAACTATACAATCCTATCCCCTTAAGAGCTAGAGAAGAGCCATCTCTTTGCATTTGCATTTATGGATAAATGCAATAAAGCCAAGAGGAACTTAAGTCATCTAGCCTGACCACCTGTCAGTCACAGGACACAGAATTTCATCCAGATACCCCTGTATTAAGCCCAATAACTTGTGTATGACTAAAGCAGATCTTCCAGAAAGACATCTAGTCTTGACATGAAGACATAAGGAAATGAAGAATCCACCACTTCTCTTGGTAGTTTGTTCCAGCGCTTAATCACCCTCCCTGTTAAACATTTGGGCCTAATTTTTAATCTGAATTTGTCTGGTTTAAACTTCCAGACGTCACTTCTTGATATGCCTTTCTCTGTTGGCTTAAAGAGCCCTTTAGTGCCCAGTATTTTCTCCCCCCAAAGGTACTCATGCACTGCAGTCAAGTCACCTCTCAGTCTTCTTTTCGATAAACTAAGCAGATACAGCTCTAAGCCTCTCACTGTGAAGCTTTTTCTCCAGTCCTCAACTCATTTTTGTCATGCTCTTTTCTGCACCCTTTCCAATTTTTCAACTTCCATTTGAAAAGGTGGCCACCAGAACCGGATGGAGTACTGCCCTGCTGATCTCACCAATGCCATACACAGAGGAAAACTCACCTCCCTCCTCTTCCTCACTCCTCCCAGTTTATACATCCAAGGCTCAAACTGGCCCTTTTTGCCAATGCAAGGTCATGTTGATTTTCTTGTCTACTACGACCCGTAATTCCTTTGAGTCCCTGCTTTCCAGGATACAGTCCAACATTCTGTAGGTATGGCCTGCATCCCTTGTTCCTGGATGTGTAACTTTGCATTTGGCTACATTAAAATACATTTCATTTCAATGGCCCATTTTACCAAGCAATCCAGATTACTCTGTATGACTGCCCTGTGCTCTTCACTTACCACTCCACCGATCTCTGTGTCATCCACCATTTTTTTAATATCAGCAGTGATTTTATATTTACTTCCATATCACTGACGACAATATTGAATGGTGTCAGACCTAATACTGATCGTTGCAGAACCCCATTAGAAACATCCCCATTCGATAATTCCCCACTGACTACTTTGAGATCGGTCAGTTAGCCAGTTTTAAATCCATTTAATGTGTGCTTCTTTGATATTGTATTGTGCTAATTTTCTAATGAGAACGTTGTACAGTACTAAGTCAAATGCCTTACAAAAATCTAAGTCTGTTCTATCTACACCAGTGGTGGGCAACCTGCAGCCCATCAGGGTAATCCGCTGGCAGGCCGCGAGACAGTGTTTACATTGACCTTCCACAGGCATGGCCACCCACAGCTCCCAGTGGCCGCGGTACACTATTCCCGGCCAATGGGAGCTGCGGAAAGCTGCGGAGCCCGTGCCGCTTCTCGCAGCACCCATTGGCCGGGAACAGTGAACCACGGCCACTGGGAGCTGTGGGCGGCCATGCCTGCAGACGGTCAATGTAAACAAACTGTCTCGCAGCCTGCCAGCGGATTACCCTGGTGGGCCGCAGGTTGCCCACCACTGATCTACAGTGTTAACTTTATCAACCAAGCTTGTAATCTTAAAAAATGGTCTCAGATTTGTTTGACAAGACCTGTTTTCTGTAAAAGCATGATGACTGGCACCAATTATATTCCAATCCTTTGATTCTTTATTGACTGAGTCAGCTTTTCCAATATTTTGCTGGGATCGATGCCAGACTAATCAGACTGTAATTACCCTGCTTACCCTTTTCGAATATTGGCATGATAAAAGCTTTCTTCCAGTCTTCTAGAATTTGCCCAGTATTCCAAGAGTTAGTCTCTAAGGTGCCACAAGTACTCCTGTTCTTTTTGCGGATACAGACTAACACGGCTGCTACTCTGAAACTAAAATCTAACTTCAGCAGGCCACTGATTTGCTTAATCTTTTAGGACATTTGGGTGCAAGTTATCTGGGCCTGTAGATTTAAAAATGTTTATCCTTAATAGGTGTTGTCTAACATTCTCCTTAGCTACTAATGTCCTGGAAAGTAATTCATTCTCATGTCATGCTAGTGCATAACCATTTCTTTCCAAATAGATTTATTGAACATTTTTCCTTTTCTGTACTATTCTTAATTTTCAGGATTTTTATGTTCCCAATAAAAAACTCATTTTTGTCTTTGGCTCTGCCAGCCATGGATTTTTACCTGATGTCTTTAGCTTCCCTTACCAATTTTCTACACTTCATAACTTATAATTTAGATTGATCGCTGTCTGCCTCCCCTTTTTCTATTTTTTGTTTCTTCTTTTTATTAATTGCAGCCTTTACTTCCTCTCTAAACCCAGTTTGGCTTTTACCCTGAGTTGTCCCCTTTCTTAACTGTGGAATTGTGGCTTTTTTGCCCTGTAATAAACTACCAATTTTCATTCACATTTTTCTGACTAAATATTTCCTCCCACTCAATTCCACTCAGAAGTTTCTTCAGCTTTGAGAAATTAGCCCTTTTGAAGCACCAGGTATATGTATTACTGGTTAGGACCATATTGTTTGCCCATCCTAACTGCAATCAGGTCATAATCACTGGTCCCTAGACAACCAACTACTTCCTTTCCGACAGTGTCTTCAGAATGGGCCAGATGGCACCTCCTCCGTCTCCCAGGAATCACTATGAACTTCCTTTCCTTGGAGTCTCAGTGGAATGGTGGAGAACACAAATCCCCAAGGTCAAATTTTGCTTGCACAGTTTGAAGGGTGCTAGTGACCAGACACCAATTTGAAGGGTGCAGTATCTAGGTAAATACACAGACATGAGCATTATCCAGATGCACAGAGCCATTTGTCCAGCAGCAATCAATGTAGATTTCCCCATTTTGATAGTGTTCTTGGCTTAAGGCTAACAGCAGCTTGTTGGACACAGTCATATACACATTCAAGAAGCCGTTTCAATGAGGACTTAGGAACATAAGATAAAACTTTGTGTCTTAAAGTTAATAAGCAAAAAGGAAGATCATAAGCAAAAATGAATATTATAACTCACAAGCAGTGGAGGGGGAAAGCAGAACTATAGTACATGGGGATGCTGAAAAAATTTTGTTTTTAAACAAACGAAGGAAATTAAACGCTCCAAAACGTCGTTAACACGGAGTTAAGGTTGCCCAGTGGTGCCTCGTGCTCTTCCCGAATGTGAAGCATGCCTAACTTTAAGTCTCTAAAAACTAAGAAATAAAAAGATAAGGAACATGCCAGTTCCTCAGTGCAACCTTAACCCTGCCCCCACCCCAGCCCCCCTGAGCTGGGAATAGTTCAGCAAGGGTGGTGCAAATATTAAACGACCAAGAAAAGTGGCAGGTTCTCCATTCCTTGTCATCTTCAAATCAAGACTGGACGCCTTACTGGAAGATGCTCTAGTCAATCACAAGTTATTAGGCTCAATACAGGAGTAACTAGATGAAATTCTCTGGTCTGTGTTATACAAAAGGTCAAACTACATGATCTAGTGCTCCCTTCTGGTATTAAAATATGTGAATCTATAGTAAGTAGCTCTGAGGAAGGACTAAGAGAATGTGCCATTGTTGGGGGGAGGAATAGCTCAGTGGTTTGAGATTAGCCTGCTAAACCCAGGGTTGAGAGTTCAATCCTTGAGGTGGCCAGTTAGGGATTTGGGGCAAAAATGTGTTTGGGGATTAGTCCTGCTTTGAGCAGGGGACTGGACTAGATGACCTCCTGAGTTCCCTTCCAACCCTGATATTCTATGATTCTATTCCACAGATTTGAATTTCTGCATGCGTTCCAGCTGCATTCCCTGCTGTACTGAATAGTGGAGGAATGAGTTGTAACAGCTTGGCAGAGCTGTCTCTATGATATGAGAAGAAGGGCACGTGTACCTTGAGAGAGCAAGTATGTCATTTCAGGGCTGAATTTTGTAGGCTGTGTCACTAGAGGTGCATGAGGGTGTCTCCTTGCCATAGGAATTGTCAGCATTCTGGTGGCACAGACGACAGAGGTCTCCGGGGCACAGTGAGGGGTAAGGAAGGCAATGTCTCAGAAGAAATCCTCTGGCCAAGACTGAAGATTTGGTAACAATTAGCAGGACTGGGGTAGTTTGTATGGAGTAGGCCAAAGTTTGAGTGCAGGCCAGGTGTAGGTAGCTCCTGTTTGTTACACCTGACCTAACCCCAAGTTTTGCCTTAGCAAAGAGAAGGTGTTACAGTTCGACTGTGTCCTACAGTGCTTATATGCTGTATTCCTGGAGTGTTCTGTAGCATCTGTGAGGGTAGAATACTAGTCTGTGTGTTACTGGCATGGCGGGGCTTCACTTAGAGAAGGCAGAGGTAAGGTTGTATTGAAGCAGGTGGCATGTACCCCAACTTTGTATTGCCTGGTTTTCAGCAACGTAGTCACTCTCCAGATCCTGAGGCATCACTAGGTAACCTTAATTCTGTGTTAAGAAAAGTTTTGGGACATTTAATTCTCTTACTACCACGAATGGAAAACACGAGAGGATCGTTAAGTGCCATCCACTTTACAACACCATTGGGTAGCCGAGTTTCTATTAGTGACCAGTGAATTTTTACACAAATACCAAAGGATCAAGCAGTTTTAATTCCCTGACTGGGTAGTTAGTATGAATAAAAGCAAGTAGTAAAAAAGCTTCATTTTAATATTTACAGAGGAGAGCCAAGAAAACATAAAAATTCATAACTACATATTCAGGTCTTAAAGATCCATTGATACTTTGTGACAAACCACTATTTAGAAACAATTTTCTTATACCCACCCTATTTATTAAAGTATGAAAACATGACTGTTTTTAAGAACCTCTGTGTTCCTGGTGCTTATTCCTTATTGAAGTCATAAACCCTGTTCAATCACAGTTGGTTGCTATGGAAATGATTAAATCACAGACAAAACATTGTGACTTCACATAAGGAACAAACAGAAGGAGCGGAATAGGCTCTGAAAACTAAATATCCTGCTTACACATCAATGCCTCTAAAAATCCTAAGCAAATAACTACAGGCACCAATTCTTACATGTCCTACCTAATCAGCGTGAACACGTTTCTCATTCATGTATAAAGAAATACATTTTTTCATCACAATAACCTTAAATTCATGAAATGGTGTGTTTGCTATTTTAAATATACTTGTATTATCCAAATGTCAGTGCCTAAGTATTTTCTTTCAACAACTACTGTTAAATGTGAAGTATCCGTGGATGTATTTTGCAATTAACAATACAGTTGCTAGCACAACTGAAATTAATGGCACAGAAGTTCTGCGGAAACCAAAGCTATACACAGAGCTTAATAGTTTTATTTACTAGCTATAGCTGCAGAAACCAGGGTGCAGTCACATGAGCTTTCAATGAGATATAACTATATGAAAAATCTGAAGGGGCAAAAACAAGCCACTTTTGAGCCGGAGGGAGATAAACAAAAATGAAGATGTTAAATCAGGGTTCTTCTATTGTTTTTAAATAGATTAGTGAACTTTCCACCAATGCTCTAGAAACATTACCCTTTACCATCCAAGAAAGTGTGGCATTATCTAGGCCAAACCAAAGTTATAAGAGGATGGAAGGTGTAAAAATAGCACATTACAATGGTTCAACCTTAACTAAGCAGAGGCCATAGTCTCTCTGTAATAGTCCAAGACTTTGGTACAATGGGTTAGCCGAGAACCAATCCACCATTTTAATTCCAAACTTGCGTTGTCCCCTTAAGTAAAGTCCTTAATGATCCCTTGACAGGTTGTTATTGTTTTATTTTAACTACTTAAAATTCTTTTTCAAAATGTTTTTCCAAATGCCAAGCCTCCAGGTTCAGTCCTTACGTAACCACTAGAGTTCCTGAGTGTGTGGGATGCTACTCTAACACAATTCCCTTTCCCAGCAAGTGATTTGTATAGATGTCACTTGTATTGCTCAATGCTACTGTATTATTCTGTGGCATTAGAAGTTGGCACTTCCTTCAAATGTGTTGAGAGAGGACTTCCATTAACAGAATCTCTTTGGCAGGTGTTTTTAGTATTCTCTTTTCTTATTACTGCAAGAAGTGTTCCCATGGGGTTTTTCAACATCTTCAGAGGGGATCATGATCCCATAATGAAACAGCTTTGTTTAGGTCGACACAGAATGCTGCTGAGAAATGTGATGCACCCTTCACAGCAGGAGCCAGCAGGGAGCTTTGTCTTTGCTGTTAGGAAAATGCTCTCACATGAACATGGACACAGCTGCCAATTTGCAAGAGCATCAAAAAACAAATGTGTAATATTTAAGAGGTAAACTGGTGTTGGTCTTGCATCTGAGTCTGGATACTTTCCCTGAGGAAATCCCCTCTATCATGGCTAATGCCTTAAATGAAACAAGCACCCATAATGCTCTTGACATCTGCAGATAGCAGAAAACTATCCCACATCCCATGAATTAACCTGGATGAATAGTAGAACCTGGCACATACAAACAATCATCTCACAATGATTTATGCAATTAAGAACGTGCATCAGCTCTCTTAAAATGTAAATCAGTATCGGTTCCTGAAATACATTCATTCTAGCATAGTGTATATTCTCTATAGGGTGCAGCCACTACATAGCAATGTGTTCCCACATTTGAGCGGGCCTGACCTTCCATCCAATAGGGCAGTGGCGCATAGACACCGTGGGAGGACAAAACGAAAGTAACTTGTTATATAGACAGTGAAGACTTATCTTCTGAGTTTGACAAACTAATAGCTTGCAAGATGCATTCCTTCCAATATATGGTAACCAATGTACAGTACATCATGCTCTACAACAATCTCTGCATCGTTCAACACAATTTATAAAACCAAGAAATAATCCTCAGGGCTGTATTTTAAAGAACTTGGAAACAATTTGCTTGCTGTGGTCCCAGATCACTTTCTACCATCCAGACTGCACACTTCCTTTCTATCACCCAGAACAGAAACTCTCCCTTGTGTTTCACACTGAGCAAACAAACAACAAGAAACTGTTAGTTGCCAAAAACCCCAGAGCAGATTTTACTAAAGCCGGGACCATTTTTAAATGATCTTGGATAATGAGAACTGTTCTCTTTCCTAGGGTTGGGGGAAAAGACTAGATGGCTTGTTCAGTTTTTAGAAACATTTCAGCTAGACTGGTACCTTTGCTGTCTTAGGACAAAAACAAAAATAAACACCACACATGGCCGGTTTCACTTCTCCATGGGAAACAAAACCAGGAAGGTTTGTTTTTACATGCAAGGACCTGTTAAGAGATAAAAATTTTAGCTAGAACCAAGCAGAAACTTCTCTCGGCAGATGAACTTTCCCCATCCCCACCCTTATATTTACAAAACAGGTTGGTCTCAAACGATACAGGAAGGATTTCACAGCTTTGCACACACTAATTAAGCATTGCCACTTGGGTGCAAGACAGATCTAATTCTGCATTTTTGGAGCTGATGATTAACCTATTTTCTGGAGTTTCTTTTTCCCTTCATAAATTAAACAAAAAAGCCTGTTGAAAGGCAGTGCCAGTCAGCCATGCAAGAACATGAGCCTACTTCCCCAGCTACACAGCCATCGGTTTTTCTTTGCCTTACAAAAGCTTGTATGCATTCAATTTTGTTCTTCCAGGCAGAACATTTCTGGAGAAACCTGTTTGTTCACAAAGAGAGTTAAGATCTTCTCATCTTGTCATTATCTATAAAAGACGATGAGCTCTGAAGCAATACAGGAACTAAACTTAAATTGGAAAGCCTACAGTGAGAATCATCTAGCAGTTATCTAGCTAAATGGATCTCAAATCACTTTACCAATTGAATGCTTAGGCTTTGTCTACACTAGCACTTTTGTAGGTCAGGGTGTGAAAAAAAAAACACACCCCTGACTGACGTAAGTTTCACCAACAAAAGTGCTGGTGTGGACAGGCTATGCTGACAGGAGAGCTCTCTCCTACAGGCAAAGAGCGTCTACATGGGAGACCTTACAGCGACCCAGCTATAGCGGTACAGCTGTGCCACTGTATGGTCTGTAGTATAGACATAGCCTTAGTGAATGGGATAGGAAATAGCAAAATATTGTCATATAAATCATCATCCCATCATACAAATCAATGGGATAAACTCATCTTGGGCTCAGAGGTCTGCAATCATCACTCATCTTTGCACATGGATATCTGTTCACCTAGCACTCCTATGCCAGTAGTAATAGGATTGCTCAGGGCCCCGTATGTGAAATAGGGAGAGTACATATCTATCTGACAGAAATGTTAGGAGACTAAATGAGCACCATGCCTGAAAAGCAAATCAAGTGCTTGGATGGAAGGCGTGACATTTATCCAATATGTTTAGAAAGATTAAATCGTTTTAGTAATTGGATGTTACTGAAGAACAATGTTTTAATTATACAGCCTCTCAGTCCATCTTTTGAACATTAAGTGACTTGCCCAAAGCCACTGTGCAAGTCAGCAATAGGGTAGGAAATACAGCTGTTTGGAAAATGGGGTTCCCCGGTCCCAACAGAAAATTTCTACTTTTCAGCAAAAATGAAAAACCAAAATAGTTAAATTCAGAAATACTGCCGCAGTGCCTCATGATCCCATTCTCCTTTATAGGACAGTGCGCCGTGGCAGCGGAAGCCTAGCTAACAGCGGAGAATGCGGAAATGAGGGAACTGAATAACACCTCCCATGAGCCCCATCTAAATCAAAAATATTTAGAATTTTGGTTGAAAACTTCACTTTGCAGGGTTCCATTTTTCAGTGGAAAAAAAAAATCAAAAGACTTCCACGGAAAGCAGATGCTTTTTATGAAACATTCTATTTAGTCAAAAGCCCAACTTTCTGTCAAAAAATAGTATAGATGGAAAATCTTCTGTCAACCCCAGCAATGAATAAAACTTGAGGTCAGCATAGTGTAACAGGGAGGGCAAAGGAGTCCTATTCCTTGCTCTGTGACTTCGGACAAGTTGTTTTCTGTGCTTCAGTTTACACATCTATAAGGATGATACTTACTCACCTTTGCAAAGTGCTTTGAGATTTACTGGTGAAAGCCGCTACATAAGCACAATGCATTAGTATTAAATGAAAGGAGCTATATATAAATACAAAATTGCACAATTTGGGTTGAAGAGTAGTTCAAAGTTCAGCGTTACAAAGCTGCTTATCATTTGTAAAAACAAACTGCCAAAAATGAGAACTCTCCTAAATTTGGATGTGATTCTCTAAAGATCTTAACATCCTGAACAGATGATCAAATATTCAAACACCACATGATAGCATTACTTTGCCAGCTACATTTCGGTAGTGACCTGGTGGCAACAGCACACAGCAACAACACACAACTTTAAGGACAAAAATGAATAATGCACTGAACAAATGTAGGGCAAAATTAAGGAGGCAGAGTATAATTATACAACACAGAATTTGGCCCACATACTGAAATTAGCACTCCTCATCTTGTCATGGGATCTGCAAAGACCACAAGAGCTCAGTAAGAACATTAGGCTTTTCATCTCATCAGAAAGACCAGCCCCCACGAACATAGCATTCCCTGATATGCTAGGGCACGGCTACAGTACTTCTAGGGGAAGTGTGTCCTCTGTGAATCCCCAAAGCCATTGCTTACAGCATTTGGGTTTTTTCTAGGTCTCCTAATCAAGTACAGATCAATGCTACCTTATCTTATGAAGCTGAATGAGATCACACTGTGAAGGGCTCTGACTGCAGAAACCAAGGTTTGGGTGAAGCCTCTACAGTTCTGACCTTACTAAGCATATTTCCTCCGAATAGGGGACAATTTCCACATGTAAGTCTTGAGGAGGGAAGGTGTGAGCGTAGCTTTGTTCTGAATGAAGATGAAGTCGTGTATGTTCCATTTGAAAAGAAATAACTAGGCAATAAGATAGGGCTAATACAGAAAAAAAAAAATCTTTAGCCAAAACTCCTAGCCAGAGAAATTACAACAGGAAGGAATGTGGAAAGGATTTATAGCTGTATTTTTACAAATGTTAAAACAGATGGGAAAGGAATCTAAATGTGAATTTTAGGGGAAAGAACTGGTAAACAGTATTTGTGTATTCTCAAAAGGAAGTGGCAGTAGATTTGACTAATATTTCTCCATAAGGCATCCATTGCCACTGTTACGCAGATTTAAAAGAAGCTTTTAAAAAAGACCACTATTTTACAGTATCTGACATATTAACCAAGAATCCAGCTTCCATCCAGAGTAAGACTATCACTAGTTATTTTAAATTCTGGAATATTTGAGTTTTGCATAAGACAACAATTATGCCATCCACTTACTGCTGTCTTTTGGAGGCGCTAGAACATCTGGTGAAAGATTCAATTACTTTTGTGAATTCTTGTTAGTTGGTAGCTAGACACAGAATTGCCTGATTCAGGAGGAGAATATTTCCTCTGTTGTACATGGCAGAGGGGCATTGCTGGCATAGAAACCAATCCCTGCAACAAACTGCATTGCCAACTCTGTCTGCATATCTATTCAAGGGACACCATCATAGGACCTAACCACATCAGCCACACCATCAGGGGCTTGTTCACCTGCACATCTACCAATGTCATATATGCCATCAGGTGCCAGCAATGCCCCTCTGCCACGTACATTGGACAAACCAGACAGTCTCTACGCAAAAGAATAAATGGACACAAATCAGACATCAAGAATTGTAACATTCAAAAACCAGTAGGAGAGCGCTTCAATCTCCCTGGACACTCAATAACAGAATTAAAAGTGGCCATTCTTCAACAAAAACACGTCAAAAACAGACTTCAATGAGAAACTGCAGAACTGGAATTAATTTCCAAAGTTGATACCATCAAATTAGGTCTGAATAAAGTCTGGGAGTGGCTGGGTCGCCACAAAAAAATTATTTTCCCTCTGTTGATACTCACACCTTCTTGTCAACTGTTGGAAATGGGCCACATCCACCCTAAATGAATTGGCCTCGTTAGCACTGACCCTCCCCCTCCCCCACTCAGTAAGGCAACTCCCATCTTTTCAGGTGCTGTGTATTTATACCTGCCTACTGTATTTTCCACTCCATGCATCTGATGAAGTGGGTTAGAGTGGGTTATAGCCCACGAAAGCTTATGCCCAAATTTGTTAGTCTCTAAGGTGCCACAAGGATTCCTCATTGTTTTCGCTGATACAGACTAACACGGCTGCCGCTCTGAAACCTCCCAGCAAGTAGTGCACTTCTATTCGTCTGGCTCCATTTCCTAGAACTTGCCCTGCGTGGCTGTGCAGCCACCACTACCGAAGTGTGGTCTAGTGCAGTGGTTCTCAACCAGGGGTCGTACCACTGGGGGTACACAGAGGGCTTCCAGGGGGTACTCATCTAGATATTTGCCTAATTTTACTACACGCTACATAAAAAGCACTAGCAAAGTCAGTACAAACTAAAATTTCATACAATGACTTGTTTATATTTCTCTACATACTATACACGGAAATGTAAGTACAATATTTTTATTCCAATTGATTTATTTGATAATTATACGCTAAAAATGAGAAAGTAAATAAATTTTCAATAATAGTGTGCTGGGACACTTTTGTATCTTTAGGTCTGATTTTGTAAGCAAGTCATTTTTAAGTGATGTGAAATTTGGGAGTATGCAAGACATATCAGACTCCTGAAAGGGTTACAGTAGTCAGGAAAGGTTGAGAGCCACTGCTCTAGCGGTTACTCCAAGTCCCTTGGAGTAAGGGGTCCTAGGTTCTACCTATGTAGCGTGACCTTAGAGAGACCAAGAACTTGCCTGTGCCTCAGTTTACCAGTCTATAAATGGGACTGCTTCTTACTTACATCACAGGGAAGTCGTGAAATTTAGTATTTACAAAACACTTTGAAAGCCTTAGGTCAAAGGTGCTACAGATATGCAAAATATGATTTACTTAGAATAGACCTTTTTACGTTAGCTCTTTTGCCAGGTTGGGTTGTGTTTGGACTCTTGGAATATGGTCATTTGCTTAACTGTCAAATAAATGCTTTGGCAGACATGTCCAGTCTTGAAAGGATTAACTACTACAAACACTCAGCCTGCAAATGTCATTATCTAAATTGACTAGCGAGATAGAACAGCTAAGTAACATTTCTTCATGGATTAGATGACTAACAATTTGCGAATTGTCTTGTACGTTGCCGGTGAAATAATTTTGTCTGCAGGTTTCCACATCTAAACACTTGAGCTGTGCAGTGATAGCATATTATTTTCTTGATAATAAGCCCTAAATAGAAAGAGCCTTGGCTAGCTCTGAAGTGTACATTTTTGTCTCCTTGTAATGTAACTTTACTATGCTGTGTTGTTACCACAGCAACTATTTTCTCAGCCACTTTGTTCTCCGCTTTCAAGAACACAAGCTGCTGCTACACTCTTTCTTCTAAAATAAAACTAAGGGGGGGGGGAAACACATTTGAAGAAGGCATGCTGCCAGTCACCATGCTATGCATCTCTCTTCAATGTGGAGAGATCCCCAGGTTAGAGCTTAGGTTGGTTTAGTTAGAGTTTTCAACTACTGCAGACTTGCTGTCTGTTTAGAGCTGCAGTGGAAGTATGATGTAGTACATAAAGTGGCTAGAGAAAGAGAACTCAGCTAGGAACCTGTCACAGCACATGGACAGCTCCTAGTTCCCTTTGCTGGTTGATATTTTCTGGCCAAAAACAAGACAGCCCCATGATGCTAGCTAGCCTCATGTTCCTACCACGTGTGCTCTTTGCATTCTTCCGTTACTAGCAGTCAGTGCTGGGAATCTGGTTCTGCTCTACTCAGGATGTAACACCACGCCCATCGCCATGGTGTGAGTAGCGGTTAAAGAGCATACACGTTCCTGCTACTCTCGCCCCACCTTGATAACACACCCTCTGTCTGTGATACCGGTGACAGCTGCTTTTGGACTGGAGCTGGGAGACTTCCCCGCCCAGCAAACCTGCTCCTTCTACCCTGAACAGGTTCAGAGCATGGGGTTTATTTACTGTACACAATTTGGAAAAAGTCCCACTCTAGTATTCATCTGGCTCTGTAACTGCAGTTTAATGCTGCTCCCAGAGGATTGGACGGGAGCAATGTTGGTGCACAAATAAGAAAAAGCTGTATTTGGAATATCCCTGCACAAGAAGTGTCTATCTATGATGCACTATCCTGTTGTGTCAGTAATATGTAGCATTTACACAGCATTTTCCAGACAACTATACCCCCAATAACTATGAAAAAAGCATTCTCATCTCCATTTTACAGGTGGGGAAACTGGAGCTGGGCAGTTTGCTTAAGGCCATGCAGCAAGCCAGAGCTGGAATTTGAACCCACAAATTCCCAGCTCACATGCATAGTTCACTAGATCATGTTTCTTAAGACTTACAATATTATGCTTATATATGCACATTTTATATACTCTCACTCACACTAACTCAGAAACTGAATCAGATGCTGGAGATGGATGGGATCTAATAAGTTATCTAGTCCTTTGCCCTGCCAGTGCAGAATTCTTCCCTTTTGCACTATTTGCTACTGTCACGGTATGTTTAAAACTAGACTGGACGAATAATGGGGCTTCCACCATTCTCTTGGAAGAGTATTCCACAGCCAATGGAGATGTGATTAGATACCAAAGCAATGAGCCTCTTGTAAATACTTAAAATAGTGCATTGTACAGAAGATTTTTTCCCTGATATTAAGCCCCCCTTTTCCCCTTTCTCCTACTTGTCCATACCCCTGTCACCTTACTTCCTTAAACTCACCTCAGGTCTGTGGTTACTGAGTACATCCTCTGTGCATGTGGAAGATGACCACGGAAGTGACACATTACTGGAGAGGAATCCTTAGTCTGTGCCCTTTGACACAGAATCCCAAACAGCCTTATTTCCCTATCTTTTCTTAGAGGCTTTGACAGTTGTTTCATCTCAGACAGCAAGCATGAAATTCCCAGACAGCCCCAAACCACTCAGAATTTAGTAAGACAAGATTTATTTAATAAGAGAAAATCTTATTAGAAGGAAGGAAGGTCTGGTGGCTAAGGCATTGATTGGGACTCAGCAGGTCCAAGTTTTATTACCAGCTCTGCCATAGACTTCTTCTGTGACTTTTCTCTGTGCCTCAATTCCCCATCTATACAACGGGGTAATGCCTCACAGAGGAGTTGCAAGAATAAAACTATTAGTGCCCATGATGCAAAAAAGGAACGAAAGCAATGGTAGATAAAACAAAAGAACCAGTACACACATCTCATTTTAACTGCTGCTAAAGCTGATCTAGACAGGTATCATTTGTGTTACAGTGAATAAACAAAATTTTATACTTCTAGAGAATGTAACCTTCTATTCCAGCTTGCCCCTTCTGCTATGACCTCTTTGCAAAGCAGTATGTCTCAGACCCAGCCTGTCACGTCAGGCATCTCATGTCAGGCTCATGGTGTCTCTCTGTGGTCATAGAATCATAGAATATCAGGGTTGGAAGGGACCTCAGGAGGTCATCTAGTCCCACCCCCTGCTCAAAGCAGGACCAATCCCCAGACAGATTTTTGCCCCACATCCCTAAATGGCCCCCTCAAGGATTGAACTCACAACACTGGGTTTAGCAGGCCAATGCTCAAACCACTGAGCTATTCCTTCCCCCTCCCCCCCACAAATACCTCTTTGTTATATTGCTTGGCCCGCCCATGATATCCCTCACATCGCTCTATCCAAGGAGGGTAATTCTTCTATGAAACACCCACTGTAAGTTTCCTAAATCCATTCAGATGGTATTCACCGCTTATGATAATCAGTTTTGGTTCCCAATTTTCTGTACCACTTTCACAGCCGAAGGAGGCTTTTGAAAGTTCACACACACACACACACACACACACCCCTTCCAGCCATTGAATATCTGTGTTTCAGATTATTTTTCTGTGGCTGTAAATACATCACCTTTGAAACATTCATGCTGTGTGTGAGACATTTCGAATAGCAGGATGATGTGCGTTGGCTGTATTTAGGGAACTAAGATTTTAAAGAAAACAAATTTCAAGCACCTTTAAAAAGAGATAGTGGGCTGTCAAATGGAACCCAACCAAATCCGAAGGCAAACACATTTTCAAGTTTCAAAGAAGGTGTTAGAAAAAGAGTCAAACAAGTGCATGCGCGGGAGGGGCTCGGATCGCGTTTTAGCCACATTATTCTCCAACAGACAGCAAGCTATTCAATTCAAGTGAGTCAACTTCAGGCGCTTAAGAGCAAGAGCTCAAGACCACGTTGATACTGCCCCCAGATTCGTTGCTCACTTCCTCCAAAAAACAATAGATGGTGGTTTAAATTCCAGTGGAAAAAAGGTGCCGAGGATGTGTACCATACGAGAGCTGTCACACCCTCTTTCCCCCCCACCCCCATCCCCTTCCCATGTTTAGTATTAGTATAATAACTTGTCTGCCTTTGCACTACCCTCTGGAGCTTGCACTACCTCTGTATCTATTCACTGTGAGCATACGACCAGCTACAGATGAAAAGATGCCTCGTGTCAGTCATCTATTTCCATGGAGCCTACTCAAAAGCTCCAGCAGAAAGAAGAGTCAGACTGCACAGCTGGGACCACCGAGCGGCAGATTAAAGGAGCCAAGGTTTTAGCGCAGCACAGTTTGTGTTGAAAAGGAGCAGTTAATCTTTTTTATGGGTACAGATGGAAAAAAGGAAAAACTATGTAAAAACTCTCTGCCCATTACCATGGCAATGCAAAAATAAGTCAAGATAATGAGCATCGTGAAAATCAGAACCCATAAACTTATTGCCAGTTTCTCATGTGAAAATTAATCCTCATTTACAAGATAAATATGGGACCTCACCGGGTTTTATTATATTACAATGTTTTTATACTGGGGAAAGGGAAGATGTCCAAGTGAGTTTGCAGCAGGTTTCAAAGATTTGCTTCTAAATGCCAGTGTGTTAGACTGCTTTGCTGCTTTTATTCAAAAACGGAAAGCAGCATCTTATGGAAACTGCAAAAAGCAACAACACAGGAAAAAGTGACAGTCACGTTTCGTTTGCCATTAGCATCTATTTGTAGCAACCTAGTTCTGTTAAATACTCACCTCAACCAACAACAAAGCTGCTTTAAATATTAAAAAGCAAAGAGCGTGAAAACAGCTAGATAGCAAGAAATAGGAATGAAATGCGGTCACGTGCTGCCACACAGAAGGAAGGAGACAGCCACCTTGGAGAGGTGTGGACTTGTAGTCTTGGGGTACATCTTCACTTACATCTGGGTCCGGATGTAAGCAATCGGTTTTCTGAGTTCGATTTATCGCGTCTGGTTAAGACGCGATAAATCGATCCCGGATCGATCCCGGAAGTGCCCCGGATCGATCCCGGAAGTGCTCGCCGTCGACGCTGGTACTCCAGCTCGGCGAGCGGAGTACGCAGCATCGACGGGGGAGCCTTCCTGCCGCGTCTGGACCGCGGTAACTTCGGACTAAGGTACTTCGAATTCAGCTACGTTATTAACGTAGCTGAATTTGCGTACCTTAGTCCGAAGTGGGGGGGTTAGTGTAGACCAGGCCTAAATGTAGAACTAGGAAGTCAGGGACTTCTGAGTTCGCCATTCACTTGTCATGTGACCACAGGCAGATGACAACCTCTCAGCTTCAGTTTGCCCATCAGTAAGAAATGAGGATGTAAACCAGCCTCTTTGGTTTTCCTATGCCCTATATCAGTGGTTCTCCACCGGGGTATGCATACCCCTGGGGTTATGCAGAGGTCTTCCAGGGGGTACAGCAACTCATCTAGAAATTTGCCTAGTTTACAACACGCTACATAAAAAAGCACTAGAGAAGTCAGTACAAGCTAAAATTTCATACGACTTGTTTATATATTGCTCTATATACTATGCACTGAGATGTCAGTACAATATTTATATTCCAATTGATTTATTTTATAATTATGTTGTAAAAATGAGAAAATAAGCAATTTTTCAGTAACAGTGTGCTGTGACACGTTTGTATTTTTTTTGTCTGATTGTGTTAGCAAGTAGTTTTTAAGTGAGGTGAAACTTCAGGGTAAGCAAGACAAATCAGACTCCTGAAAGGGGTTTTGTAGTCTGGAAAGGTTGAGAGCCACTGCTCTACACCACATCTGTCTCTCAAAGGAAGTGATGGAAGCCCCACTGTTCCTCGGTCTACTTTGACTATGTCTTCCTATATAAAAAACACAACATACAAGCTAGATATGATTCAAAGACAAAGAAACAAGTACATAAAGATCAAAAACAACCACTTCTGTCTGAAATTTTACCTACTTTTGTTAAAGTAACTATTATAAATTGGCAGACCACAGGAAAATATCCCCCATTTATTTACTTTGTGCATTTAGGAGCACTGTGTCTAGTGATTTTCACTGTTTCCCCTGTATAGTCAGTTTCCCGTTTGTGTGGGTCTTTCATACAGCAAAGGCAGAGAGTAACTCATTTTAGAAAATAGAAAACAAAAATTAAAAACCACAAAGACTGGCAGGGGACACAGGACAAGTGTAGAACCTAAGACTGGTTTTAGCTTTGTTTTAAACCGATCAGCTTACAAGTTAACAGCATCCCTTTAAAACAGATCTACTATTTTTGTGCTTTGCATTTGTGCTGCACTACACGTGCCTTGTACACCTCTACTCCGATATAACGCGACCCGATATAACACGGTAAAGCAGCACTCCGGGGAGGCGGGGCTGCGCACTCCGGTGGATCAAAACGAGTTCGATATAACGCGGTTTCACCTATAATGCAGTAAGATTTTTTGGCTCCCGAGGACAGCGTTATATAGGGGTAGAGGTGTATCTGTATATTCGTATGGAGAGTTTGATCTCTGCACTAATAAAGCTTTTTCTCTCTATTCCAACCCTCCTGTCATCCAAATCTTTTAGAAGGAACCAACCCTAATAGTAAGCAGATGCAAATACTCAGTAATTCACCACACAGTGAGGACTCACAATTTTCAATGCTTGATTTTAATGCTCAAATTTTGTTGTTAAATAAACATCCTCCCTCTCTCAAGTAGTCTGAATTAACAATACGGTAGCAGCTTCCTCCCCTAGCAAGAGCAAGCCACAGACTTTATCACACCAGCAGCGGTCAATGAACATTTCCTCCCCCATTTCAAAACCTAAAGGTTACACACAATTATTTCCACATTAGAGATTAAGAAGCAACCCCCAGGTTACAAAGCAGTGTTTAAGACAACTGCACTGTTCGAAAATATATTGCTAAAAATATTACTAAGTAACTGGTTGTGTGAAAAGGGCTCAGGTCACAAGAAAGGCAGAACGGCTCAGTTGATTCTTTTATATGGATAATTCACAGACCCACAGCTTCACTATAGTACTAGCAGTGAGGAAAGAACTAAATAATACTTCGTTATGTATTGTAATTAAAATCAAAATGTCTCCCCTACAGCGAAACTAACTATTTGGACCACACATTGGCACATCTGTGGTATCCAACAGCAACTAAGAAAAACTAGGTTTTCCCCATTTTACGTGCTCGGTTTTCAAAATAGTATGTGGTAGATGGATTCCAAATAAGGTGACCAGATGTCCCTATTTTATAGGAACAGTCCCAATATTTGGGGCTTATTTTTATATGGGCTCCTATTACCCCCACCCCGTGTCCTGATTTTTCACAGTTGGTATCTGGTCACCCAAATTCCAAAATCTCTGTTTAGAATATATTGAGGCATCAACAATTCTAATGAATGCATGCTCCAGTTTACACAGTGTTTTCATCTACTTACAGATGTACCACAGTACATGCCCATAAAGTAGCCCTTTGAAGAATCCACATCATATGACACAAGAAACCCACAGACCACCACACCTACCTGGACAGATCCAATAACCACCTAAAATACATCAAGAAATTTGTTATCTGCAGCCAGGCACTCTGATACAACAGACTATGCTCTGAGTAGAAAATCCAGGATATATACATCTTAACACACTTAAAACTGCCTTTACCGAACAAGGACACTCCACCAGAGAAGTAGTTTGCATCACGGAATGGGCCACCCAAACACCCTGAGAGAACCTGCTTCAATACAGAAATAAAACCACCTCTGAACACACACCCCTAGTTGTCACCTACCGCCCCACACTGGAATCTATACGGGGTATCATTAAACAACTGCAATCCATACTTAATGGGAACCACATCCTAAAAGAAATCTTTCCTGAACCCCCTCTTCTGGTCTTCAAACAACCCCCAACGTCTCCAAGCTCATCATCAGAAGCAAGATCCCCACAGATCAGGATATACCAACTCAAAACAGCACCAGACTCTGCCAGAACAACCAGATGCAAAACCTGTGGACATACCTCCACTGCTACGATGATCAACACCTGCCATAACACACCTTTCAATATCCATAGGCCCTACACATGCCTCTCACAACATGGGGTGTACCTCACCCACCTTCTTTTGGAAAGGAAAGCCACCTGAAGAAAGACGCATTCACGGGATTGGCTTTGCCATCAAAAATAAGATCGCCAATCAGCTTTTGGAGCTTCCCATGGGGATCAATGAATGTCTCATGACTCTTCAGCTCAAGCTCAGCAACAACCAGTATGCCACAGTCATCAGTGCATACGCCCCAACACTTGATGATGAGGAAGACAACAAGGAGCAGTTTTATAGCGCTCTCGATGCAGTCTTCACAGCCACACCTAAAGCAGACAAATTCATCCTCCTGGGAGATTTCCAGGCCAGAATTGGACAGGACTCCCAACTCTGGAGCAGCACAATAGGCAAAGAAGGGGTGAGAAATGTAAGCCCCAATGGTATTCTCCTCCTCAGCAAATGTGTGAAGCATGACCTGCTCATCACAAATACCATCGTTAGGCAGAGTAACAAATTTAAGACCGCCTGGAAACATCCTCGGTCCAAACACTGGCATCTCCTTGACTATGTTATAGTCAGCGCCTGAGATTTGACTCCATATAACACGAGCGGTACAGATCACTGTTGGACAGACCATTGATTAGTATGATCACTCATGTACCTGCAGCTCACTCCACCACACTGCAAACACCCAAAGACTAAGCAAAAGCAGTATAACGTCAAAGCACTTCAAGACCAAGCCAGCTGCAAGACGTTCCATCAACACCTGTCTGAGAAACTCTCTAACTTGCCTGATAACATCATTGACATTCAAGAGCACAGGCACCAACTTAAAAATACCATTCACAGTGCATGTGCTGAAACTATAGGATATTCCACTTATCAGCACCAAGATTGGTTTGACGAAAACAATGAGGAAATCCTAGCATTAATTCAAAAGAAAAGAACTGCATTCTGTAACTGGCAAAATGATTCCTCTAACCAACGAAAACATGAGGCTTACCGCTTGCTCAAAGCCAAAGTCGGCTACATGACATCAAAAATAAGTGGTGGCAAGAGAAGGCCTCTGAGATCCAGGGTTTTGTATACCAGGATGGCATGAGAAGCTTCCTTCAGGCAAGAAAAGCTACATATGGGCCACGCTCCAAAGGCCCAAGCCCCTTACATTCCCAGGATGGCTCCAACTTCCTCAAGAACAATGCGGCCATTAAACAACGCTGGAAGGAGCACTTTGAGAGCCTACTCAACCCCGAATCCACGGTCTCTGAAGACACCATCAAATCTATTCCACAACGCTCAGCAATGGAACACCTTGCTGATGCCCATCTTCTGAGGAAGTCTGGCATGCCATCACTCAGACCAAAAGAAAAAAAAATCACAAGACACCAGGCCCAGATAGCATCCCAGCTGAGGTTTTTAAAGCCGGTGGAACAATGCTCCAGCAAAAACTTTGCCAACTCCCCGACAAAATCTGGATCTGCGACGAAATTTCACCTGACTTTAGGAATGCCAACATTGTTACAATATTTAAGAAAGGGGACAAATCTTTGTGCTGGAACTACAGAGGTATTGCTCTCCGCTCCATCACAGGGAAGATTCTTGCCCGGGTTCTACTAAACCGCCTCCCCCCGGCCGAGGAACTCCTCCCTGAATCACAGTGTGGTTTCAGGCCATCCCGTGGCACAACTGACATGATCTTCATGGTACGACAGATTCAGGAGAAGTGCAGAGAGCAACACCAGGAACTGTCATGGCATTCATAGACCTAACCAAGGCCTTTGACTCTATCAACCGTCATGCCCTATGGAAGGTGCTGTGTAGGTTTGGCTGTCCACAGAAATTCATTTCCATCATCACCCTACTCCACGATGAGATGACTGCCACCATTCTGTGCAACGGCTCAGAGACCGAACCATTCATCATTCGCACTGGTGTCGAGCAGAGCTTGGCATCACTGACTTCAGTATGAAGATGACTGTGTCATTCTCGCACACACAGAGGCCGACCCGCAAAGTACCCTAAACCTTTTTGCAGATGCCTATCACAGCCTGGGTCTCTCTCTCAAGATCAGGAATACCAAGGTATTCTATCACCCCTCACCTGCACAAACTACTCTTCATACTCTACAAATCACCATCAGCGGAGAACCCCTGGAAAATGTGGATCATTTTCCACTTTCCCAACCAGCCAGCATGGAAAACCTTTCCTATGAAAGGAGACTCGAGGAGCTTGGTTTGTTTAGCCTAACCAAAAGAAGGCTGAGGGGGGATATGATTGCTCTCTTCAAATATATCAAAGGGATAAATACCAGGGAGGGGGAGGAATTATTTCAGCTCAGTGCTAATGTGGACACGAGAACGAATGGATATAAACTGGCCGTGGGGAAATTTAGGCTTGAAATTAGACGAAGGTTTCTAACCGTCAGAGGGGTGAAATTTTGGAACAGCCTTCCGAGGGAAACGGTGGGGGCGAAAGACCTCTCTGGCTTCAAGATTAGGCTAGATAAGTTTATGGAGGGAATGGTTTGATGGGATTACGTGATTCTAATCAATTAGGCAATAACGGCCATCGCTGGTAAAATGAGGGTCTGGCTAGAGAATCTTGCCTGTATGCTCGGGGTTCCGCTGATCGCCATATTTGGGGTCGGGAAGGAATTTTCCTCCAGGGTGGATTGGCAGTGGCCCTGGAGGTTTTTCGCCTTCCTCCGCAGCATAGGGCAGGGGTCGCAAGCTGGAAGATTCTCTGCGACTTGAAGTCTTTAGATCACGATCTGGAGACTTCAACAGCAGAGCTAAGGGAAAGTGGGGGGGTCAGCTTTTGTGGCCTGCATCATGCGGGGGGTCAGACTAGATGACCATATTGGTCCCTTCTGACCTTAAAGTCTATGAGTCTATGAGTCTATGAGACACAGAAATTGAATACAGGATCCACTGTGCCAGCACATCCTTTGGGAGACTACTCAAACAAGTATTCAATGATAGGGATCTGCAAACTGGCACCAAGATCTTGGTTTACAAGGCAGTTGTCATTCCCATCCTTCTCTATGGGTGTGAGACCTGGGTAACCTACAGACAACATCTCAAGCCGCTGGAGTGGTTCCAGCAGCGCTGCCTCAGGAGGATTCTCAGGACCAGGTGCGAAGACTGACACAGTAACACCAGCGTTCTCTCTGCAGCCAACATCAGCGGTGTAGAAACGCAGGTCATGAAATACCAACTCCACTGGGCTGGACACTTGTACGTATGCCTGACACTCGCCCCCCAAAGCAAGGACTCTTCTCTCAGTTAAGTCAGGGAAGAAGGAATCGCAGAGGGCAGCGGAAGCGTTTCAAAGACATACTGAAAGTACATCTTAAAAAGGGAGGCATCAGCCCAACAAACTGGGAGGACTCGGCGCGGAACAGAACACGGCGGCGTCACACCATACACCACGCCACAGCCCACTTTGAGGAGAACAGACGTGCTCATGAGACAGAGAAGCGACAAAGGAGGAAAGAAAGGGCACAACAATCCAGGCAGCAACTCTGTCTCCTCCAAGGTCACACCTGTGACTTCTGTGAGAAAATCTGCAGGGCGCGTATCGGGCTCCTCAACCACTTAAAAACCCACCAGTGAACCCCCTTGGCAGACATCATCCTTGCATCGAGGGACAGCCGAAGGTGAGACCTCACCCAGTGCACTAAATACCCCAGTAACAACTACGTCAATGAAACCAGACAATCACTACACCCTTGAATAAACTCTCATCGAAAAATGATAAAAGATAAAAACACCCAGTCACTTGTGGGTGAACACTTTTCACAAAATGATCACCCTAGAGCTGACCACAGAGTCCTCCATCTCCACAGAAACTTGCACAATGCCTTCAAAACACGAGCTGGGAGCTTAAATTCATAACTCGGTTAGACATTAAAAATCATAGACTAACAGAGAGTGAGACACTGGATTTACATCTTATTACAACAATCTGTAACCCACTAACAATCACCTCCCAAACTGCCCTTTTTCCCCCTCCCACCCTCCTTTCCCCCTATGACTGGAGGAGTGTTAACAGGCCACTTCGCCTTGAATGGTCCCTTGAAATATGTGTTAACTACTTGTGCTAAACAATCTCTTCCACCTTGTATTTAGCTCTGACATGTACCATCTCCCAGGATTGAAGAAGAGCTCTGTGTTTGTCGCTCTCATCAACAGAATTTGGTCCAATAAAAGATATTAGCTCACCCACCTTGTCTCTCTAATATCCCAGGACCAAAATGGTTACAACAACATCACTACGTACAACCTCTTAAACATTTGCAACAGAGAAAGAGATAATGCTAACAGTTTGCAATGTCAACTAGCTTAATGGAAAATTGTGGTAAGTGGGAATAAGGTTCTCTATGTACTAAGGGTGGAATTTTTAAGTGCTTACGTGATTTAGATTTACAAGTCCCATTGACATTCAACAGAGCTTGTGCTCCTAAGTCACTTAGGAAGTCCAACCCTAAATGTTTTGATGTTGATTCCATGCAAGTGTGCCCATTTAAAACCAGTGACCAATTTCTGATTTGGGGTTAATTGAAAAAGTTTTCCCTGCTCCAAACAGCACTTTGGACCCAATCCTGCGTTTCTTATGTAGGCAAAGCTCCCCAACAACTTCAATTAGGAACTGCAGTACTGGGATCTTAGGGTAGGTCTATACTTATCCGCTGGTTCGACGGCAAGCAATCGAACTTCTGGGTTCGATTTATCGTGTCTTGTCTGGACGCGATAAATCCAACCCAGAAATGCTTGCCGTCGACTCCGGTACTCCTGCTCGGCGAGAGGAGTACGCGGAGTCGATGGGGGAGCCTGCCTGCCGCGTCTGGACCGCGGTAAGTTCGAACTAAGGTACGTCGACTTCAGCTACGTTATTCACGTAGCTGAAGTTGCGTATCTTAGTTCGAATTGGGGGGTTAGTGTAGACCAGGCCTAAGAGTCAACTGAATCCTGCAGTGCAAGTGGGTTTTCAATTTTCCATGAGGAATGATACAACTACCCTCCATCTTATTTTCATTTACTGTAAACGAATGATGTTGAGGCGTATGCTTTACGGTCCCAATCCTGCAAACACTTACATGCAAGTAGTCCCATTGGCAATGAGACTGCTGAAGTACATGAAGTTAGGCATGTGTTTAAGTGTTGGAAGGACCAGAGCCTAGGCAAGCTAGGAGTCACTAGAAGTCAGGTAATCACATGCCTAAAAGCTTTAAATAAATCTAAGAGACCATATTCTCTAATTGTGTTCCAAGATTTATAATCAGATAGTGATGCTGCACTCAATAGCTAAGAGATGGCCACTGAAACAACCAGGCATGTAGTATTAAACTTTAAAATGAGCCTAACTTAATTCTTTAGCAATAATAAACTTAACAAACGGTGAAAAACAGCATTCTGTTTAATGGTTTGATTTTCAGCTGTTTAATGGAAAAAAAGATAGGTCATATGAAAGAAGCAGACAAGCGGTCTGGACTACACCGTACTATAAGAGAAACGTTAGTATATTAATTCAAATTAACGTAAGATTTAAGCAAGTTGAGAAAATTATGATGCAGCTACAGTACAAATGCAGCAGCTGCTTCTAGTACTTATTATGCGGTTTTACACCTTTGTATAAAATGCATGCAGTGTCAGATTCTTCCACCCCACTGCTGTGCCGAATGACTAAGTGATAAACTTCTCCCCAAGTATTCTCTCTTATGTTCACATTTAGGAGAGGCTTGCTCTTATAGATATAATATGACGTACACTCAGTTACTTAAGAGAACAACCCCTGTTTTTCCCCACAAGAGCTGGAAGTACTTCTTACTCTCTGTTTCAAAATTAAAATTCTTAAAGTTAAAAAGACTGATCAACATCATTATGTGAGTGTTACCAAGGCTGACATCAGAAAAACCAGTGCTGCTTTCCTCTTAATTGGACGTGGCACCAAAAACATCAGCTAAGTGCCAATTATATAACCAACCTCTTTCAAAGATATTTAAATATCCTAAGCCTGCAGAAAAATGTGCAAGGCCATATTAAACATTACAACACTGTCCTGCGCATTTCCTCTTCTACAAAGAAACAAAAAGAGGGGAAGTTTATTCTTCAAAAAGCACCGTTCCCATGTTGTCCCTTCATATGGATTTCTGTTCGAAACTAGATAAAAGGCTATTTGAGCTTTTAACAGTTTTACACCTTCTCCAGTTACTCACAAATACATCAGCTTTTAGGAAAATTGTGTAGTATAATCAGGTCCTGGTCTGTGACTGCAGCTCCCTTAGGCACCATCACAACACAAATAATCATACAGGGTTAAAAGCACCTTCCATGCGTCCTAGTCACTTAGCTTGAAATGATCTTCCAACCCAGCTGGGGAAAACCCCCTTTGCCTAGAAGCCCAAGACAAGAAGTAGCACCCTCTGAGTAAATAAAAGTGTCAGGTCACCTGCCCATTGGATGAGAACGGGGGAGGATAAGTGCAGGATCTGAGCAACAGCAAACTGAGCTGCCAGTTAGAGGGGAGGGTAACCATAAGGGCTGAGGCTAGGTCTACACTATGGGGGGGGGGGGGTCTACACTACGTGAATAGCGTAGCTGAAGTTGCGTATTTTAGGTCAACTTACCTGGCTGTGAGGACGGCGGCGAGTCGACCGCTGCCGCTCCGCCGTCGACTCGGCTTCCGCCTCTTGCCGCGGTGGATTTCCGGAGTCAATGGCAGAGCGATCAGGGATCGATTTTATCGCGTCTTCACTAGACACGATAAGTCGATCCCCCAATAGATCGATTGCTACCCGCCGATCCGGCGGGTAGTGAAGACGTGCCCTGAGTGGTAGTGAACCAAAGCACTTAGTGGTAAGGGGAGTAGGGGCTGAGCAGAGCATAACTACTGAGTTGCCAGTCAGAGGGGTGATGAATGGGCCTCGTTGGTACCAACTACATACAATACTTTGGGAGAAGGTGAAAGCATCCTGGAAAGAACCTCTGCTGGGCCTCAACTTGAATGTGTTTTTTAGTGCACTGATTAGGGGTCTATGATCAGTGGAGAACCGAAAGATGTGATTTAGGCTTTTCAGCTACAGTCAGGTAGTTCAAAGACAAGCGGCTGTTTAATTTTCCAGCCAAGTTGAAATAGGCTGCATAGCAACATCTAGAGAGCCTGGTAAGCTTACCAGCAGATGCTTTGGCCAGGCAGACTTTGATTTGCTCTTAAGAGGGAGAATAAAGCGTGCGTGCGAAAGGTCACCGTCGGACAGTGGCTATCATTTTCATATCAGAAAGATAAAATGTTGTGTACTTTGCAGGAAGCATGAGAAGCTTGGTCATCAAGACACTCTGATTGTAAGCGGGTGTAAGACCGTTAGAATTGGCTTCCTAAACATACACAACCACCCCTGCTGATCATGTGAAATGCATGGAAGCAGGAAACGGGTCACTTTGTCCCCAAGAAGCTCCCATTACCGATTGCTCCATAAAATGCTCCATGAGAAGACCTTAAACCTGGCTACCTTGTTTAACACCAGTTATAGAGCTGTTAAACATGACTTCAGTTTGAGATTTTGAAATACACTGCAACTTGCAAGCCAAAGATGGCCTTAATCTTGGAACAAGCTATATTTAACAGCCACAGAGGGAAATGCTTTACAAAGAAAAACAGAGTCTGAGAAAAGTGTCTCAGAAATACAGTCAGAACGCTAGGTTTTAATACCATACTTGCTGCTGGATCCACTGACGGGTCTGTAGCTGAGCCAAGAGTCTGCATGCATCAGTTTTGTGTAGGATGGAAACCTTGTACTACAGTATCTTTGCGATATAGTACACTTGGAATCTGGAACAGCTGATGGTATCACACAGGGAATAAGATCAGCTTTAGCAGTGGCACGGATTGAGTCAGAAGAGCTCCAACCAAATTTCAGATTGCATAGCAACGACTATGGGCTTTTCAAATGTTGTACAGGCCAAGTTTAGATAAGGTCATTATGCTGTGCACTGCACCAACCACAACCACCTCTATTGTGTAGCTCAACAAATGCTATTCCTTTCTTTACGAGGGAGTTTGTTTTGGAATATGTTCTCCAATTTTACTATTTAAAGTGGCAAATAACAATAACAGTTTCAAGCTCTGGCTAATGACTTTGATGCTCCTATGAGCTACTTCAGAAGCATCCACCATGTACGCTGAGTTGTTGGTCAAGCCCCAATAATGAAGACCGTGATAAGTCATCATCTGATTCACACCTATTATGAACATACTTCAGAAACTAAGTCAAGCACCGATGCAACCCAACTTCCAGGAATTCTTAAGGACACCAACACAGGTCAATTTAAGAGCACCCTTCTTTACTTTCCAAGGAAAGGCTCTCTTGTTGAGGTGTAGCACCACGATTAAGTGGGATCCAACAGGAACTCAGAAAATTATCTGGCCACACATTGCATTTGGTTACTTAATTTTGAAGACTACCCAAATGAAGAAACAAAGTAAGCCACCCATTACACTCACCCAGCACGAAGCGACTGTTTCCTACCCAGAAAGAGGTCAACACATTTATTTTGCATGTTCCTGAGCAGCACAACAATGGAAGCTTTCACTCTGTAGTTCGCCTGAGAAAAGGATTTACATCATGAAGTCTAAGCCAGCAACTGAATGAAAAAGTGGGCCAAGTTCACACATGGTGTAAAGCCTCGACGTCAAAGGCACTACAGATGTGTAGGGTAATACAGGTTTTTCTAGAAAAGCCCAAATTCTTAACTGCATGGATTTCTTCTGAACTTCCAAAGACTCTAACCAGCCTGAAGTGACTCAATACCCCTGAGGAAACAGAGTGGAAGTCTGAGAATTAGTCTCTTTCTCGCTAGGTGGACACTACAGTTGTAGCTGACTCAACTCCTAGAGCAGGGGTGGCCAACCTGTGGCTCCAGAGCCACATGCAGCTCTTCAGAGGTTAATATACGGCTCCTTACCGAGGCACTGATTTCGGGGCTGGAGCTATAGATGCTAACTTTCCAATTTGCTGCTCAACTCCCTGCTTTGCCCCAAGCCCTGCCCCCACTCCACTCCTTCCCCTAAGGCCCCTGCCCTGACCAAAATTGACTTAAGTCATTTTGTAAGGTCATCCTGAATTTACCTGCCAAGACACTTATACAAACCCCACCACCTTAGTACCTAAACATCAAACCAGAGTGATGCAGCAAGCAGTGATTGCAAGGCCATTTTTAACTATCCCAGAAATAATTTCAGGGTAGTAAAACACCAAATTATTATTAATTATTATTATTATTAATACAATAATATAGATCTAGAAGTTGCAGTCATGGACCAGAACCCCATTGTGCTAGGTACTATACAAAGGGGCAGTTACTATTCCAAAGAGCATACAATCTAAGGTTCCAGGTACGTTGACTACAGTGGAGTCGCATCATAGGCACATTTAACTTACGCGATTTTAACTATACGCACTCGGCAAAACAAAACAAAAAAAAGAAAAATAATTTAAATACTGTACCTGTAGTGTGGGCGATTCCGCCTGCCATTCCACTCAATGAGCATTTGACTATACGCGATTTTCGCCTTACGTGCTGACTTCAGAACCTACCGCGTAAGATGCGACTCCCCTGTACATACTATTTTCTGTTGTGTTTTGCACTGCCCTGTAGCGTACCTGCTACTGATTTTAGGCTGATTTTTGTAGCTGACACCAGTTATCCATTTGGTACAGATCATCTACTGTACAGCAATAAGTACACATAGGCCTTGGCTACACTTGGGAATTCGCGAGTGTAGTCGCGCCGCCAGCGCTGCGAGAGAGCTCTCGCAGCACTGTATGTACTCCACCTCTCCGAGGGGAGTAGCTTGCAGCGCTGCGAGCGAGCGTGCAGCACTGATTACACTGGCGCTTTACAGCGCTGCACTCACTGCACTGGGGGAGGGGGCGTTTTCACACCCCTGAGCGCAGCAAGTTGCAGCGTTGTACAGCGCCAGTGTAGCCAAGGCCTTATAGCGCTGTACAGTCACCTCACAATGTGACAATATCATATCTCAGCATCATGAAGTAAATGGTTTTTCCCTGAAGGACAAAATCCATGAGGTGGTAACTCTGTCTACTTTACACACAGAGTTCAGGGACTGTAATGAAGATCAAGCCATCTGAGTCATTCATTGCCCTGTCCCCAGTGATTGTTGAGTAACTTCTCACCTCTCCACAGGACTCATGCTCATCTTTCCTCCTTCTTCAAGGGACTCTTTCCCCGCTCACCCAACCCAACCTCTTCTTTCATTTACTGTCCTCTTACTAGGTGTTTCCACACAGCTGATCTGGGGCTGGTAGTCTATCTTTTATCATTGCAAATTTACCATCACAAAGCACAAAGTTAGGAAACCAAGGTGACAGGCAATGAACGCAGGAGTGAAAGCCATGAAACTCCCAAGTCAAAATCATGGGACTGACGCGTGCATGGTCTGAGCAAGTCACACACCCCATGTCTCAGTTTCCCCATCAGTACCATGCAGGTAACACCCTCCTGATAGACTGTTTGGGGGATTAATTAAGATTTGTAAACTCCTCCCCCCAACCAATAAATCAGAAACTGCTATAAAAATACAAAATATTTGACTATGATAGAATTAATCCCCAGTTTATACTTAACTCTGAACACCGATCCCCATTTGTGCACTTCATATTGGGGCTTATTTATTATTTTAACACCACTCAAAACTAAATGAGCCAAGTGCCATCCAATACAGACAGCAGACATGATCCCATGGAGCTTACAAGCTAAAACAGACACAAGGCAAACAAGGTGGATGACAAGTAGGGTGACCAGATGTCCCGATTTTATAGGGACAGCCCTGATTTGGGGGTCTTTTTCTTATATAGGCTCCTATTACCCCCCACCCCATCCCAATTTTTCACACTTGCTGTCTGGTCACCCTAATGACAAGACAACAGCCAAGAGCAGGAACGGAAGAGTAGAGGTGGAAGAGCAAAGGTTGTACATCAGCAAGGGTACATGGTTATTCAGCAAAGGCTAATACACAGCACCATGGAGCAAAGATAACAATGAATTAAATAAGTAGCAGAGTAGGGCTCTGATTCCGCAATTGGACCCACCCAGGGGATGCCCCGCAAGCATTACAGAGCTTTTATGAAGTCAATGGGATGGAGGGGACTGCCCACAGAAATCCAGTTATAGATCAGGGGCTCAATCAGCAGGTTACTGGTTGGCTGAGTACCACGGGCAGGTCCCGTTGGAGCACACGGTCTTCCTGCCGCTCCTGAAAGGTTCCCCCAGACACCCCACAGGCTTCTCCCAACTCCCACGCACACCTCCCCACTACCCTGCTCCTCTATGGCCACCCCACCAATTCATCAGTGCCCCCCACTGTCCTTGTGCCCCACCGAAATACTGAGTGCACCTGTCTCCCTCAGCTCCTCTCACCCCGGGTGGCCCCAGCTGCCCTTGCCCCCCCAGCCACCCCTTAGACTCCACCCCCCCGGTACACTCACACCCCACAGGACCCCCCCTTCTCCCCAACACCAGCAGCTCCCAGTCCTCCCCACGCCACCCACCCTGGGTGACACTTGGTGCTCCCCAATCCCGTTACACCCACAGCTCCCCCCTCGCCCCAGCTCCTCCCCTCCCCCACAGCTCCCAACTCGCCCCAGCTCCTCCCCCAAAGCCCCCCCATCTCCTCCCCCTCCCCCACCGGGCCCCGCGCTCCCACCCCGGGGTCCGGCCGGGTCACCTTGTGCGCCCCTGTCCGGCTCCGCAAGGCCTTGAGCCGCTCCCTCCGCCGCAGCGCCTCCTCCTGCAGCCGCCCCACGCCGGAGCCGGCAACGGGAGCGGGGCCGGGGCCTGAGTTGGCAACGGGGGCCGCCATCTTCCCCAACGCCCGGCAGGCACCGCGCGGGGGAGGCCCGGCCAATCGAGCGGCCTCCTCGGGGCCAGGGGGAGCCCCGAGCGCATCGATCGGAGCCTGAGCGCTTCGGGCGGGAGCCAGGAGGAGGGAGCAGAGGGGCTGGGGCAGGAGGAGGGAGCAGGGGGGGGGAGGGGAGCAGAGGGGCTGGGGCAGGAGGAGGGAGCAGGGAGGAGGGGAGCAGAGGGGCTGGGGCAGGAGGAGGGAGCAGAGGGGCTGGGGCAGGAGGAGGAAGCAGGGTGGGGGAGGGGAGCAGAGGGGCTGGGGCAGGAGGAGGGAGCAGGGGGGAGGGGAGCAGAGGGGCTGGGGCAGGAGGAGGGAGCAGGGGGGAGGGGAGCAGAGGGGATGGGGCAGGGGGGAGGGGAGCAGAGGGGCTGGGGAGGAGGAGGGAGCAGGTGGGGAGGGGTATAGAGGATGGGAGAGGAGGAGTGAGCAGGGTGTGGGAGGGGGGTAACAGGAATGAGAAGGAGGAGGGGGAGAGTGAGGAAGTAGAAGGGAGAGGGGAGGAGAGGACAGGGCAGGGGAGAGTCAGGGACAGGACAGCAGCAGCTGCCCTCAGCAGTAGGCCTCCCTTTCCCTGCTAGTCTCTAGGCTTGCCAGGCTACTGTCCCTGGCTCCCCACCTGCTACCTAGGATTCCTGTCACTGGGAAACTCCACCTGGCCCCTAGGTCTCTCCATCCACTGGAGGACAGTCTGGCCGTAGGAATCTCTAGCCCCATCTATCCCAAAGCACTGCACGAATGGAGACACAAACGGGACACTGGGTTCATTTCACCCACTCCTGGGCTGGGAGGCTGCAGCATATGACAGCGCTATACAGCAGTCCCACGTCCAATTGAAACGACAGATGGATTTAGGGGGCATGAGTATAATTGGCTCAGATGGATTTTCTAAGGTATAAAAACAAGAAGAAAATAGCCCTTACACAATCCCTCTTTCAGCCCTTTATATGGCTTTAAAAAAGTTAAAAGGGCAGAATCCCAGCATTTTTCGCCTTGTTTTCTTCATGCTCATCCCACAGCCCTCTGACTGTGAACGATTTGTTTGTGTCACTCACACACCTCGTCCTGGGGCTTGACATCTACCTGGGGGGCACAGCTGTCTTCAGGGATCGGGACTAGAGGTGTGGTCATGAATGTAGCTGGGTCCTAACCCACCAGAGGACAGCAGAATCCCCATGACCCTTTCAGTGCCTGGCCTCTGGTGAGTGACAAACATGGGCAAAAACAGCCCGAGGAGAATTCCCCTTGTGAAAGGGACCTTCCTGTTGGGTTTGTGGCAACGGCGGCAACTTCTGCACCACCTGCAACTCTTCCCTTCCAGGGTAGTGGGTACTCCAGCGGTGTGGCAGACCAGAGCTCTGATTCACTGACTGCTGGTATAAGGTCCCTTGGCGAGGCCAGCCGCAGAGAAGAATTGGGCTCGGTGAGTCCAGTTAGCGTTGCATATTCTAGTGGTTTTGAGATGTGGACGTTTGAGACCCACCAAATTCATTTCACCGAAGAACCCACCAGGAAATAAATAAATAAGTAACACCTTAGAAGCGAATAAGTTCGACTAACTTAATTTAGCCTTTAAGTTAATAACTGTCCAGCAAATCTGCCAACAAACTGGAAGCTGCTTTGCTTTTTTTGTTACCTGTGTGGGAACCTTTAACAACTCAATGCACTGAGCAAAGATCAAACAGGACCCCTAGGGGGAAATAACCTTTCTGATGACACAGTGCGGCACAACCTTCAAACCCAGAGAGGAGCCCTCGTTCAACCGTTTATACAGCCGCTACATCCGCACTGAGTCTGTGACATTATACAGCAAGCTGCCTTGCCTGCTGGTGATAAAGCACGTTTGCAAGCTTTGCATTTCTCGGGTGGCAGCTGCTGTAACTTCTTGGCTGCCAGACTGAACAGAAGCACACTTGGCTAGGTTTCAGGACAGACGCTTATGTCTGACTAAGAGAGATTCTCACATGCTTTAGAGTAACCATTTTAGGCCCTGATCCAGTGCCCATTAAATTCAATAGGAAGAAAGTATCATTATCCCCATTTTACAGATGGAGAAACTGAGGCACGGGTTGGTTAAGTGACTTTCCCAAGGGCATATATACAGAGTCACTATAATAGACGGGTTAGAGCTCCAGGGTTCCTGACTCACAGACCCGTAATCAGACCACTAGAAAACACCTCTCTCAAGTTAAGTGTTAGTATTTCTTTATGCACAATACAAATGTGCCTCTGGGCTTGTCAGAATTACGTTAGTGTCACAAGCTGTTTTCAAGAGAAAATCAGTCCCACAACAGCCTCTGTCAGTTAACTAAACAGGAAATCCTGCTTTAAAAATAGCTAGAGACAAAATCAAAGAAGAATTAAACAGTTTAAAATACAGTAAATTACACCGTTAAAACTTTCTAGAGCCTCATGCCACAGGTATTAGGCAGGTCATTTTGGAAGGGAAAATATCACACCCAAACAACTGGTTCACATGCTGCATTAAAGAGTACTGTTATGTTAAGGTCTCCTGAATCCACATTTTAGCTGGTTTCTGCCTAAATGTAAACAAAGTGTGAGGCTATCTAGATAGATTCAGGTATGAGGGCACTGACTGTGCACAATAGAAGGCCTTGGGAATGATACTAAGCTAGATGGGCCCATTGGTCTGACCCAGCAGGACTAGGGTGACCAGATGTCCCGATTTTATAGGCACAGTCCCGATATTTGGGGCTTTTTTTAATATGGGCTCCTATTACCCCCCACCCCGTCCCGATTTTTCACACTTGCTGTCTGGTCACCCTAAGCAGGACAGGGAGTGGGGGGGTGGGAGGAGGAATACTCGGCTAGGTGGCCCCACTGGTCTGATCCAGTGTGGCAGAGAGTGGAGGGATACAAGACTAGATGAGTCCATTGGTCTGATTCAGCCATGCAAAAGGAACAGGATCAAGCCAAATACATATCAGGTATTGTTGAAAGTGTATAAAAACTGCAAAGCTCCAGTTTGCAAGATCTGCACAAACATTTCTGGTTTACTTAAGCCAGATGTTTGCATTTTAAAGAATTGAAAAGTGGTTATATTAAGCAGACCTCTAGGCAAACCTATGGAAGTAGCATTGTCAGCAGCCAGAACATGCATAATGAGACATCAGACAAAGGAATCTGTAGGTCAGTGTCAGAACGGGTGAAGGGCAGGAACGAATGCAACTCGTTAGCATATTGCTTATCTGCTCAGAGGTCTTTTGGAGACATCCAGCAGGAGAGGGGACCTATTTTTAAGTTTAAATTTGATAGAATGCCTTTGTAAACATGCTTGTTTGTTATGACCTGTATAGTTCTTTACAGAATTTGTACTTGGGCCATCTAAGTGCCCGCATTGTTTTAAACTGATGGGTAATGAGATTTTATAGGCACTATATTGTGTATGTAAAGATAATAAAACTGTATTTTCATAGCTGCAATCTACACATCTCTTTTTTAATTTCATCCCATTTCATTTGTTGTCCAAGAGGCCCCACTGCCCTGAGAGGGGACGTCCAGGATTCTGGGTTCTACTCCCAGCTCGCCAATCTTAGCTAAATCGCGTCACAGCGTTGTGCCTCAGTTTCCCCACATGTAAAATGCAGCTAACACCTACCTGCCAGAGCAGTTAATTTATTAATATTTGTAAAGTGTTTAAAGATCCTCAGGTGAAACACTCATGAATAGGGCCCTACTATATTCACAGCCATGAAAAACGCGTCACTTACCGTGAAATCTGGTCTTTTATGTGCTTTTTCCCTATACTATACAGATTTCATGGGGGAGACCAGCGTTTCTCAAATTGGGGGTCCTGACCGAAAAGGGAGTTGCAGGTGGTTTGCAAGGTTATTTTAGGGGTCTCATGGTATTGCCACTCGTACTTCTGCGCTGCCTTCAGAGCTGGGCAGCTGGAGAGCGGTGGCTGTTGGCCAGGCGCCCAGCTCTGAAGGTAGTGCCCTACCAGCAGCAGCACAGAAGTAGGGGTGACAATACTATACCAGGCCACCCGTACTTCTGCGCTGCTTCCTTCAGAGCTGGGTGGCCGGAGAGTGGCAGCTGCTGACTGAGGGCCCAGCTCTGCAGGCAGCAGTGCAGAAGTAAGGGAGGCAATACCATACCAGGCCATCCTTACTTCTGGCTGCTGCTGACAGCGGCTCTGCCTTCAGAGCTGGGATCCCAGCCAGCAATCACCGCTTTCCAGCTGCCCAGCTCTGAAGGCAGCGTTGCTGCCAGCAGCAGTACAGAAGTAATGGTAGCAATGCCACAACCCTTCTTACAATAACCTTGCAACCCCCCTCCACATACACACACACACACACACACACACACACAACTCCTTTTTGGGTCAGGATCCCTACAATTACAACACCGTGAAATTTCAGATTTAAATAGCTGAAATCATGAAATTTACAATTTTTTAAATCCTCTGACTGTGAAATTGACCAAAATGGACTGTGAATTTGGTAGGGCCCTGCTCATGAACTGATAGATCCTGGCATCGACGCAGCTACAACACTGCATTCAACTAGCACAGGTGTTTTCAAACTTCATTGCACCATGACCCCCTTCTGACAACAAAAATTACTACATGATCCCAGGAGAGGGGACGGAAGCCCGAGCCCACCTGAGCCCCGCCCCCCTGGGGGCGGGAAGCCCAAGCCACACCGTCCCGGGCAGGGGGGACCAAATCCAAAGCCCAAGGGCTTTAATCCCAGGCAGGGGTCCGGCAACCTGAGCCTGACCTCCCAGGGCTGAAGCCCTCGGGCTTCGGCTTTGGCCCCAGGCCCCAGCAAGTCTAATCCAGCCCTGGCAACCCCATTAAAATGGTGTCGTGACCCACTTTGGGTTTGAGAACTGCTGAACTAGTGTGTCAGTGTTGCTAGTTGTACGCACAATTGCACCTACATCACCACATGTGTGCTGGGGATTTATACAAACAGGAATCTAGGCCGGCACCGATCTTTCCATATGTGACAGCCGCCCTCTTGCCCGACACCCTCTGGATAGAACCAGGGACTTCCAGAGTGAAAAATATGAGCAGCTAGACTAGAGCATGAGCTAAAAAGGCAAGCTGTTATAGTAAGGGCTGTGAGAACTCTTATCCTCCGCAGTTTGGCACAGAGCGGGAGCTGTAATGCACTCACCAGTGGATTACACATACACAGAACTGCCCATGCAATCGTGCACATCTCGATAGGCGCACAATTACACATGCACAAATGCATGAGAATTTTCTGGTTGAAAATCAGGCCTTCCAAATAATATATCCAGGGCACATGTTGCAATTTCCTCCCCCCCCCCACCGTCCCCCACTAAATAAGCTGTAACGTTGAAGCTGTCACGAATGCCTCCGCAATTTATTCTGTTCATTTTCTTCCAGCAGTAATGCTGCGTGGAGAGTAATTGGTCCGAACAGATGTTAATAAAATCATTCCTCAAAACATGCTGAGTCAATGAAACCCTCCTGGTGTTTAAATAAAGCCAAAGTGTTTGTGAGAACAGCTGACTTTTCTCCATCCCCCAGCTCTAAAATGTAGTCCACATGCCCTGTGTTGTGTCAAAACTTACCCCCTTCCTGGGGTTTGACTCTGTTAACAAACACACAAGACAACACAAAGTGCTGCCCAACCCTTCTTCCCAGGCTTGGCTGCTCTTCGGGTTCCTCGTTTAGGTCTGCTCAGCTCACCCCCTTGGTCCTCTCTGCCTCAGGCTATGTCTACTCTGCAGCTGGAGGTGTGATACCTGTGCTAACTTTAATCTAGCTAGGGCAGGTACCAAGAGCGGTGAAGATGCAGTGGTGAGGGCTTCAACACGGGCTAGCAATGCAAGTACGTGGCCAAGGTTCCGGGCAGGCTTGTACAGCCCACATTTCTGCGTTATTTTTAGCTACACTAGCTCAATTAAAGCTAGCGTGGATACGTCTACCCAAGCTGCAATCACACTTCAATTGCAGTGTAGACACAGCCTGAGACTCCCGATCCCTCTACTAGGACAACCACCTTCTGAAGTCTGCTTCCTCCCTTATGATTGCCCCCTAGGCTTGATGTTACTGACAGATGTTTCAGGGTGGGACTAGCTTCAGGACAGACCCCTCACCCTTCCAGCCCTGGGCCAGTGTGTGTAGGGTTGTGGGGGGCAGTCTGGTCTCTCTACCTCAGTACATTTCTGTCTCAGGAAGCTCATTCCTGGGAAGCTGGCACTGAAGTTGGAGCAGCACTTGGTCGGTCAAATCATCCCCTCTTGAAATTCACAGTGCGTGCGGATGAATTCCCCTAAAATATAAATCAACCACAGGCTGCGTTTCATTGCAACGATCCAAAGGACAAAATAAAGACGGGCAGGTGCTGTCCCTTGCCGTGTTTGCCGGTGGTCTCCCTGAGCCTGCGCTGAGATCTGCCATTCACGTAATAAATGATGATGGATGAATACTTTGCGCTTCTCAACCACGGGCTTCTGAGAGCTTTATGGGCATTAGCCGCCGAGCAGCCCTGGGAGCTGGTATGTGTCTTATTCTCATTTTACAGCTGAGAAAACTGAGGTCTGGGAGATTAAGTGGTGAGGTTACCCAGCCTGGAGGTAGCAGAGCCAGACACAGAATACAGGATGCTTGGCTTCCAGTCCCTTGCTCTAATCACTAGACCCTACTCCCTCCTGGATCTGAGCTCGCTACGGTAGCAGCCTTTTCCTTAAGCCGGCTCCGCACCTGGACACTACCCCACTTTTTAAGGGTTCCAGTTCAGTGCTGGCCCTCGCCAGGGGTCCCAGCTTTTGTTGGGGGGGTGTGGCGCATGCTCCATCTTAATTCCTTTGACCCGCTCCGTAGGACTCCCCTTGTCTGCTTTAAATGGTCTGGCTTTTAGAAGAGGAAAATATCCGACATTTCCTCCCGAAGCAATTCGGACGCTTCCCATGCTGCAGTGACAACCTTCTCCAGGGATTGCTCCCTCCAGCAAGGAGATGCAGCCAACAGTCACGCTCGACAACAGGATAGGACCAGAAGTGAAAATGAATGCCGTAGCAGGCTGACGGCACAGGGTGAGAGAGGTGCAGCAGAATATTAGGACCTCCACTGGAACTGAGGCAGATGAACTGACTTGCTTTTTGGTTGCCTTACACCCCTTTCCCCAGACCTGACCTAGGGTAGGTCTACACTACTGCTTAGGCGAGTAGAATACAGACGCGCCAGAACCCCCAGGGTACATACCCTACACCTCCCACGTCTACACTACTATTTCTAACAGTGCCGGAGCCTTTCCCCGCTGCCTCCTCTCTGCCAGAGCCTTTCACTGCCACCTGTAGCTACACCCTGCCGTGTGGACACAGCCAGCCTTCCACTGCTGTGTGTAGCTGCTCATACCCTGCATGCCGCCACAAGCGTAGACAAGGCCCTATGGAGACTGTAAGTTGCTCAGGGTGGGGACCTTGCGTTCCCATTTGCACTGGACAAGCTGTTAGTGCTGCACAAACAAAACGAATAGAAACTCTTGCAGAAGCACCATGGGGCCTTTCACAGCCGGGCCCAAGGTTTTCAGCTTGCTGTTAGCTGTATGGCAGTAGCCCTTAGAGACTCCAGCCGAGCTCAGGGCCCTGTTGTGCGAGGCATTGTACGGACATTTCGGAAGAGAAGCTCCCTGCCCGGAGGAGCTTACAGTCTAAACAGACACGACAAAGGGAGAGGAAGTGACTTACCCAAAGCCATACAGCAAATGAGGTCTTACAACTTCCAGTCAAAAGTTCCAGCTACTAGACCACACTTAACACTGCCGATAGTTGCAGCCAGTGCCCTTCCCAGGACAGGATTTTAATACTGGCTCAGGGCAAAGCACACCAACTACTGACCCATCAACAGCAGGGCCGGCTCCAGGCACCAGCCTGGCAAGCAGATGCTTGGGGTGGCCGCTCTGGAGAGGGGCGGCACGTCCAGCTATTCGGCGGACGGTCCCTCACTCCCGCTCGGAGCGAAGGACCTCCCGCCGAATTGCTGCTGCAGATCACGATCGCGATCGCGGCTTTTTTTTTTTTTTTTT
>NW_020664462.1:2423770-2429295 GCF_002925995.2 Terrapene triunguis | reverse complement strand
GGACGGCCAAAATCCTGGAGCCGGCCCTGATCAACAGCATAGCCTACAGTGCCCAGCTCTTCCGAGGCAGCCTCCCCTCCAAGTGCTGACCCTGCCCAACCCTGCTTAGCTTGTGAGAGAGAAAAGGGAACCCAGCCAAACTGGCCTGGCTGTAGGATGGGATGTTTTCCTTTGTTTCAACAGCTTCAGCCCCAATTGCTAAAAAAGGCACCGGGGTACAGACCTTAAAATAACACCAAGCCTGAGCATCAGGCACCCGGCGCAACAACCCAGCCACGGAGACAATCAGCTCACGTGTGTCGGGAGCTAAGTATCACGTCTTCACTGCTATTCGGCCAGCTCTGGAGGCCCCGACTTGTTACCCTGTTTATCCACCTGGCCCCCCAAGTAGCTCAGCCAGGCGGAGAGGCGGAGGAATGTTACTATAAACCCACAGTCTCCGGTTCAAAGGTTTCTGAGCTGCTGTGACCCTTAGTCAGGGGCCCAGTCCTGCAGCCTGAGTGGGTTGGTCCATTGGCATCACGACGCTGCTTGTTTAAATAAAGTTTGCAGGATCGGACCCCGTATTGGGATGGTCCTGCCCGTGCCTCTGGATTTTGAGGTGCCTGGTCCTGCTCCCAGTGAAATTAATGGCAAAACTCCCATTGACGGGCATCAGGGAGGGGCCCACTGTGCCCCTCTCTGTGTGAGGAGTGGGTCAGGAAGGCTGTTTGGCAGCTGGCGCAGTAAAATAAGCAGCAGCATCCCTGCCTGTGGGCTAATTATACCACCAGGTACTCAGCCCCCTGATTATCGTGCTGCAAGCAGCTCCCTAGCACCCGTGGTTCCTGAGCCGCCGCAGGTGCTCCCAGCAGGCCCCTCCACCCCCGGAGGGGTTCCCGGATCAAACTGTGATGCCAGCTGATCGCCGGAGCCTGCGCTGTGCTCTCCCCAGCAGCGAGGGCAGAGGGGAACGAGTCCAGGCCCCGCGAGATGAGTCCCACTGCTAGGGCTGTTGCTGATGCTTGGGGACTCACACAGCCCTTTGCCTCAAAGACACCATATAGATCTGGGATAAGCGCCTCTCCCTGGTATGGGGGGATATCGTATGGCCGGCCTGCACAGCACCCCTGGGCACAGGGGACATTTCAGGATGTGCCGGGGCAGAACAGGAGAGGGCCCGGGGGGTGGGGGGAAAGTAGGAGCAAGGCCTGGCACCCTGGTAGTTCTGGGTGACTGGGCAACAAAATGGCAGATGAAATTCAAGATTGATAAATGCAAAGTAATGCACATTGGAAAACATAATCCCAACTATACCTAGAAAATGATGGGGTCTAAATCAGCTGTTACCCTGCAAGAAAAAGATCTTGGAGTCACTGTGGATAGTTCTCTGAAAACATCCACTCAATGTGCAGCAGCAGTCAAAAAAGCGAACAGAATGTCGGGAATCATTAGGACAGGGATCGATAATGAGACAGAAAATATCATGTTGCCTCTATATAAATCCATGGTACATCTTGAATACTGTGTGCAGATGTGGTCGCCCCATCTCAAAAAAGCTATATTGGAATCATAGGCGCCGACTTCCCCTTTTTCCCGTGGTTGCTCGACCCCACCCCTGCCACCAGCCCCGCCCCCATTCCACCCCTTCCATGAGGCCCTGCCCCTGCCCCGCCTCTTCCCACCCCTTCCCTGCCCCCATTCCAACCCCTTCCCCAAAGTCCCCGCTCCAACTCCACCCCCTCCCTGCCCCTATTCCAACTCCTTCCCCAAATCCCCGCCTCTTCCCTGCCTCCTCCCCTGAGCACGCCATGTTTCCACTTCCTCCCCTCCCCCCCGAGCGTGCTAACACTGCCAAACAGCTGTTTGGCGGCGGCCAGGCAGGACACGCTGGGAGGTAGGTGGAAGAGCGGGGATATGGAGCGCTCGGGGGGGAGGAAGAGGAGGAGGTGGGAGGGGAAGGGAGCTTGGCTGCTGGTGGGTGCAGAGCACCCACTAATTTTTCCCCCATGGGTGCTCCAGCCCCAGAGCACCCACAGAGTCGGCGCCTATGATTGGAATTGGAAAAGGTACAGAAAAGGACAACAATGATTAGGGGTATGGAACGGCTTCCGTATGAGGAGAGATTAATAAGATTGGGACTTTTCAGCCTGGAAAAGAGCCGACTAAGGGGGGATATGATAGAGGTCTATAACATCATGACTGGTGTGGAGAAAGTAAATCAGGAAGTGTTCTTTACTCCTTCTCATAACACAAGAACTAGGGGCCACCAAATGAAATTAATAGGCAGCAGGGCTAAAACAAACAAAAGGAAGTATTTCTTCACACAACGTACGGTCAGTCTGTAGAACTCTTTGCCAGAGGATGTTGTGAAGGCCAGGACTATAACAGGGTTCAAAAAGGAATTAGAGAAGTTCCTGGAGGATGGGTCCATCAATGGTTATTAGCCAGGATGGGCAGGGATAGTGTCCCCTACGCCTGTTGCCAGAAGCTGGGAATGGGCAGCAACAGGGGATGGCTCACTTGATGATGACCTGTTCTGTTCATTCCCTCTGGGGCACTTGGCACTGGCCACTGTCGGAAGATAGGACACTGGGCTAGATGGACCTTTGGTCTGACCCAGTAGGGCCGTTCTTATGCTCTTCACCCCAAAAATCCCAATGGGGCCACTGCAGCAAGAATGGCAGGTCCCTGAGGGGCCAGGCGCCTTAGCCTGTGCCAGGTCGCCCATCATCACTTGCAGTCCCTGAAAGGGAAGATGCCAAATGTCTCTCTGCTCTCCTTGCGCCAGTGCAGGGATGATGATAGCTCTGAGGAGACAGGGAGCAGCTATCTAGGGGTGATGAATGCAGGGGTGCTCAGTGGCTAATGTTGATCTGTACCCTACCTTGTGTTTCATGTACGGGATGGCTGAGTTGGGGCGGGGGGAGTCAGAGCACGTGATTTGCCAGAGCATTACCAATTCTTGCTGTCGTACAGCCCTACAGGTCTAGAACCCAGGCATGCAGAGCTACTAGATAGCTGGTATCTCCTAGCTGCTGTAGCCAGCTTATGTGCTACTGCCCCTGATCCCCTGTGGCCACAGACCATGGGAAGTCCCGCCTTAAGGGGTCTGACAGGCAGCAGCCCCACGGCTTCTGATTGGTGCTCCATCCCATATAAACCTAAGGGGCATCCAGGTAACAGTATAGTTCTCCTGTGGCTGCCATGGTTATTTCTGGTCCTGGCTTTGACCTTGACTTGATTTGGATTTTGCCTCTTGAGTGGGACACTGACCCTTGGTATTGACCCTGACCTGGAACCTGACTATGCACTATTCCCAGCCTCGGGTTTGCCCCGGGTCCTGACTGCCCTGTTTGGGATCCTGACAGCAGCGTTCGCTTCGCTCTTGCCATGTTTGATGTTTTCCTGAAGCTCCAGCTCCCGGAGCCATGAGCGTTGCTGAGGATCTCCACTTGCATTTTCTTAAAAAGAGAAAGATTGGAGCCCTTGTGTTGGGAGAAAAACTTGAAAATGTGGCCTGAGGCTGATCTCGTGGCTCAGAAACCAGAAGGGAAATAAACAGAATCCAAACATTCCTTTAAAAAAAAAAAACCTCGCATGTGATTTCTAAGCCCATCATGTGGTTTCTGAACAGCTGGGATTGGCGAGACAGGTTGACAGAGCAACTGAGCTGTCAGCTGCAGAGGCTTCAAACTAAGTGAATCTGGTCCTGATCTGAAGTCAACAGGAGTCTTTCTGGTCCCTTCAGTGGGCTTTGGATTGGGCCCCGTCTGAGCACTAGGGTCTTTGATGGGGTGAAACCCACCCTGGGCTAGACAGGGTTAAAAGTTCGTCTCATCTGCTACACCTGTGCTGTAATTAATCAATTAGGTGCTCCTCAGCCAGAGGAGTGGGACTAAAGTATCAGGTGATAATTTAATGGATGCATGGAGCTCATAAAGGGGAGAGAGGCTGGGCTGTGGGGACAAGCTTACAGCTGTGAGGTGGAGGGACCCCTGTGACTGGACCTGAGCCAGAGGGGGAATGGAGACCCCAGCAAGACTGAGCCTGGGGGGCCACTGCTCACTGGGGAGGAGACCAGAGGATAGCTGAGAAAGGGGAAGGAAGACAGAGCCCGGGGGAAGGGGTGATTTACAGAGACATTTTTGGCTGTTAGTGACTCTTGGTTACCCCAAAAGGGATCTGAACTAGCAGCTGCTTTGCTGAAGGGCTGAATTGTACACAAAGGGGGGTGCCCAGCAGCAGGGCCGGAGCTACCCTTTAGACAAACTAAATCAGCTGTTTGGCGCCGCAAGCCTGGGAGGGGAGGAGAATTAGTGAGCTGGGGTGGGAAGCTGCCACATGGCTCCCCGGGCCGGGGGGGTGGGGAGCGGCTGCGGGGGGGGGGGGGCGGGCGCAAGGTGGAAGTTTCGCCTAGGGTGTGAAACTTCCTTGCACCGGCCTTGCCCAGCAGGAGGCACTAGGGTTCGAACCCCTGCAATGCAAAGCTCTGACAATAGGGGGTGCTATGGCAGGAAGTGCAACTGCTCACAGGGGCCTATGACAGGCGGCATTAGAGTTATCTCCCTTTTCATTGGCCAGAGTTTCCCGCTCTTCTTTTCCAGGGCCTGTCAAATGCCCCTTCTTAGCAGGGGTGTAGCAAGGGTGGTCTGTGGCCCACCCAAATCTGAGCAGGGGTGTAGTGCTACCACAGTGGCCCAGAGCGTCACCCGGGCCCCTGAAATCCAGGACGGAGCTGTGCGCTCCGGCAGCTCTGCCTTGCCACGTTCTGAGCTGCCCCATGCGCGTGCCCAGCTCAGCAGGCGAGGCCCTGTGTCTGAGGGCACCAGGGCTCAGAAGAGCGTATGGCGTCAGGGGAGACGCTGAGCTAGCACCGTCTGTCATTACCCGCCCACCTGAAAGTCGGGGCCCACCAAAATGTCCACTCCTAGCTCCGCCACTGCTTCCTAGCAACCTGAGCTTAACGGATTGGGCCAAGAATAGCCCCTGGGGCTGTCCGGAGGGAGGTGAGCCAGATCAGTGGACCAAGCTCGCTGGGGTGCGAAAGACAGAGCTACAACCACACACACAAAACAAGCGGGGGGGAATCTGGGGTGCAAATGCATGAGAGCTGCAGCCAGCTTGAGAGTAGAGCTGGGCCACGTTTTTTTTTTTGGACGCATCGTTTATTTGCCACAAAGCCGTTTGGCGGACCTGAAATGATTTGTGAATTTGACACACGCAGGTTCAGTCAGGCACCAAACGGATGGGGGAGGAGTTGGTTCTGCTGTCCCCCCCCCCCCACCACCCACTCCCCAAACCCTTTACTGAAGGAGTGGGTGGTAATTTGCTGCTTCAACCCCGAGGCCACTCACTGCTCTCCCACCCTCCCCCCCCCCCGTCCTCCTTTCCTCCTGGAAGGTGGAAAGTTTATGAAGCCCGGGAGGAAAAATACTCCCCTGCTGCTGAAAACATCCCTGACTAATCCCCTGGCTGGCATTTCCCCTGCGTTGTTAGCCCAGCAAATGCTGCCTTGCATTGCAATGTCTGACAGGATGGCCCTG